>NC_044326.1:79516226-79821539 GCF_007399415.2 Gopherus evgoodei
GTGCAGGATATAAACAATTCGTAAGATACCTGATGGCCAGAAGCCAATAAGAAAGATTTTTTTTTCATAGAGGTGTGTATGCTTGGGTGCATTGGGGCTGCTGAAAATCCCAGTGTTTCATTCCCCAATCCAGATACTAGAATTCCTACTAAAGTGCTAACCCTCTACCCTATTCAGGAACTTAATCTTCAGTATCTTCCTCTGGCTAATAGCTATTTGATACTTCTCAAGCATCCAAATTCACCTCTGTGGGAGATGGATCACTTCTTTATTTTCCCATCCTCCTCTATGAATACTTTCTGTACCTTCCTCTGCTGCTGCCTGATGAAGCTATGAAAATATCAGCTGAGTGAATGGCATCATTCTTGTCAGCTTCAGTGCTGCTCAGAGTGCTCTGCAAGCAGCCGCGGAACAGATTGGTTTTGTCATTGTTACTACAGTAACAAGGAAAACTATGCAGCAGCAGACACCCTGAAGTTATCTGAAGACTCTGGGAATGTCTACACTACAGACTTAAGGTTAAGTCATTCGGAGTCCTTCCACCAACTGAGGCATCTCCTCATTCTACTGCTGAAAATTTATATCAGATAAAAAAATCATGAAACAGGTTATATAAAAGTTGCTGACACTGAAGAAATAATTTCCACAGCATTTTAAGTTTTCTAGATGACTAATTATTGTGCCTCTCATTTTGGGTTCTTGTCATTTACTGCATCCCATACCTGAGTTTTGGCCAGTTGTGGGGTACAGACATCTTATTCGCAAATCAGATCTTTTGCAGAGCTCCATTTGCTACTTTGTGTGCACTTTGACATGCACTATGTTGGCAAGAGCACATAAAAGTCCCTATTCTGCACTATTGGGCAGTTTATTTAGAAATGCCACAATATTGTTTCTTTAGTGCCACCTGGTATAGAACAAGGGTTCTCAAACTAGGGGTCGGGACCCATCAGGAGGTTGCAAGGTTATAGCATAGGGGGGTCGCAGGCTGTCAGCCTCCACCCCAAACCCTGCTTTGCCTCCAGCATTTATAATGGTGTTAAATATATAAAAAAGTGTTTTAAATTTATAAGGGGGATCACACTCAGAGGATTGCTAAGTGAAAGGGGTCACCAGTACAGAAGTTTGAGAAGTACTGGTATAGAAGGAAGAGATGTGGAGGCGGGGGAGTGTCTGGATTTGCAAGACTGAAAACACCAAGAGCAATTTTTAAGTTAGAAACATGGTGAATGACCCTTTTACCCTATCCATTTGGGACATGAAGCTCATACTTTTCAAGCATTCTTTAACAAATAGTTTTGCAGAGTAAGAATCTTTAAAACAAAGAACCAAAGGGCCTCAATTAAGCTCTTGAAGCCACCACATGCCAAAATAATGAATGAAATCTACAAAAGTAAAGCCAAATAATCTTTGAAGCAAAAGTAGTGGGAAATCTGTTAGTTCAACAGTTTAAACCCCCAAAAGTAGAAGTATATTTTTCTGCTTAGTTGGGTAAAAGCATCTCCCCTCCCATTGCCCTAAAGGTTTTGGGGGTTTTTTTGTGCCCATGGCAGAGCTGATTAATACCAGTGGCTTAAAGCCAGCCTACAGTTCTGGCAGCTGAAGTCCAATCACTCTTCCACTTGCTATTCTCTCCCTGCTATACGCAAACACATGCCATCAAATAGTTCAAAGTCATAAAAACATTCACTTTTAAATCTGGTAAACCTAAGATGATCAGTGAAAAGGAGCTGTTCTTTAACTTAATACCAGAAGCAAAATCTACTACAGTTTTGTTGCAAAACTTGACAATTCTTTTTATATCCTTAAAAACTAGCCTATCAGGTAAATAAACTGACAACCCCTTCAACTGTTTAGAAAGCAAGCTCTAATTACATAACTTGCGAACCTTCATGCAAGCAATGCAAAGGCCACAGAAGATGTAAATAAACCTTGAAATATTTGAAGTTTATTTTATCTGTATATTTCCTAGAACTAGATTCAAATGCAGCAAAGTGAGACTGACATGATTATTATTCAGTTCCACAGCTGCCCAAAAGTTTTCGAACACTGGTAGCTGATCAATTATGTTCATTTCACTCAGAGATGTGTCTGCAAATGGAGGAAGACAACAGCATATTTTTTTAGACTTTTTCGCAAACAACAATTTAAAACTTTTTTCTTTAAGAAAATTTAAATGTAAGAAAGGTACTTTATCAAGCAGTTGAACAGTGAAAGAGTTGACATTAAAAAGCACAGGAAGGAACCCTACAGTAATTCTGTTAGAAAAAAAAGGCAGAAAGGGCTTCACCTGTTACAAAATCAGAAACTGACAATACTTAAAATCATAATGGAATTTTAAACCAGGTCAGTTATGAACAACAACAATTCTCGTTTAAAACAAAAAGAATTTGGCTCATATGTTTCATATGCTGGAATAACTTTGACAACACTTGTATACCAGCATGCCAATAAAGTTATTGAAATTGAGTAACTGCATTATCAAGCATGAGTAATCCATCAGGAAGCATTAATTAAATACATATGTTATCTTCAGCAGAGGACAAAACTCAGTTAAATACATCAAACTCTTAATAAGGGGTACACTTTTCAGTCAACTAAGTAGTAGATAATATTGTAAACTGTGCTAATAAACTAGAAATCAACCCCAGCACAAAGACTGCAACAAAACCACAGTGTTGAAGAATTTTCATATATCACCGTTCCAAGAAAAGAAGAGCCATTGTTTGAAGGTTTAAAGACTTTAGGGAAACCTTTGCACTGCTGAGTCAGCTCTCAACACACCAAAGTGCTCTACAGCAAAAAAGCTCTGGTAGCATTTAGAAAACTCATACCGGAGAGTCAACAAATCAATGCTCGTTGCTAAAGTCATATCTGTCAGCTTGAAAGAAAACTATTCTTCTCCCCAACCCCTGCCAGCTGAGAATGGGTGTTTCATTCAGAAGCTGCCTAATAGCACTAGTCTACAATTTTTGAGAAGTTGTCTGCTTCAGAGATAAAATGTGATATTTATTATGCATTTTGATGTGCTGAATT
Source organism: Gopherus evgoodei (assembly GCF_007399415.2). Taxonomy (NCBI): domain Eukaryota; kingdom Metazoa; phylum Chordata; order Testudines; family Testudinidae; genus Gopherus; species Gopherus evgoodei. Next base: position 79,519,263 of record NC_044326.1, read on the forward strand.
CAAATATGACAATTAAAACAACTGATTGGCTACTGTTAAGATATTTAAGTTTTTACATTTTATGTCTATGTATATTGTGTAGATAGTAGAGTTTTAATCATAAACTGTAAACCTAGGTCTTTTCATGTGCTTATGGTTGCTTTACATGATAATATTTCACCTGTCCTGTTTATGTAACACTTTAAAAATCAGCAAAAGGGTTATATAAATAAAATTGATTATGAAACAAAAGGCAAAAAACTATTATGTACATAGTTTAGTCCTATTCAGTGTCTACTCGGCGCTTCTTGGCTTGTCTCTTGTATTCATTACATGGAGCATCTCTTGTCACTGTCCAGCAATAGTCTGCAAGCATTGATGGGCTCCATTTGCCCTGATAGCCTGCCAGGAGATTCTACTGCTGTAGTCTGGAGCCCAACAGCTCTGCCTTACTCTTGGGTAGTTCCAAATCCCTGACAAGGTCATTCAGTTCACCTTGTGTTATGAGGTGTGGTTCAGAGGAGGAGGATGGGAGAAATGTGGGTCCTGTGACATTGATGGTTCAGGACCAGAAGTTTCATCCTCTTCCTCTTCCTCGTCTGACTCAAGTGAGAATGATTCTGGTGCATCAGGAACCGGCAGGCCTTCTCTGTGGGGTACTGGGCGTATAGCTGATGGAATGTTTGGATAATACACAGTCCACTTTTTCTTCTTTGACACACCTTTCCCAACTGGAGGCACCATGCAGAAGTAACAATTGCTGCTATGATCTGTTGGCTCTCTCCAAATCATTGGCACTGCAAAAGGCTTAGATTTCCTTTTCCTGTTCAACCACTGGCGAAGATTTGTTGCACAAGTGTTGCAGCATATGTGTGGGGCCCACCTCTTGTCCTGATCTCCAATTTTGCAGCCAAAAGAAAGGTGATAGGCTTTCTTAACCATAGTGGTTAGACTGCGCTTTTGGGATGCAAAAGTCACTTCACCACAAACATAGCAGAAGTTATCTGCACTGTTCACACAAGTACAAGGCATCTCTGCTCACTTTGGCTAAACAGAAATGTGTCCCTTTGCAAAATCAAACACTGACAAATAAGAGAGCACGACACTGTATGATTTCTAGAGCTGATATAGGGCAATTTGATCAGCAGAGTGATGTAAGCTTCGTTATGATTGCATCATCCATGACTTCTAGGAATAACATGATGCAATTCATATCATGTATGACACAATACCAGCTTCAGATTGCATCATTCATTGTTTTGCCTCAAAAGCAAGTACTGTCCAAACCCAGTCATAGATTTATTCATAGATCCAGTCAAAGATGTATTTTAGTCATTTCTGGTTTAAACTGAGATCCCTTCCCTTTATAACTCACTTATCCTCTGCCATTCCCAAGTCAAGGGTCGTATATACTGACCCAATAGCATATCTTGAAAACTAGAGCCAATCAACAATTTTAAGCATCATTTTCGTTCTCAGTGACCCAGAATTAGTAAAGCTGGACTACATTTATTTCAGAAGCATTTTGACTGTAGAGCAGTGTAGTGAGACACAATCTACCGGTACGCAAACCTGCATCTAGCAAGAGAGGCACAGCAATTATTATAGTGCTCCCTCATACAAAGTTTGAGGAGGGAAATAATGGAAAGATGTCCACATGGGAAGAGGAAAAACAGATAAACTGAAAGGGAAAACACAGACAGCCATTTAACATCTCAAAGTAAAAACCTTACTCTTGTCAGGGCATTACAAAACAGTGAAATCAAGTCTGTGAATTCAGTGCTGCTGAAGTACTTAACATAAGTTTTGTGAAATACCAAGGAGACTACAAATACTTCACTGAATACCATGAAAATGAAGGAGACTGCTACTGAATTCTCTCAAGATAGCTATGTAAATAAATACATGCATACATATTTTCAAAGAGAAAGCCTCATCTAACACTGGAGACAGCTTCCTGGAATAGCTATACCACCAAACTCCCTAGTGGAGACATTTTATAATGGCAAAAATTCCTTTAGCTTACAGAGTTGTCCACAGTACAGAATTTTAAGGCAAAAGTCATCTCCATTGCTAAACACAGCTTAAGTCTAGGTGGCAGCCTTAGCACAGAAAAAGATCCATAACTCAGAAGAGTTCAAAGAGTACTGAGCGGAATTAAGAAAAACACCGTCTTCACTGCAAATAGTTTTTTGTTTGTTTGTTTTTTATATACAGGGAAACAGCTGTCTCCATGTAAAATTCCAGTGGAGATGAGACATTGCAGATTTTCCATTGATCAAGGTAAAACCCAGGTGGGATGACAGGATATGAGACTAATTAATTTCAACTAGCTACAAGGTCAAAGCTACTTGCATCTTGTTTCCCCTTGGCTTTTTCACTGAGATAGCGATATTGATGTAACACACACACTTTTCCCAGTGATGACATAGCCAAAGTGGTCATATGAGACTCTCTTCCATTGTGAAGGCAATCCAGAACAATTAAAATTTCACTCATCATTATAGCTCTGTTCTCTTTTCTGTTGCTGCTAACTTTGCTCACTGAATGACATTAACTCATATACCACTACTCACAACTAGTTCAGAAAGAAAAGAACTTTCAACTGTTAATGAAACTGCAATAAACTATCTTCTGTTTATAGCACGGGTTGGCAACCTTTCAGAAATCGTGTGCTGAGTCTCCATTTATGCACTCTAATTTAAAGTTTCGCGTGCCAGTAATACATTTTAACGTTTTTAGAAGGTCTCCTTCTATAAGTCTATAATGTATATCTAAACTATTGTTGTATGTAAAGTAAATAGGGTTTTTGAAATGTTTAAGAAGCTTCATTCAAAATTAAATTAAAATGCAGAGCCCCCCGGACTGATGGCCAGGACCCAGGCAGTGCGAGTGCCACTGAAAATCAGCTTGCGTGCCACCTTTGGCACGTGTGCCATAGGTTGTCTACCCCTGATTTATAGCTTTGTATAATGTAAATTGGTCACCAAGTTTCTTCAGTGACTCTACAGAAATACTCTAAAGTAACTGTAATCTGACCCCTCCATATAAACAGAAAAAATTGAACTATTCCACAAGAGAAAAAAAAATTGTCTCCTCTTCATGCAATTTCAAAGGCTAAGAAAGTTTATAATGGAGTTAATTTTTCCACTTTCCTTGAAAAGGGCAAGAGAAAGTCAAAACGTACATTTTAATTTGGAACAAAATTTAAAATACAACAGTTTATTTGAAAGGCTATGAAATGAGTTGCAAAATACTCAAGAAAATCTTAACTGAAAATTCATTCTGAACTCTTAAGCTTCTGAAAAAATAAGTTTGCATGTCAAGCTGGTAAGGGAAATAGACAAGCCTTAAGAGATGGCTGCATCCTACGTACAAACAGGCACTGTACTTCAAATGTCCACCTTCTAGTAATTATAGGACAGCTATCTAGTTTTAATGCACAAGCACTAACAGGTTTATTCTCCCTTCCAGTATGTACACACAGCTCCAGCTGATGCCTCATAAGTCTAATTCCTGTAAAGACATCCCAAAAGGGTCAACTTTGAAAGTCCCACAGACTCAATAAACAAGCACTCTGTTTAATAGGTCCACAACTCTGCTCTTTTAACTTCATTGATCTGAAGACTGTTTCTCAGCACAAGACAACTTTTGTTGACAAAAAACAGCGAACGTGTAAACACCGCAATGTGATTTTTGGCAGCAAAGTGCCCTGTTTTGGCGACAAAATAAAACCCCAACAAAAGACTTAAAACTTTTTGTCGACCAAGTGCCAGTGTAGACACCATACTTGATTTTATCACTTTAACTGGCCTAATGGAGGTGTCCCACAATGCCCATCATGACTGCTCTGGTCAGCAGTTTGAACTCCACTTTCCTGCAGCCAGGTAAACAACCATCTGCCCCTTCCCATTAGAAGCCCCAGGAATTTTTGAAATTACATTTCTTGTTGACTCCCCGTGGAGCACTCTCATCGCATCTTCCCCAGTGACCATGGTGGCTTATCATAGCAAATGCTCTCCCGCTTGGACCACTGCAGAGATGCTGGATCTGCTCTACATATATGGGGAGAGGAGGCTGTGCAGTCCCAGCTGCACTTGAGCCATAGGAATTTTGCGAAAAGGGCTATGATCAGGACACACTGAAGTGTACAGGAAAAATAAAGAGGCTGAGCAAGGCGTACCATAAGGTGAGGGAGGCAAACTGTCGCTCCAGTGCTGCACCTAAGACTTGCTGGTTCTCTAAGGAGCTGGATGCTATCCTCAGTGGCGACCCCACCTCCACCGCCAACAGCCCCATCAATACTTCAGCGGGCCTGGAGGTGGTGGAAAGAAGACCTAACCCAGAGGATGAAGTATTGATGAAGAGGTGGAGTTACATGACGATGTGGTGCTCCCAGAGGGATCACTCGGTGGGGCAGGCAGCCAGGAACTGTTCACCATTCCGGACGTATTTAGCCAGTCTGAGTAGTTACTCTCTGGAGAGGAAGAAGCAGGACAGGAGATGCCTGATAAGTGGTTGTGGTTTGTATAGTGCGGAGGTGGGTTCAGGGTATAGAAATATAAAGGCTAGCTGTGTTTCAGTGAGCTCAACATTTCTCTGTGCAGCTCATCAGTATGGTGGAACAGAGTGTTCATGCATGCCGAGACCTCACAGGAATCCTCCAGTGAGATCTCTTGGAAAGTCTGATATGGAGATTCTCATCAATCCTCTGTTGAAGTGAGGGATAGCTCAGTGGTTTGAGCATTGGCCTGCTAAACCCAGGGTTGAGAGTTCAGTCCTTGTTGGGGCCATTTAAGGGTCTGGGGATTGGTCCTGCTTTGAGCAGGGGGTTGAACTAGATGACCTCCTGAGGTCCCTTCCAACCCTGATATTCTATGAAGGTTCCTGGGCAGAGCTGCTTTGTTCCTTCCTCCACTGTAGGAAACTTTCCGGTGCCATTCAGCAATCACTTTTTCAGTGACCAAAGCAGCACACAGGTGAGCAGCATAGGGACCAGGGCGGAAGCCATAAGCATGAAGTAGATGTACCCTTGTTTCCCTGCTTACCTTCAGCAGAGAGATAGCTGCTACAATGATCCCCCGCCTGTAGAAAAGTGTGGGAGAATTTTAGAATTTTTTTCCTAGTCAGCTACATTGAAATCCTTGCTGACTGCTCTTTTCCCCCCGTGTAGAGTGGTTCCCCACCCACCCCACATTCACCATGCTTTGGGTGTTCGCTGAGATATGAGCTTGCCAAGAGTAAGTGAGAAAGTGACTGTTATGTTACCAGAGGTGTATTTTACTGAAATGTTTCAATACAGTGCGTGAACTTAGTCATGCTTCTGTGCATTGTTCCTTGTGCTTCGGCAGATGTGGCCTTGAGGAACACCCCCCATACACACTGACTGAGCAGTCCCCACCAGATAAGAAAGCGCCCAAGATGGAGCAAAGAAGACATGTTCCGGGAGGTACTGCCCTTCTCCAATGCAGAGAAAAGGGAACACAAGGAATGGAGGGAAGCCGAAAGGCAGGACAGAAAAGAAAATCAGGTGTTTGTTAAGGACGCTACTGAACGGATGATTAAAGTCATGGAGGAGCAAATGCAGATGCTGAAGTCCTTAGTAATGCTGTTTCCCACACACACACACTCCACCCGCACAGTCCTTTCCACTTTCCGGGATTTCTCGGTTTCTCCTTCACTCCAGCCCCTCAGACAACTTTCAGAATGACAGCTGGACCTACACACAGCTCTGAAAGTCTGCCCTTCCCTGCACCTCCTTTCCCACCAACCATCTGTGTATGTGTTTGTGTACTGTTTCTTGGGCAACAAAAGCAAAGTTTTTGAACAGTAACTCATCTTTATTTGTTTCCTACACATTGAGATAGCAGGCACTACCAATACATACACTGGCCGTTTGATTCAGGGGAGGGATAGCTAAGTGGTTTGAGCAGTGGCCTGCTAAACCCAGGGTTGTGAGCTCAATCCTTGAGGGGGCCACTTAGGGATCTGAGGCAAAAATCAGTACTTGGTCCTGCTAGTGAAGGCAGCGGGCTGGACTCAAAGACTTTTCAAGGTCCCTTCCAGTTCTAGGAGATATATGTATGGAGATACATATATATATATTTAAAAAATCATCTGCTTACTAGAACAGAATGTCCAAAATTTCACTTCCAAGGAAAACTACATGTAGTGAAACATTGCAGCACCAATTACAGATTCTCATTTTCAAAGTGTTGCCTCAAAGCCTCCCTGATTCAAATTTCCCCCTTCTGATAGCCCTGGTATCTGGCTGCTCAAAATCAGCAGCCAAGTGGTCTGCCTCAGCACTCCACCCCTGGGCAAACCTTTTACCCTTAGCTTCACAAAGATTATGCAATGTACAACATGCAGCTATGACCATGGGAATATTATCCTCATTGGAGGTCTAACCTGCCATAAAGGCATCACCAGCATGCCTTTAATCTGCCAAAAGGCACATTCCACTGTCATCCAGTACCTACTCAGCCTTAGGTTGAATTGCTCCTTACTGCTGTCCAAGTTTCCCATGTAAGGTTTCATAAGCCATGGCTGTAAGGAGCACATCGGGTCTCCCAGGATCACTATGGGCATTTCAACATCCTCCACTGTAATCTTCTGGTCTGGAAAGAAAGTTCTTGCTTGTAGCTTTCTGTATAGGCCAGTGTTCCCAAAGATGCATCCATCATGTACCTTCCTGGACCTCCCCATGTTAATGTCAGTGAAACATCCATGGTGATCCACAAGCACCTGCAACACCATGGAGAAGCACCCCTTCCTATTGATTTTCTCCATTGCAAGGTGATCTGGTGCTAAAATTGGAATTTGAGTGCCTTCTATCTCCCCTCCACAGTTAAGGAAACCCATTTCTGTGAAATCGCCCACTATTTCATTCTGTGAAATCGCCCACATTTCCCCGAGTCATGGTCCTTCATAACAGGATGCAATAAATTGCCCTGCACCTTGCATTAATGCAACCCCAATGGTCAACTTCCCGACTCCAAATTGACTAGCGACCAACCAGTAGTAGCCTGGAGTCACCAGCTGCCACACAGCAATTGCCACGCGCTTCTCTACTGATAAGGCAGCTCTCATTCTGGTGTCCTTGCGCTGTAGTGCTACGGTGAACTGCGCACACAGTTCCAGAAAGGTGGCTTTCCACATCCGAAAGTTCTGTAACCACTGCTCGTCATCCCAGAGCTGCATGATGATACAGTCCCACCATTTAGTGCTCGTTTCCCAAGCTCAAAAGCAACATAATTCTGTCAACTATTGCATATTACACAATTTCTAAATATGTACATCAGAAAACTTTGTTCAAAATCCAAGATTAAACAGCTAAACAAGACTCTGCTCCTGCAGAAATTTAGATAATGGGGTTTAATTTTAGATGTAGTGAGTACAATTGAGAAAACTGGGTAAATGTTTGACTACTGAAAAGTGTGGTATTTTGCTCCCCAACTGAATCACTGTAAATATGTAACTAAACTGCAGGTTGTCCTTTTTTAAAAAAATAAATAAATAATTTTAGAAGGGGCAGCAAAAGCAACCTCTTTCCCCTTCCCCATGCTAATAACCTCAAATATGATCTACCAATTAGAAAAATATGCCCTAGTTATTACAAATACAGTGGAACACCACACAATTATAGAATTTCACACTCCTGATAGGCTACACACTTATAAACAAAAGGTGCTTTATTCATCTAATCTGTGGATGATTATACAGTACTACCAGTTTCTAATACATTTGAATACAGTGCTTTAGTTACAAGTTGCATAATATACCCTTCTGTTTTACCACCTATTTTTGATCTTACATTTCAATATTTTTAAAATTCTTGTTTTCCACTTTCCTCAAGTTCCAGCTATGAGAATATTTCAAAATGTAGACAAACTAAAACAGTTTGCCAGATGTAACATATTAATGTTATTTTTAAAATATCCTGGTTTTCACAATGGAATAAGTATATTTATGGATAGTTATGCCCACAAAATAACAGACTATATTTGAGTAAGAAAAAATGTCAGTTTATATGCAAAGGTTAAATTTTATAACTAAAAGCTGAAAACTATTTACAATGCATGTGACCAAAAAAATAGAAGATGTCTTATATTTTAAGTTCAGGGAGCAAGTGAACAACACAGGACAAGAGCACAGTGTAGTGAAGTCCATTACAAATAATTTAAAGTAGAACCATTTGACAATACAGACCTTAATTACAAAGAAGAGTCATCTGAGATGAAAATATGAACAACGAGAAACACCACATATTTTACACAACTGCTTCCTTGGTTCTGAACAAACTATGCTTTGTTCTTTGTGACGATAGATAACATATTGCTGTTAACTGGCACTTAGATGTTTTGCAGTCTGCATTTGCTCTTTAATAGAAGATTATGTTGACATAATAGCAATAACAGAAGACAAAAAAGGGATTATTAGCTATGTAAGTTTAAAAATGCACATCTGTAGAACCAACACCTCGTTTTCCAAAAGATTTTTGTCACTACATGTTGACAAAAAATTCTACTTGAAAATTCTAGTCAATTGTCTGCACGAACTTATGCCTGGTGATTGTGGAGAACTGAATAGCCATTTTGCTGTAAAGTCAGGTTTCTTGCCTTTATTGTTGCAAAGATAGAAAAAAGTAATAATTTGGGACTTCTTGTGTTCCCTGTATTCAGAACTGGAAGAGAGACAAAAATAAAGTGCACCTGCACTGAGAAGTCTGCGATCTAAAAATCTTCTTTACAACTAGACTTTTTTGCCATGATTCCCCTTACCACTACCAACACTTCAGCTACGCTGGTGGTATTAATTCTTCAGCATTTACAATTAATCAAATAACAATGTTTTGTGGTTGTTTTTCTAGCCCATCACTGTATGTCACAATAACTCAAATAAGCCAACCAGAACTTCATGACAAAATAAATCTTTATACACAGGTTAGTTAAGAGTTTACTACATTCAAGAAGAATGACTATAATCAAAAGTGTCCCGTGACCATACCCTGGCAGATGCATACACCACCTTCCCTTTTCCCGCCAGCCAGGTAGTAGGAAGGCTAGACTTCTCACTACAATAACTGTACACCAGGGGTCTGCAACCTTTCAGAAGTGGTGTGCCAAGTCCTCATTTATTCACTCTAATTTAAGGTTTTGTGTGCCAGTAACACATTTTAAAATTTTTAGAAGGTCTCTTTCTATAAGTCTATAACAGACAACTAAATTATTGTTGTACATAAAGTAAATAAGGTTTTTAAAATGTTTAAGAAGCTTCATTCAAAAATTAAAATAAAATGCAGAACCCCCCCGGACCAGGCCAGGACCAAGCAGTGTGAGTACCACTGAAAATCAGCTTGTGTGTCGCCTTTGGAACGCATGCCATAGGTTGCCTACCCCTGCTATAAACAATGCACTTGCCGCTTCTGTCATTTTAACCATTGCATCCCATATGCATCCTTCAACTAAGGCTAGATGAGACAGTGCTTAAACTGCAGGCAGCCAGCTGGAGCCCTGCCTACACCAGTCCTCCCACCCTTGCTATCACTGGACTCAAGACCCATTTGTAAATGTTGATGGCCTGTTGTGACCCAGTAAATAGTCTGGGAACAGAGGCCCTGGGATGATTTCAGTCGGATTCTGCCCAGCACTCATTTCACAGTGGTGGCTCCTGCAGCTCCTGTGCTGTGGGGCTGGATGGAATTGGCTCAGCTCTCTGCTCTGGGTGTTGCAAACCTCTGCGGTTCCAGTGGTGCTCAAGTTTGTCCCTGCCCCTATGACTGGACCAAATTTCTATGAGTGGAGTGAAACCCGGCTCACAGAGTTGCAGTGCCACTCACTCAAATTTGGCCTACTCCTGTCATCATGATGTCTGGGTTAAATCCGAGTGGCATTGGGGTCCCAGAGGTTGCAATGCCTGGAACAGGGAAGCAAGCCCAGCCAGTCCCATGGGACAGGAGCCATAGGAGCTGCTATGCAACCCTTTGAAACATTCTGAAGACTCTATTATGGGTTCCGATCCACAGATTGAAAAACCTGTCCTAGACAGAAAAGCCAGGACACACAGAGATATCCCAGGGATGGAGCTGCCTTAGAGGAGGGGTTAGTTATTAATTCCCTTCCTATGGCCACCACAGAAAAAAAAAATTCAGGAAGGGAACTAAGTGAATAGTGCAAAGTGTTGTTTTGAGTTCAGACAAATAGCTTCTTTGCTCCTGCTTTGTACACTTAGGGTACGTCTATACTACCCAGCAGATCAGCAGGTAGTAATCGATCTATCGGGGATCGACGCCTGTACTCCACCTTGGCAGGAGGAGTAAGCAGCATCGACATGGGAGCCACGGCAGTCGACTCGACACTGTGAGGACGGCCAGGTAAGTTGAACTAAGATACTTCGACTTCAGCTACGCGAATAGCATAGCTGAAGTTGCGTACAGATCTGTCACATTTTACGTGCATTTAACATGTGCAATTTCAGCTTTATGCGGTCGGCAAAAACAAAAACAAAACAAAAAAAATAACAATTTTAGTATTCTACCAGTAGTGCGGGCGATTCCGCCCACCATTACACTCAATGTAATTTTGACTATATGCGATTTTCGCTTTATGCGCTGACTGCGGAACATAACCCCAGCGTAAGATGCAACAGACCTGTATCTTAGATCGATCCCACCCCTTAGTGTAGACCAGCCCTCAGACAAATAGCAGCAGAGTGAAACTAAGAAGAGCCTGACAGCTTTCAATGCTACAACTGATAACTTTCTGGGCAGCAGTAACACTGAAGAATCATGTCTTCCACACTATGCACGAGGTTATGAAGTCATTCACAAAAGCCGAGCGCCCAAAACAATATTGTTGCAGAAAGGGTGGAATCATGAATCAGCCTATTCTCTCTACTCCAGAACCTCCTGGCTGCTGGAAAGAAACCAGTAAGTCCTTCTTTCTTCCAACAGGTAGACAGAGCTTTAGATGTATAAAACACCTACTAACCATAGGCTGATATGAAAAATGGTCCCTGGACACTTCTTTGGAGATTTACACCCTGCAAGATATCCCAGTACCTTCCCTCTTCCTACCAGCCAAGTGGTGGGAAGACTATAGACTTCTCACTTGGGTTGCTCTCATTTAAACCCTACTTTTTCCCCCATCTTTTATATTTACTTGTGGCAAACAGGTTTAATCTTTTGGTTATCATGTCTGATACAGGTTTTTCTTCTTTCGGTAGGGAAGACGTTTGTTTGTTTGTTTTTTTAAGAGTCCTACCTTATAGCTAAAGAAAGTGCTATACCACGAATTTTCTTAGCTAGCTGAAGTAAAAATAAGATTAAGTAACCTGAATAAGCAAGTTAAACAATTCCCATAAAACACATTCATTTCATTCTCTTGCTTTGAAAACATTAACATTTCATGAATGAATGGAGTCTGCAACTATTTGAAATGAAACTGCACGTAAATGGTTGTTCATTAACAATAGGCTGTCCATTAACAAGACTTTTTTATAGCTCATTACTGCAGCATCTTAAATCTTGCAAATGTAAAACACCCAGGCTATTGACATTTTTCCCCCAAACCCTATCAAATTCAAGCCAATGTCAATGCAGATACCACATGTTAATACTGCTATTACAACTGAATGCCTGCACATTCAAATTCCTCAATACTGATGATTCATCAGTGAACATTCTTTTGTTGATTATTTTTATCGTCCATCACTGGATGCAGTAATATCTGAAATCAGAACTACATTTTCATACCAAAATAAGTAGTTATAAACACTTATGCTTTCACGTTACATTATTTACATTCACTAAAGCTAACAGCAAATGCTGCAACTTTCAATGCGAGTGATTACAATCAAATGCTTTCTCTAAAATAAAGTGGTTCTTTAAACCTGAACAGTATAATCTTGATATCAATTTTCCCATTTGACTCACAGCATTCACTTCTTTTCTCCTCCTCTCCCTTCCTCCCCCTGCATGACTTCTGTTCATTCCTTAGAACACAGTCTCAATGAAGAAGTTTCCTAACATGGTCTGCTTTAAAACTACACATCCACAAACATAAATATTGATTTGCCATATAAGGCTTGGAAAGTTTACCAAAAACCTACTAACATTGCCTAGATAACCTAATGTATTAGCCACATGTCATTACCAAAGAGGAAAGCTCTCAAAAGAGGTTTACAGAGGAAGCACTCAGGTGGAAAGCCCTGTCTCTCCCATTTTCTGGATGTCAGGAGAAAGTGGGTGTTGTGTTTCCCACTAGCAAGGTTGCTCCCAGACCTTGCTTGTCCACCTATAGGGCAACTTTTCCCACAGCCATTAAGTCTTCAAAAAATTGCTTGCAATTTTAGCGGTAGTATCACCATTTAAATTTCACAATATATTTAATTACATAAAAAATACATTAAGGTTGCACAGGCAAGCTCTCAGAAGTTAGGAAATGCCAGACTTAAGGTTGCCTGTACAATCTTATTTTGCTCCCTTATGCATATGCATGATAGATTTCAATTACACGGTCATGTACTATTTTTCCACAGGATGCCTTTTTCTAGGGTGACCAGACAGCAAATGTGAAAAATCGGGATGGGGTGGGGGGATAATAGGAGCCATTGTAAGAAAAAGATCCAAAAATCGAGACTGTCCTACAAAATTAGGACATCTGGTCACCGTACCTTCTTCATTCAGTGAATCAGCAGTTATTCAGTATTTTTATTTTCCCCTCCACATTCAATGTGTGGGCCCAGGTCATAGTTATCTTCATAAACACTCTGTGAAATTAGGTGGTGGTATCTCAGTTTTACAGCCATGAAGGGAAGCACAGAGATTAAGGCCAAACTGTCAGTAGCATCCACTAATTTTGGATGCTCGGTTCAGAGACATATACAGGCTAATTTTTCAGACTATTTATTTTTATAGCATTTTATATGTTCAAAGTATTGCTTTAATTAACTTAATTGCAACTGTGAGTGTCATCACCTCTCCAAATCTGGCACCATATGTCCAGAAATGTGGAAATACGCTATTGTGGCCAATTGTGAACATTTTGATTAGTGACTTGCTAGCATCACCTTAGGAACTCTGTGGCAGAGGCACAGCTAGAATCCAGTTCTCCAGTGACATTCAACTGTCTTCACCATGAGAAAGATCCTCTCTTCCTGTAATTCCATCTCATTCACTACACACCTTCCAATTTCTGTAACAAATGAAGCAGAGATCATACAGGACAACAGCCTTCCTCACTTTTTCACCCCACAAGCTCAGTCCATCCTATGCAAAGAATAAGGCAGGAGTCCCATTAAATAAAATTATATGATTATATAATTGAAGACTGTTATCATAATGCATATGCACCCAGGGAGGGGGTTAATTAAGGTAGCAGAGCTGCAGAAAAGACGGTTACTCACCTTTGTAACTGTTGTTCTTCGAGATGTGTTGCTCACATCCATTCCAGTTAGGTGTGCGCGCCGCGCGTGATGCACGTTCGTCGGAAACTTTTTACCCTAGCAACTCCAGTGGGCCGGCAGGTCGCCCCCTGGAGTGGCGCCGCCATGGCGCCCAATATATATCCCTGCCGGCCCGCCCGCTCCTCAGTTCCTTCTTGCCGGCTACTCCGACAGTGGGGAAGGAGGGTCGGGTGTGGAATGGAGGTGAGCAACACAATCTCGAAGAACAACAGTTACAAAGGTGAGTAACCGTCCTTTTCTTCTTCGAGTGATGCTCACATCCATTCCAGTTAGGTGACTCCCAAGCCATACCTAGGCGGGGTGGGGTCGGAGTGAGAAGTCGCGGCACGGAGCACTGCAGTTCCGAAGGCCGCATCCTCCCTCGACTGCTGGACCAGGGCGTAGTGGGAAGCAAAGGTGTGGCCCGATGACCAGGTCGCTGCCCGACAGATTTCCTGGATGGGCACGCGGGCGAGGAAAGCCAGCGACGACGCCTGCGCCCTGGTAGAATGCGCAGTCACACGGCCCGTAGGGACATGGGCCAAGTCATACAGGTCCTGATACAGGACGTAACCCAAGAGGATACCCTCTGGAGGAGATAGGAAGCCCTTTCATACGATCTGCTACCGCCACGAAAGCTGGGGGGCATTTTCGGAAGGGCTTAGTCCTCCTCTATGTAGAACGCGAGAGCCCTACGGACATCCAGCGAGTGGAGCTGCTGCTCCCTGCCTGAGGAGTGAGGTTTTGGGAAAAAAACCGGAAGGAAAATCTCTTGGTTGACGTGGAAGGCTGAGACCACCTTGGGCAGAAAAGCAGGGTGTGGTCTCAGCTGCACCTTGTCCTTGTGGAAGACCGTATATGGGGGGTCTACCACAAGAGCTCGGAGCTCCGACACCCGTCTAGCTGAGGTGATAGCCACTAGAAAGGCAGTTTTCCAAGAGAGGTAGAGCAGGGAGCAAGTAGCTAACGGCTCAAAGGGGGGCCCCATGAGCCGGGACAACACCAGGTTAAGATCCCAGGTTGGAGCAGGGGGACGGACGTTAGGGAATAAACGTTCCAGCCCTTTCAGGAATCTCGACACCGTCGGGTGAGAAAAAACGGAGCGACCGTCCGCACCCGGGTGAAAGGTGGAGATAGCTGCTAGGTGGACTCGCAACGACGATAAGGCCAGACCTTGCCCTTTGAGGGACCAAACTAGTCTAAGATTTCGGTTATCGAAACTTCCATAGGGCGGAGATTTCTCTCTACGCACCAACAGGAGAAGCGCTTCCATTTCGCCGAATATGGCTCTTGTGGACGGTTTCCTGCTGCTCAAGAGCACCTCTCTCACAGGCGTGGAGCAGCGCAGCTCGGAACCAGTCAGCCACGCAGGAGCCACGCCGCTAGGTGCAGCGACTGCAGGTCTGGGTGACAGAGGGTCCCGTGGTCCTGGGTAATCAGGTCCGGATGAAGGGGCAGGGGAACTGGGTCGGCTATGGCCAAGTCCAGCAGCATGGTGTACCAGTGCTGCCTGGGCCATGCCGGGGCCACCATGATCACGAGAGCCCTGTCTCTGCGCACCTTCAGGAGGACCTTGTGGACCAGACGGAACGGGGGAAACGCATAGTACAGGTGGGTCGACCACTGGATGAGGAAGGCATCCGCTATCGACCCCGGCTCCCTGCCCTGAAAGGAGCAGAACGCTTGGCACTTCCTGTTCTCCTTGGACGCGAAGAGGTCCACCCGGGGATAACCCCACCTCCGGAAAATGGAGAGAG
The DNA here is from genome assembly GCF_007399415.2 of Gopherus evgoodei. Lineage (NCBI taxonomy): Eukaryota > Metazoa > Chordata > Testudines > Testudinidae > Gopherus > Gopherus evgoodei. The sequence continues at coordinate 79,534,445 of NC_044326.1, forward strand.
CGACGTCCGGGCGAAGGGACCACTCGTGTGACAGGAAGGATCTGCTCAATCGATCCGCCAGCGTGTTCCGTACTCCAGGGAGGAAGGGAAGCCCTGAGGTGAATGGAGTGGGTACGCAAAAAGTCCCAGAGTCGTATCGCCTCGTGGCACAGGGAGGAGGACCTGGTGCCGCCCTGCTTGTTGATATAGTACATGGTCGTCGTGTTGTCCGTGAACACGGCGACACAACGACCCTGAAGCTGATGACAGAACGCTTGACAAGCAAGGCGGACCGCTCTCAACTCCCGCATGTTGATGTGTAGCCCCACCTCCTCTGGGACCACAGGCCCTGTGTCCGCAGGGCCCCTAGGTGGGCCCCCCAGCCTAGATCTGAGGCATCCGTTGTCAGGGATACGAGGGCTGAGAGGGGTGGAAGGGAAGACCCGCACATAATACGGACTGGTCTAACCACCAGCCGAGAGAATCTAAGACCTTCTGGGGGATTGTGACTAACATGTCTAACGGTTGCTTTGCCGGCCTGTAATGACTGATAAGCCACAGCTGGAGAGGCCTCATGTGGAGCGAGCGTAGTCGGTCACAAAGGTGCACGCTGCCATGTGGCCTAACAGGGTTAGACATGTCCTCACTGACGTCAATGGGGCTGACCGCAAACGTTGAACGATCGCCGCCATGGTCTGAAACCGTTGCAGAGGCAGGGAGGCCCTGCCCACGGTGGCGTCCCAGGACGGCCCCGATAAATTCCACCTTCTGCGTGGGCCTCAGGGTGGACTTGTCTGTGTTTATCAAGAGGCCCCAGACTTGCAAACATGCCGGTGATCACGCGGACAGGCTGTTGACTTGCTGTTCCGACGTGCCCCGAATCAACCAGTCGTCCAGATAAGGGAACACGTGGACACGGTTGCGCCGAAGATGCGCCACGACAACTGCCATGCATTTTGTAAACACCCTCGGGGCCGTGGACAGGCCGAATGGGAGGACTGCAAACTGATAATGAAGAGCCCCCACAACGAAGCGGAGAAAGCGTCTGTGGCGTGGCCAAATGGCAATGTGGAAATACGCGTCCTGCATGTCGAGGGCGGCGTACCAGTCTCCCGGATCCAGGGATGGAATAATGGTCCCCAGGGATACCATGCGGAACTTCAACTTCACGAGGGTATTTGTTGAGTTCTCGCAGGTCGAGGATAGGCCTGAGGCCCCCCTTGGCCTTGGGGATCAGAAAGTTAGCGGGAAATAAAACCCCTTGCCTTTCTCGTTTTCCGGAACCGCCTCTATAGCTCCTTTGCTGAGGAGCGTCTGCACCTCCTGCCGAAGGAATTGCTCGTGAGAGGGGTCCCTGAAGAGGGACGAGGAAGGAGGGCGGGAAGGAGGAAATGAAACAAACTGCAGGCGGTATCCCGTCTGCACCATGCTCAAGACCCAGCGGTCCGATGTATTTGGGACCACGCGGGAGGAAAAACGAAAGGCGGTTGGAAAACGGGGGGAAGGATCCATAGGGGAAACTGTTACCGCGTCCTCGGGCGCACCTTCAAAATGAAGGCTTAGGACCAGGCGGGGGTTTTGAGGAGCCTTGGTTCTGCCCCCCTTGGTTCCCCGACTGTCTGCGCCTTCCGTTCCTGCCGCGGCGCCTGTAAAGGTCCTGCCGCTGGCGGAACTGGGAAAACGGCCTACGTTGCTGCTGTTGTTGCGACCTAAAGGGTCTACGCTGCGTCACGGGGGTGTGCATCCCGAGGGACACGCATAATAACCCGGTTTGTCTTTTAGACTCTTGAGTCTGGGGTCTGTCTTATCAGAAAACAGGCCCATGGCCTTCGAAGGAAGGTCCTGTATGGTATGCTGGAGCTCCGGCGGAAGTCCGGAAACCTGCAGCCAGGAGATGCGACGCATCGTAACTCCTGACGCGAGGGTACGGGCAGCCGAGTCCGCAGCGTCCAAGGAGGCTTGTAAGGCCGTGCGTGCGACCTTCTTGCCTTCGTCCAAGATGGCCGTAAACTCTTGGCGAGCATCCTGTGGCAGCAGCTCCTTAAATTCGTCCACTGCCACCCAGGAATTAAAGGCATATCTGCTCAGCAGGGCCTGCTGGTTGGAGACCCTGAGCTGCAGCGCCCCAGCCGAATACACCTTACGGCCAAGGAGGTCCATCCGCCTGGCTTCTCTGGATTTGGGGGCTGGAGCCTCCTGGCCATGACGCTCCCTATCGTTCACTGATTGCACCACCAGTGAACCCGGAGTCGGGTGTACATGGAGATATTCGTATCCCCTAGAAGGGGCCATGTACTTCCTCTCGACTCCTTTCGCTGTCGGAGGGATGGAGGCCGGGGACTGCCAGATGGTATTGGCGTTGGCCTGGATGGTCCGTATGAAGGGCAGGGCTACCCTGGTGGGAGCATCAGAAGAGAGGATGGTTACAATTGGATCCTCTATCTCCGAGACCTCCTCTGCCTGCAGACTCAGATTTTGAGCCAAGCGCCTGAGGAGGTCTTGGTGCGCCCTGAGATCCAGCGGGGGGGGACTGTTGGAGGAGGTACCCGCCACCGCCTCATCCGGGGAGGAGGAAGATGAGACCCCAGGCACGAGAGTGTCTAACTGAGGGTCTTCCTCAGCCCTCGCCTCTGCCTCCGGAGCCGCAGCGGAGTCCTGCTGCTTGGACCCTTCCTCCCCTTCCGGGGAGGGAGGGGGGCGAGACAACGAGGCTTCAGGAGCCCTACGCTCCGCAGTCGCCGGCCTAGCAGGGAGCTGCTGGGGGCCCTGGGCCTGATGGTATGCCCAGGGTGTCCAGAATCCCCACTGTTGTGGGCCTTGGTCCTGCAGCGGCGGATCACCGAACAGCGCCGCCTGCCTGTCGGTGCCCAGCGCATACCCGCTGTCCGTCTGGGAAGATACGGACGGCTGTCTCGAGGGCCATGGTGGGGCTGACCCTGGATGGTAAGGGTCTGCGCGGGCCGGCACGGAGGATCGTCTCGGTGCCGGGGACCGGTGCCGGGAGTCATATCGGTGCCGGGATCGGGATCGGGACCGGGATCTGTCACGGTGCCGGGATCCTGATCGGTACCGGGCGCCGCTTCGGTGCCGGGACCTGCCACCAGCTCGGTGCCGGGAGGTCAACCGGGACCTGCCACCAGCTCGGTGCCAGGAGGTCGACCGAGACCGGGACCTGCCACCAGCTCGGTGCCGGGAGGTCGACTGGTGCGGCGAGTAGCGTCGGGACCCGCTCCTGGAATCGCGGTGCCGGTGTCGACGACTGGAGCCTGACCGCGACCGTCTCGATGCCGACCGGTGCCGCGAGTGCGACCGGTACCGCTGAGGGGAGCGGTGCCGGGACTGCGAGCGGCATCGGGATCTGGAGCGCCCAAGACGTCGGGACCTGGATCGTGAACGACTGTCTCTGGGCGGTGCCGATATCATGGGCTTGCCTCTGGACACGACCCGCACCGGAGGTACCGGGGGGTGGCAGCCGAGTGGGCTCAGTCAGGGCAATAAGGTCCCGAGCCGAGGCGAAGGTCTCCGGTGTGGACGGGACCACTATCTCAACCCCAGATCTCATGGGGGAGCTCGGCGGTACCGGACTCAACGGGCCCGCTGGGCCCGGAGTCAACGGTGCTGACGGTGCCGGCGGCGCCACGGCCGATGTCGAGGCCGGGCGCTCTAGCCGGGTCTTCCTGGCCGGAGTATCAGACTTCGACGGCCTTGGCTCTGACTCCAGTGCCGGAGAGGGTCGGTGCCGAGGAGTCTTCTCGGTGCCGGAGCGATCCGGTGCCAGTGCCGATACCACGGCCTGCGAAGCTGTCGGGTCAAGTGCCGCCTCCATTAGGAGAGTTCGGAGCCTTTGATCCCTCTCCTTCTTTGTCCTCGGCTTAAAGGCCTTACAGATGCGGCACTTGTCGGATCTGTGCGATTCCCCGAGGCACTTCAGGCACGCTTCGTGGGGATCGCTGGTAGGCATAGGCTTCTTGCAGGCCGCACACTGCTTGAAGCCCGGCGAAACAGGCATGAGCCTGGCGCCGGGTGCCGGGAAGGGCTAAGCCCCCGGCAAAGAACTACTTAGCAACTATTTAACTTAACTATCTGCTTAACAAACTAATTAACAACTATAATGGAACTAGAGATGAACGATAGATAAACGATAGAGAACTAGGAGAGCTAGGGACGTGGAGGACAGCTATGCCGCGCTCCACAGTTCCAACGACCGACACGGCGGTAAGAAGGAACTGAGGAGCGGGCGGGCCGGCAGGGATATATATTGGGCGCCATGGCGGCGCCACTCCAGGGGGCGACCTGCCGGCCCACTGGAGTTGCTAGGGTAAAAAGTTTCCGACGAACGTGCACGCGCGGCGCGCACACCTAACTGGAATGGATGTGAGCAATCACTCGAAGAAGAATTTATCTTACCAGTGGTGATGAACAATGCAGAAAGAAAATAGCGTGACTTTCAGACCCCAGGTGGAGTTTACAGAACTAGCAGTTAGGAAAAGACATTTTTTAAATAATTCAGGTCTTTTCTGCACAGGATGACAGATTGTATATGCTACAAAATTAAATCATTACTGTGTGTTGTTGTGAGCTACTGGTTGGCTGAACAAGTATTGTGGACATGTAAACTGAAAGCTTAAATAAGAACAACCCATGTTTAGTAAAAACACTGCTTCAGTTAAAAAAGCCGTAGTTATTGAAGCAGTATTGACCACTGTTGAATAGTGCCTGAAAATTGCAGCTAAAACATGTTCAGCACTAGCTCATCTGTATTTTCTAACACAAATAAGCACAGTCGTGACTAGAGAACTAGTGGAAGTGTGGCATCAAGAGAGGAGGAGGAAATTTTTAGTCCAACTGTTTAATATTGTTTTACATTTGTTTTTGTTAACATCTATTTAACTTCAATGACTTCCAAATGTTTTAGATAAAAACATCTTTATTAAAGATGCTATACTATTCAAAGTGAGAGAGCTCAAGCACCTTCTCCCTTAGACCTCAAACTTTGCACCAGGGCTTTGGCGCAGAGCCTGGAGCAGCAGGTTTTTGCCTGGAGCAAAACTAGAGCACAGCTCCAAAGCCTTGCTTTGCACCCTGAAATCAAGACTTCCACTACTCCCCTGACAAGGATAAAAACAGCACCCTCCAAGAGCCTACTTTACTCTTATAGAAGGACTGATGTTCTGGTGGGCCACTAGAGAGCAGAATTTTCACCTATGGCAATGGTTCCCACACTTTTTACTATGGGAACTCATTGTCTTTTCCAGCAACTTAGCCAGGGTCCACATTCATGGAGGGCACAAATCATAGGTCAGAATCTTTCTCCTCCTGCACCACCACTGCCTTATATACCTCACCAAGGGGCACCAACCACCCACAAAGCATTCGCTGCCCTGCGACGGCAACCCCAAATCCCAGCCCTGTGATGGAAGTCTCTGTTTATACTAAGCAGAGGTTCCAGTCTCCCACACAACAAATCAGAATACTTTGAAACCAAACAGCTACTTTCTCTCAGAGCAATCCCCGACAACTAGAGGAGGCAAAATACACAACAAACAAGAGATCATCCTTTACACTGTGAGCTATAGAAATAGAAATAAAGAAAAAACTTCACTTAAGGTTTCCTCAACAGTCATCTAACCTTGACAGCAGAAAATATTGAACAGGGGAGAGGAAGGGCAAGGTGCCAGAGAAAATGTTAAGAAGCAAGGAGAACATGTTTAGTATAGCCAGGCAAGGCGAAATAGTCTTATGTTTGTTTTCTTAACTTGTAAATGTGTCTTCTGCTGAAGGATTTTTACTTCTATTTGCTGTAACTTTGAATCTCAGGCTAAAGCGGTGGGGGAGGGAGTCCCTCTAGGCTATATGAATCTGAGTACCCTGTAAGCATTTTCCATCCTGATTTTACAGAGATAATTTTTACCTTTTCTTTCTTTAATTAAAAGCTTTCTTTTTAAGAACCTGATTGATTTTTCCTTGTTTTGGAATCCAAGGGATTGAGTTTAAACTCGCCAGGGATTGGTGGGGGGAAAAGGAAGGGAATGGTTAATTCCTCTTTGTTTTAAGATCCAAGGAGTTTGGATCTGTGTAGCTTCCCAAGGCAACTCAGGGAGGGGAAAGTCTGGGGAGGGGAAAGGAGGGGAGATGGTTTATTTCTCGTTTTAAGACCCAAGGGGTTTGGGTCTTGGGTTCCTCAGGGAAGGTTTTGGGGGAACAGGAAGTGTGCCAAACACTATATTTTTGGCTGGTGGCAGCATACCAAATTTAAGCTAGTAATTAAGCTTAAAAGTGATCATGCAGGTCCCCACTTTTTGGACGCTAAAGTTCAAAGTGGGGAAAAAACCTTGACAGGGCAGTACCACAAAAAACTTCAGCTACACAAAATGATGAGACTGCACAATCTTAGATGACAACGGTGGGGGTTTGGCTGGTTTTTGGGGGGGAATAAATTAATAATTTAATAAAAAAAGAGCACACAATTCTCCCTACTCTCTTGGGTTTTCATTGGGCCAAGGCAGCCATATCACTCCCACAACCTGGTTGCCTTCAGATAGACGTGCTATATCTCCAAAATGCCAGGAGCTCAAACAATTGTCTTTCGAGGGCCTGAAAGGCATTTTTCCCTCCATGTAGTATTTGTAATGAGCTCTATGGGTATTTTCACCTTTTTAATTTTTGCCATCCAGGCCTGGTGTGGGCTCTAGAGCTAAACTGTTTCACTCATCTCCTATTTCTTATATTGCAGAAGATGGAGAAAGGCAGGGGTTGTGGCATCCAGACTAAAATACACTGAAGCCACTGCAGCCAGTGAAAATCTGGACTGGAATAGCCCTGGGAGGTAGGGGTAAGTTGTTTTGATGTTATTGGGTTGTTGTGGGTGACAGGACATGTGGGGGTTCAAGAGAGCACACTCTTCAATCAGTTAAATTACAGTTCAAGTTAAAATAAAATTGTGGCCTCTGCATTTAACCAGACAACTGTCTTATTGTCTCCATGTCCACATCAAAAATTAGGATTGCAAAACTAGAGGCAAAACCAGCCATGTCTTTGCTACATCATTTTCATTTCCCAGGTCAGATATTGTGGAAGTTGACAGTTTGGGCTTGCACACGAGAAGAAGATTTCTAGATGGACAGGCCCTTGCGACAAACATAAGTAGCATCATTGGAGGAGGCAATTTCCTGGTCCCAGTTGTCAGGTAAGTCCTACATCCATGACATTTATAACTGGAAGGGGTTAGAGAAGGAAAACAACTGCTCACAAACAAACGGATGAAATGTGAGGACCAGAAATCAAACTTATGTTAATCTTAAATTATGTTGCAGAGATGCACAAGGACAAAAAAAAAAAAGTATGACTTGTGCCAGCCAAATCACACTTGCACAATATGGTCGCTATTTTCTCCATATAAGCTGAACTGTTCAGGAGCAAGTTAGTTTAGAAATATGTTTCAGTACTGGTGACTAACATTATCCCAATCCCTCTGTGTCCCATCATGTGCATAGGAAACTTAGAGGAGCTTCCTATAAATCACGCATACACATTTTACCATATTAATTCAATTTGACATAATGTAACTATTAGAGTTACACAATTAAATAAACACTGCATTAACTATATCTCTACCTGTTTGTGCATTTTATAAGGCTGAATAGTTTCGTTGTGCATTTCCCAACACCCTACAACTCTCCTTGATGCATCAGACTTAATTGTTATGCACAGTTCAGGCAATTCAACTCTGGACTGTATTGTAACAACTGTAGAACTTTACAGTTGACTAGCCAATACTTGGCTGACAAATCCTGAGGAATCAGACCCTAAAAATAAATTAATGTTCTAATGTAACACATCATGAAGCTGCTGGTTAACAAGATTTTTTTTAAGAATCTAGCCCAAAACACAGAATTTTTTATTGAATTATTAACCACTTAAATGAAAACACACATCACTTTGCAGTTTAACAGAAATGGCACTTAACATAAAAGTAGTTCTTTACCTAAGGACATCATTAGAGTGGACCTATTTTAAACAACTAATCTCTGTTCAAGATTTTATTAACAGTAACTATTACTCTTTACAGTGTGAGCATATATACCTGCGTACGTACTGTTGCCAAACCCCACTGCCGCATCTCAAGAGCAGACACTCCACGTAGATTTTTCAACTCACTAACAAAGGTAGACGGCATCATAGTTTGCAGAAAAGGCAAGCTTTCCCATACATCTGTAATTGTTCAAGTATTACAGCACACTAACTGTGTGAGACTCAAAGCAGCTCTCATTGTTTTGTTTCTACCAAGACTTTAGTCTTAATTTTAAATACAGAAAAATCTTCACTATAATCACATCTCTTGGTATGACAGGTTAATTTTGAAAAACATTTGTTAAAATACAACAGTAAAAATCTATACACAAGTCAAACTATAGTAGTTTTCTCATGCAAAATTGTTAAATTCCCTTAGCATAATACTGATGCTAGTTTGTCTACCATACTACTTGCATGCCATAAAAGAGAACTTAAAGTACACAAAAAACATTTCACAGCATAGTGTGGACTTTTTTTGTTGTTTAAAGAAAAAAATTCAAACAATAAATGAAGAATATACTATGAAGAACTGTGAAAAATAAAGGATTTATTTTCAGCACAGACATAACATTTTTATATATATGTATTTATATGAATTATACACAAAACAATAAAACAGCCAGCCAGGAATACTTCCTTACTTTTCTTCTAGACCCTTTTCTAAATCATCAATTTATCGGTTTTCATCTATTGCACTCATACATGAAAAATTAAAACGGATAAAAAAATTAAAGACAGAAAATCATAGTGGGGGAGTTTTAAAAGGAGGAGAAGCACTAAGAGGCCACACTAATAGAACAGAGACTAATGGAAAAGAGAGGCTAGATACAAGAGTGAAGAAAAAAATGAGAAAAAAATTCATTTTCTGTTACATATTTACAGATTCAGATGGTATGTTTGGCATGCATAGTTCTCTCAGTACTTTTGAGGGGCAACTGTTAAATAATGGGAATTCAATCCACGCAAAATTCCCTTAGCTCACCAAACGAAGATTACTTTGGAACCATTATACCATCTCAGAACAATTTTGTTATCCTTCTCAAAAATATTTAGTGGTCTGGTGATTTTTCTTGAGTACAGAAAAGAGATGCTGCATATTCTTATTCTGTAACCTTCTTTAAAATAGTTAAACAATCCTACTTCAATGATATTTGGGGGGAAAAGGGGAGTAAGGGTATGTCTACACTGCAATTAAAAATCCATAGCTGGCATGGGCCAGCTGACTGCAGCTCATGGGGCACATGCTAAGGGACTATTAACTGCAGTGTAGATCCTTCGGCTCAGGCTGGTACCTGAGCTCTCAGAGCCTTTCGCTTCATAGGGTCCTAGAGCCAGGATCTAGCCTGAAGTCTACTCTACATCACAGTCAAACAGCCCCTTAGCCCGCACCTCCTTAGCCCAAGTCAGCTAGCACGGGCCAGGCGCAGTTGTCTAACAGCAGTGTAGACATACCCTAGGAAATTGACTACCTCCAAGTTACCCATTACACACACAGCACACACACGAACGAGACAGCAGGATCAAGTGACCTACTTTAATAAAAGTTCAGGGAACAGAACAGTCTCCACAATTAGTTAGGTCAAACCCAGCCAACATAGTATACTAAAATTTATTGCCACATGATGGCTATTCAGTGGAATATGGCCAATGACTTGATTTCTCAGTCTAGTTCCTAATGAACACCTATAAAAACAAAGCACCAGTACTAACAGGCCCACTGTAGGAAGTTTCTGCAGAGAAGCCAAGGAATGACAATCTAAACTCAGCTACCTTCTCATTCCAGAGAGCAATCCCTCCAAAACAGATCTGTAGGGCAGCATGAAGAAACCAGTGCCAATTCCAATTCATAGGGTCAGAGTTTAAGGCCAAAAGAGAAAACTTGACCATCTAATCTAATCTCCTGTATGTCACAGGTCACCAACACCACCTACCACCCACACCTAAACCAAACAACTGAAATTAGACCAAAGTATTACATCCCAAAGGAGACCAGACATACATGTCATAAGCAGATAACAGGAGTGACCAACGAGCAACCAATGCCTGAGACTCTTGCAATGGCAGGGAAATAATAAGATATAACCCCAGAAATCCAGGCAAGTGACCTTCACCACACACTGCAGAGGAAGGCAAAAATATAAGGTCACTGCCAATATGACCCCAATCCCACATATGGTCATCAGTTAGACTCTGAGCATGTGAGTAAGAACCAGTCAGGCAAGCACCTGAGAGAGAACAGTTTGGTGCCACGTCAGACCACTGGCGCATACTATCCAGTGTCCCATATCCAGCCATGACCATCTCTGATGCTTCAGAAGAATGAGATCAAACAGAAAAAAAAAAATGTTAATCTCTTTCTGACCCTACAGGTGGCTGGCTAAAGCCCTAAGCATGAACTAGCCCTTAGGAATATAACACATAACAATGTTGATTATAAAATAAAATATTTTGGTCTTCAGACAGTCAGACCAGCACATTTCTCACAATGAATTTGCTGACATCTGTACTGTGTTATTAAAAAGAGCTCCCCTAAGCAATAGCAAAAAGAAAAGGACAGTTACTCACCTTTGTAACTGTTGTTCTTCGAGATGTGTTGCTCACATCCATTCCAGGTAGGTGTGCGCGCCGCGCGTGCACGTTCGTCGGAAACTTTTTACCTTAGCAACTCCAGTGGGCCGGCAGGTCGCCCCCTAGAGTGGCGCCGCCATGGCGCTCGATATATACCCCTGCCGGCCCACCCGCTCCTCAGTTCCTTCTTGCCGGCTACTCCGACAGTGGGGGAAGGAGGGCGGGTGTGGAATGGATGTGAGCAACACATCTCGAGAACAACAGTTACAAAGGTGAGTAACCGTCTTTTCTTCTTCGAGTGATTGCTCACATCCATTCCAGGTAGGTGAATCCCAAGCCATACCTAGGCGGTGGGTCGGAGTGAGAAGTCGCGGCATGGAGCACTGCAGATCCGAAGGCCGCATCCTCTCTTGACTGCTGGACACAGGGCGTAGTGGGAAGCAAAGGTGTGGACTGATGACCAGGTCGCTGCCCGACAGATTTCCTGGATGGGCACGTGGGCGAGGAAAGCCAGCGACGACGCTTGCGCCCTGGTAGAATGCGCAGTCACAACGGCCCGTAGGAACGTGGGCCATCTCATAGCAGGTCCTGATACAGGACGTTACCCATGAGGATAACCTTTGTGAGGAGATAGGAAGCCCCTTCATGTGGTCCCGCTACTGCCACGAAAAGTTGGGGGGATTTGCGCAAACGGTTTGGTCCTCTCCACATAGAACGCAGAGCCCTACGGACGTCAAGCGAGTGGAGCGCTGCTGCTCCCTGCCTGAAGAGTGAGGTTTCGGGAAAAAAAAACGGTAGGATATCTCTTGTTGATGTGGAAGGTCAGACCACCTTGGGGAGAAAGGCAGGGTGTGGCCCAGCTGCACCTTATCTTTGTGGAAGACTGTATACGAGGGGTTTACCACGAGAGCCCGAGTTCTGACACCCGCCTAGCTGAGGTGATAGCTACTAGAAAAGCAGTCTTCCAAGAGAGATAGAGTAGGGAGCAGGTAGCTAACGGCTCAAAAGGGGGGCCCCATGAGCCAAGATACACCAGGTTAAGATCCCAGGTTGGAGCAGGGAGACGGACGTTAGGGTATAACATTCCAGCCCCTTCAGGAATCTAGTCACCGTCGGTGAGAAAAAACGGAACGGCCATCCCCACCCGGGTGAAAGGTGGAGATAGCTGCCAGGTGGACCCGCAAAGACGATATCGCCAGCCCTGTGTCTGAGGGACCAAACATAGTCTAAGATATTGGCCACCGCGAAAACTTCCATAGGGTGGAGACCTTTCTCCACGCACCAACAGGAGAAACGCTTCCACTTGGCCGAGTATGTCGCTCTAGTGGAAGGCTTCCTGCTGCCCAAAAGTACTTCCCGTACCGGGGTGGAGCAGCGCAGTTCAGAACCGGTCATCCACGCAGGAACCACGCCGCTAGGGTGCAGCGACTGCAGGTCCGGGTTGACAGAGAGTCCCGTGTTCCTGGTAATCAGGTCCGAATGAAGGGGCAGGGGGAACTGGGTCGGCTATGGCCAGGTCCAGCAGCATGGGGTACCAATGTTGCCTTGGGCCATGCCGGGGCTAACCATGATCACGCGAGCCCTGTCCCTGCGCACCTTCAGAAGGACCCTGTGGACCAGTGGGAACGGGGGAAACGCGTAGTACAAGTGGGTCGTCCACGGAATAAGGAAGGCATCCGCTATAGACCTGGGCTCCCTGCCCTGAAAGGAGCAGAACGCCTGGCACTTCTTGTTCCCCCCGACGCGAAGAGGTCCACACGGGGATACCCCACCTCTGGAAAATTGAGAGGGCGACGTCCGGTCGAAGGACCACTCGTGTGATAGGAAGGATCTGCTCAGGCGATCCGCCAGCGTGTTCCGTACTCCGGGGATGAAGGAAGCCGTGAGGTGAATGGAGTGGGCTACACAAAAAGTCCCAGAGTCGCATCGCCTCGTGACATAGGGGAGAGGATCTGGTGCCGCCCTGCTTGTTGATATAGTACATGGTCGTCGTGTTGTCGGTAAACACCGCGACACAACGACTTCGAAGCTGGTGACAGAACGTTTGACAAGCAAGGCGGACCGCTCTCAACTCCCGCATGTTGATGTGCAGCTTCACCTCCTGCTGGGGACCACAGGCCCTGTGTTCTCAGGGTTCCCAGGTGGGCCCCCCAGCCGAGATCTGAGGCATCCGTTGTTAGGGACAACCGAGGCTGAGGTGGGTGGAAAGGGAGCCCCGCACACACCTACGGACTGGTCTAGCCACCAGCTGAGAGAATCTAACACCCCTGGGGATTGTGATCAGCATGTCTAGTGGTTGCCTTGCCGGCCGGTAATGTGCGATGAGCCAACAACTGGGACGGGCCTCATGCGGAGCCGAGCGGAACCGGTCACAAATGTGCATGCTGCCAGGTGGCCTAACAGGGTTAGACATGTCCGTATTGATGTCAAGGGGGCTGCAAGCATCGCTGAACGATCGCCAACAATGCCTGGAACCCTCGTAACAGCAGAAGAGCCCTGGCCACGGTGGAGTCCAGGACGGCCCCGATGACTCCACCCTCTGCGGGGGAGCAGGGTGGACTTGTCTATGTTGATCATGAGGCCCAACGTAGCAAAACAGTCCGGTGATCTTGCGGACGTGGCTGCAAACCTTAGCTCCGACGTGCCCCGAATTAACCAATCGTCTAGGTAAGGGAACACTTGGATACAACTGCGCCGGAGATGTGCGCACGACGACTGCCATGCATTTTGTAAATACCCTCGGGGCCGTAGAAAGGCCGAATGGGAGGACTGCAAATTGATAGTGAAGGCGGCCCACCATGAATCGAAGGAAACCGTCTGTGGTGTGGCCAATATGGCAATGTGAAAATAAGCGGTCCTGCATGTCCGAGGGCGGCGTACCAGTCTCCCGGATCCAGGGATGGGATAATGGTCCCCAGGGATACCATTGCGGAACTTCAACTCACTAGGTATTTGTTGAGCTCCTCGCAGGTCGAGGATAGGCCTGAGGCCTCCCTTGGCCTTGGGGATCAGAAAGGTAGCGGGAATAAAACCCCTTGCCTTTCTCGGTTTCCCGGAACCGCCTCTATAGCTCCTTTGTTGAGGAGCGTCTGTACCTCCTGTCGAAGGAATTGCTCGTGAGAGGGGTCCCTGAAGAGGGACGAGGAAGGGGGGCGGGAAGGAGGAAACGATATAAACCGCAGGCGGTATCATCCCGCTGCACCGTGGCGCAGACCCAGCGGTCCGATGTTATTTGGTCCACGCCGGGAGGAAAACGAAAGGCGGTTGAAAACGGGGGGGGAAGGATCCGTGGGGAAACTGTTACTGCGCCCTCGGGCGCACCTTCAAAAACGAAGGCGTGGGTCCAGGCGGGGGCTTAGAGGAGCTTTGATTCTGCCCCCCTGGTTCCCCGAATGCCTACACCTTCCATTCCTGCCACGGCGCCTATTGAGGTCCTGCCGTTGGCATAACTGGGGGTATGGCCTGCGCTGCTGTTGCTGCTGTGGCCGGAAGGGTCTGCGCTGCGTTCCCGGCGTGTGCATCCCGAGGGAGCGCATAATGACCCGATTGTCTTTGAGACTCTTAAGTCTGGGGTCTGTCTTTTCTGAAAACAGGCCCTGGCCTTCGAACGGGAGGTCCTGGATGGTATATTGGAGCTCCGGTGGAAGGCCAGAGACCTGAAGCCAGGAGATACGGCGCATCGTTACCCCCGAGGCGAGGGTGCGGGCAGCCGAGTCTGCAGCGTCCAAAGAAGCTTGCAACAAGGTTCGTGCAACCTACTTGCCCTCGTCCAGAATGGCCGCAAATTCTTGGCGGGCCTCCTGTGGCAGCAGCTCTTTGAATTTGTCCGCTGCCGCCCACGAGTTAAAAGCGTATCTGCTGAGCAGGGCTTGTTGGTTTGAAAGCCTGAGCTGAAGGGCCCCAGCTGAGTAGACCTTGCGGCCAAGGAGGTCCATACGTCTGGCCTCCTTGGATTTGGGGGCTGGAGCTTCCTGCCCATGACGCTCCCTCTCGTTCACCGACTGCACCACCAGGGAACACGGTGTCGGGTGGACGTGGAGGTACTCATAGCCCTTGGAGGGGGCCATGTACTTCCTCTCGACGCCCCTCGCCGTAGGGGGGATGGAGGCCGGTGACTGCCAGATTGTATTGGCGTTGGCCTGGATAGTCCTAATGAAGGGTAGGGCGACCCTGGTGGGAGCATCAAACGAGAGGATGGTGACGATAGGGTCCTCGATCTCAGAGACCTCCTCGGCTTGCAGGCTCAGATTCTGAGCTACTCGCCTAAGGAGGTCTTGGTGCGCCCTGAGATCCAGCGGAGGAGGGTTACTGGAGGAGGTGCCAGCCACCGCTTCATCAGGGGAGGAGGATGAGGAGACCCCCGGCAAGAAAGTGTCCAGTGGGGGGTCCCCCTCAGCCCTCGCCTCTGTCTCAGGAGCAAGAGCAGGGTCTTGCTGCTTGTATCCTTCCTCTCCATCCGGGGAGGGAGGGGGGCGAGACAACGAAGCCTCCGGCACCCTGTGCTCCGCCGTTGCAGGCCTAGCAGGAAGCTGTTGGGGGCCCTGGGCTTGATGGTATGCCCAGGGGGTCCAAAACCCCCACTGCTGCGGACCTTGGTCCTGTTGCGGAGGGTCTTGAAACAATGCCGCCTGCCTGTCGGGGCCCAGCGCATACACGCTGTCTGCTTGAGAAGACACCGACAGCTGCCTAGAAGGCCATGGCAGGGCCGACCCCGGCTGGTAAGGGTCTGCGCGGGTCGGCACCGAAGATCTTCTCAGTGCCGGGGATCGGTACCGGGAGTCATAGCGGCGCCGGGATCGGGACCGGGTTCTGTCTCGGTGCCGGGATCTGGATCGGTACCGGCCGCTGCTTCGGTGCCGGGATCGGGACCGGGACCTGCCACCGACACGGTGCCGGGAGGTCGACCGGGACCGGGACCTGCCACCAGCTCGGTGCCGGGAGGTCGACCGGAGCGGCGAGTGACGGCGAGACTGACTCCTAGAGTCACGGTGCCGGTAACGACGGCTGGAGTCAGACCGCGACCGTCTGGAGGTCGATCGGTGCTGCGAGTTCAACCGGTACCGCCGAGGGGAGGGTGCCGGGACTGCGAGCGGCGGCGGGATCTCGAGCGACCGTGGGCGTCGAGACCTGGATCGCGAGCGCGAGTCCCGAGATGGTGCCGTCATCATGGGCTTGCCTCTAGATGCGACCCGCACCGGAGGTGTACCGGGGGTGGCAGCTGAGTAGACTCAGTTAGGGCGATACTGTCCCGTGCCGAGGCGAAGGTCTCCGGAGTGGATGGGACCAATAGCTCAACCCAGATCTTATGGGGGAGCTTGGCGGCACCGGACTCGACGGACCCACCGTGCCCGGAGTCGACGGTGCCGGGTGTGCCAGGCGGCCCGATGTCGATGCCGGGCGCTCCAATCGGGTCTGCCTGGCTGGAGTAGCAGCCGCTGACGGTCTCGCCTCTGCACCCGGTGCCGGGAAGGCTGGTGCTGGGGAGTCTTCCCAGTGCCGGTGCGATCCGGTGCCGCGCCGAGATCACGGCCTGTGAAGCTGCCGGGTCAAGTGCTGCCTCCATGAGGAGAGTCCTGAGTCTTTGGTCTCTCTCCCTCTTTGTCCTGGGCTTAAAAGCCTTGCAGATGCGGCACTTGTCCGACCTGTGCGAATTCCCCCAGGCACTTCAGACACGCGTCGTGGGGGTCACTGGTTGGCATAGGCTTTTTTACAGGCCGCACACTGCTTAAAGCCCGGCGAACCAGGCATGAGCCCGTGCCGGGTGCCGGGAAGGGCTACAGCCCAGACCGTCGAACAACTATCTACAATACTATTCACACCTAATTACTTAACTAACTATA
This sequence comes from Gopherus evgoodei, assembly GCF_007399415.2. Lineage (NCBI taxonomy): Eukaryota > Metazoa > Chordata > Testudines > Testudinidae > Gopherus > Gopherus evgoodei. Next base: position 79,550,905 of record NC_044326.1, read on the forward strand.
CTTAACGATCTAACTAACAACTGTAACATAACGGTAGTTAACAAGGAGAGCTAGGGACGTGAGGACAGCTATGCCGTGCTCCACAGTTCCAACGACCGACACGGCGGTAAGAAGGAACTGAGGAGCGGGTGGGCCGGCAGGGGTATATATCGAGCGCCATGGCGGCGCCACTCTAGGGGGCGACCTTCTGGCCCACTGGAGTTGCTAGGGTAAAAAAGTTTCCGACGAACGTGCACGCGCGGCGCGCACACTTACCTTGAATGGATGTGAGCAATCACTCGAAGAAGAAACGAGGCGTACTTGTGGCACCTTAGAGACTAACAAATGTAGTTGAGCATAAGATATCGTGGGTTTAGCCCACAAAAGCTTATGCTCAAATTTGTTAGTCTCTAAGAGGTCACAAGGACTCCTCATTCTGTTTGCTGATACAGACTAACGTGCTACCACTCTGAACCTAAGTAACAAGTTATCCAGAAGCGGTATACAATAGCTCTAAATACAACATCAAATGTCTCTCACTCTGAATCTTCATATAATGAGGTTTAACGCTCTTCCTAATTTAGAGTAAGTTTAGGCTAGTTTGTTCATTCGTACTGTTTCATGACTGTTCATTTCCTCCTTAGCAGGAAGAAAGTTCAGTAAACTGCTTAGCACCTCAAACAGTAAAGAAGGATTTCATCAAGCACATCAGACAACCTGACCAATTTCCCTAGCAGTCTCTATAGAAAACTCATGTTGCTGGCTTCTGCATAATTCCTTCATGTAATAACCTCAACTTGTTTGCTTATGCTCTTATTGGCATAACCAATAAGCTGTTTTTAAAAAACTGAATTTCTTGTGAAAGGTCCTTATCAACAGCCCTGGAGACTAGAGGTTTCTGTTTTTCCCATATTTGGGAAGCAATAGTGCCAGTTTCTCCTCATATTCCAACCCCAACTTGGGGGACCACACATCTCCATACCCATTCAGTCTTTGCTGTCTCCGAAGAGATGGCAAACAGGATGATAGTTTGGGGTTTGTGTAATACATATACCTGCCAACTAGGAATTAAACAAAGGCGAATTTATTTCACATAGGCAGGGTCCTGTGTATTAAACACCTGTGGAATTTGCCACTGAAACCATTCCTTGCTCCAAATAGCGCTCCAGAGTCTCAATTTTCATTTTTTTTTTTTAATGTTTCTGCCCCAGTGGTTGTGCGGACAACACTGAAAAGAGGACAGAACAAACTGATGCAGTGATGTTTTCAGAGTGTGCAGCAATCTGAACAGCCATGAGAGATTGAGCTGCCTTGTTTGTTTAAGTTAACTCCGAAACCTAAAGATGATAACCTGCAACATACTGAAAGTGTGGCTGGTGTAAAATAAACTGAATATCAAAAGAGGTGCTACTGAACTAATTGTATTATTCATGTTAATAATTCAATCCTATATATTACGTTTACCTGGAGATATCACAGAATTGGGATTTTTCCAACATACACATACAATGTACATTGCTGCAAGATCTATATCCCTTACTTGCTATGAAGTACACTGTGCCTTGTGTACAGGCAACATGAAATGCAAAGATTCATATTTTTCTGTACCTGCTCACTTTTAAACCCTATATCTGCCTTTCAGAGCAGTAATATTCAGTCCTAATTATTCTTTTGTCCAGTATTTTTTACTATATTCTAAACTGAAACCCTTTCACAAAGGTAGCCAAAACCTATCCAGCAATTGAAGCTGGTGTTTGTTACTCTTACGTTGTCGAAGTATTGTTAATTCCTCTTTTTAGTAGAGTTAATGTTGGAAGAGGGAATTCTGGCCTTAAAATAGAGTATTCTCTAAGTAAGATTTCAGCAGCAGTATCTTGTAATAGTCTTCAAAGTTAGACACAACATGGTATATTATTTATTTTCCAGACTTAAAGGATACTGATCTGATTTCCCTTAATCAACGTGTGGTTATTTGCATGTTAATTCTGTTGCATGCCAATAAAAATCAAATTACACTTCAAGGCTGTGTCCCTCAAGATGCTCTCCAGAATGCCACTTTCTCAGAAAGTAGCTGTTTTTCACTTACTGCAGAACAGAGTAGTGAGGGAGCAGACATATCAGACAAGGTCCAGTCTGGCACAGGAAAAGTATCATTCACTTTGGGATGTTACACAGATACCAGATCCACCCAACATGCTATAATGCCAAGATACTGCTACCTCCTTCTCAATGTCTCTCTCACCAGTGCTGGATCCTGACGAGAGAAGACGTTAGAACTACAAAACCAGTTTCTCCTCTCTTGGTTTTCACAGCTCAGCTGCTAGAAGAGGCCTCACCTCCCTGATTGAGCTATCCTCGTTATCTCTAGCCTGCTTCTTGCTTGCTTATATATACCTGCCCCTAGAAATTTCCACTACATGCATCCGACGAAGTGGGTATTCACCCACGAAAGCTCATGCTCCAAACGTCTGTTAGTTTATAAGGTGCCACAAGACTCTTGCTGCTTTTACAGATCCAGACTAACACAGCTACCCCTCTGATACTTGACGTTAGAACTAATACCCATTACAAAAATTCCTTCCACAACAGTAATCCTCAGACAAGCATGTACAGAATATTTGCATGTCTGAGAACTCTGGTATATGTCTTCTGTAATAATACTCACATCCTCCATATTTATATTTACTTCATTAGTAAGCCCTCTCCAAGTTTTATGAAATTTCTCAACAATAAGCAATCCTGCAGTAATTCACACCTCAAATTACACTATTTTCATTTAGCTGAAAAACAGATTTTCAAGGACAAAATGCTTCTGAAAAAATATTGCCATACTGTAACAGCTTTGGCCCTTCATTGTAACAGTTACTTTCAGAGAACTACAAGAAAGGTATACAAACTTGCTACCCCCAAAATCTATTAATTTTCCCATATCTTTCATCATCTGCACATAACATTCCTTCTTCACTGAGAATAATGGACAATATTCAAAGTAGCACATTCCCCCCCTCCCCCAAGTCTTTGTTTTGGTCTTCAGGGCTATTTTAAAACTGAACATCTACAATTAACCTTTAAAATCAAAGTCTGAACTACAGCCTTTTAGTTTCAAAGTGAGAGAGACTTCTTTTCAAGATGATATGCTGCTACTTCAGAAAAAAAAATACAAAAGGAAAGAATACGTAGAGACAACAGAACAAATAGGGACACCATTTAGCTATGGAATTTCCATTAGAGAACAGGATCATTTTGACCCCTTTACCACAGGCTACAAAGACGTTATGTGGTACATTTACAAAACAAAACGTAAATCTTCCAACTTACTACTACTACTTTTCTATTTTTAAAAACACCTGTAAACACTAAAATGAACAAGGAACTTGGCTATGAGATATACACAACTCTAGTATGTCTACACCCTACATAATTTAATTATTTTAATCAGTGTCAATAGATGTCTATCAAGACCTTCTAACACAGTATAGATTATACTATATTAAAATCATATATAATTACTACAAGTATTTATTAGATGCCCATCATTAGTGCACATGGGTGCCTTCTGAGTCAAAAATATATTGCAAACCAAGTTTCCTTGCTTTCCACCCATGACGACAGTTGGTTCAAACACTGATGGACTAGATGATTCTTGAGAAGACATAAGTTTATCCTTCTGAAAATACAAAAATGAACTTGCTTTGAGAGCACTCTTCTCTAATGATTTGTCCAACGAAAAAGTGAAATTAAAGAGAGACTGTTCATCATTACTATTGCTGTTCAGAACGATTTGGACCGCAGTGCAATTGCCATTCATTGACTCACTTTCACTCTGCTCAGGCTATGTTTGGGAACAGCACACCTTCAGACTATATTGACCACTGTTTATATTTTATGTGAAGAGATGGTAAATATATATATGTTAAACCTCATTCTAAAAAAAACCACAACTGCATTACCACCTACTCTCTGGTCCTTCACTTCTTTTGTGAGGAAGTTTCCTGTAAAGTCACCTGAATTTTACCTAGGCAGGAACAGCTGAATCAGGCTAAGACATTATGCTAATGAGGCACCCATCACCCATCCATAGTTAAGGGCATAACCAGAATTCCATTATAATGACAAGAATACACACACACACACACACACACACACACAACTTCTTAGATGAAACTATTGACCAGAATTTGTATAGTAGATTTTTATCATATTTCTAAAGGTGCAGGTTCAGAATTATTACATGATAAAGAGTCCCCAATTTTCACATTGTAAAAAAGTTTCCAATAATTTATTAGTCATTTACTGTACATCTGAACATTGATTTATTGAAAACTTTTAAAGATTCATGAACACGAATTCATTTTCATTTTTACACATGTACATTTCCCAAAATTCTGAAATGAGACAGTTATAGAATTATATTTTTCAGTTATACAACTGGCATTTTGACAAGAGCATATGACATGACAAAACACACACACATTCTGCAGATACAAGCTCCCTTTTTTAAAAAGCAATTTCCATCACTTATAGTTGAGTAAGAAGCATTAATCAGTTCACATTCAGGATGTCTGAAACAGTATGAAACATAGGGTAGACAAAACGGGTGGGTGACAAGAACTTTTGACCTCTAGAACGTCAAATGACAAATGGTCCTCCACTTCCCATTTCAATGTTATTAACATGCAATATATAAATACTTTTTTAAAACCTAGAATATTAAAACAAAAATTAAATTATAGTAAAAATTCATGGTCATGATACAAACTAAAGAAATACTATGGTTTGCATACTCAACTTCCATTTTCAAAGACTATTTCTACTCCCTTGCCATGAATTAATATCTAGTTCTAGATGATTAAATATTATTAACAGAACTCTTCTTCAGCTAGTAATGTACCAAAATGGGGATGTCTTCTATAGGAAAGAGTTCCCAAGTGCAACCAAGAGAAAATAAAAATTACTTTCATGTTTCCAAGAATTTTCTCTCAGGGACAAGATACTATATATTATTACAGAAAATGATTTATCTTATTAAAAAATAATTTTAAGTTCTTACAAGGACTGTTCAGTGTATGTATGATGGCTTTAAGAGCTATCAACTGAACAGAAAGTTGTACTTTTACCCTATGAAAAGTGTTATGAAAACCTAATTATAGGGACCAAGCCATTGGTAAAATGAGCAGAGATCACTTACCAATAATTCACTTGAGCAGACAGCTTTTAAGAGTTCTGGAAGTTGAGAACAGTAGTTGTTACAACCCAGTTCATCCACTGGATTTTATAATAGGCTTAGAAGACAACCTTTTCTGAAAAGGATTTAAAGCTATTCTAAGCAGATGAATAAACGTACTTTCTAGGCACGTTTGGTGCAGAAGCCTACATACACTTTTTTTTTTTTTTAACAGATTCATAACAAATATCAAGAGCTGATGTTTGTCAATGGAGGAAAAAAAACATACAAAAGTGTGCTGCAGTAAGCTTATGCCATTTACTTGTATCAAGCTTTAATTTATTCCCACAGTGAGCAAAAAAATGTTAAACAGATTATGATTTTTCTCCATTGCTAGTTCTATCAGCAGACAGGCATGAAAACTGGTAATTTCTTCTGCCCAGAATTGATTTTTCCACTACTACTACAAATTTATCATTCCAGCATGAGTCCTGATATTGAGATTCCAACTGGTGTCTCAATAATACAATGGCACTACAACAACCTTTTGTGCTGCAGTTCTCTCTTCTCCTGTCCCGTCATCACTCCGGTCTTGTTTTCTCTCCTTTTTCACTCAGATTTCCTTTCTACTGGTTGTTCACTCACTCCCCTTGCTCACCAGAAGGTTTCATGCTATTTGGAGGGATGGGGGTGTTCATTGCCATTTCTGTGGGTAGGGACACATGCTCCCAAATCTGAGATGCAAGTTGAGACAGCAAACATAAAAAGCTTGGGCTGATGAGCTGCTTCCTGGGCTTGTAGCCTGGTAAATACAAACTGCTCGCTCCTGAGGCCACCTATATTAGAGATCAGTGCAAGAGCAGGAAGGGAAGGTGGGTTTCAAAAGTTCCTTACTGCTAACTTTAGATGTGTCTGAGTCTACTGACGGCTCCTCTGTCATGCTGCTGCTGCTGCTCATAGCTTTAACAAGAAGAAAAGTAAAGTTCACAGCTGCTACTGAGGGCCTTATGTGAAGCAGTGAAACTGTCATGAATCGTGTTCATTTCATATTGCTGCAGCTTGGGGAAAATTATCAGTAGAGGAAGGAACTGGACCACTACTCATAGGGGAGGACCACACCAAAAGACAAATTGGCAGAATAACTGAATCCCAACCTCCTCACAGCAGTCAGGAAGCTCTGAAGGATAGATGAGGCAAAAGAAAGGCTCTTTCTCCCTTCCAGAAGATATGAAGGCATAGAGTTTCAAGTTTATAACACACCTAATAGCCATGTTGATAGTGGCTAATGCTGAGATAAAACCCCAAGCAGTGTTCAGGCAGGGCCAGCTTTAGGCACTGCAGGGTCCAATTTTCAAGAGCTGCCGCCGAAGACAGCAGCAGGACTTCGGCAGCAGCTCAACTGGCTGCCGGTGCCTTCGGCGCATGTCGGTGGAGGGGCTGGCCCTCTTAAGGGCGCAGGGCTCGATTCGGGAGAATCAGGTGAATCGCCCTAAAGCCGGCCCTGGTCCAGGGACTGCACTCACCAACTAGGAATAACATGCCAGGAAGGAATTAGACTTTTCAGCAGACTGCTGTCTCAAGATCCCACTAGTGACGTATTTTATATTTGTTCTAGTTTAGCCCCCCAAAAAGGCTGCTTCTTTCTGATTGCAATTCCAACCTCCACTTCCTACTCTGAATAAATCCCTTCAACTCTGCTCTCCTTACTACACACACAAACACTCCTAACCCATCCAACCATCTTCCTATCATATTTTCCACACGTGGACCTCATTCCTCTCCAGTCTCCAGCCCATTCACAGCAATGACTTTTGCCTCTCTGGACCATCTCTTCCATACTCTTTTCTTGTGCTCTGCTGACTCAATTGCTGATTCCTTCTGCTCCACAATCTCCATCACCCTGGAGCTCTTCAAAAATCTATCGGAACCCCACTCGTCTTCCTGCCTTCCAACTCTCTTTCACATGCCAGCGAAACCCTCTGGAAAAAGTACCACAACCATGCTCCACTACAGGTTCATTCTCTCTTTCACTTCCATCAACTTCCTGGTCAACCAACACTAACTTCCCCTCTTCACTAATTCACACCCACAATCCCAACCCCTGGTAGACCACTTCTGGCTCCCTCCTCCTCTATGCAAGACCCTGTTGATATTTTGAGTAGTCTTGTCAATCCACCATCCAAGTTGAGGCCCCATCATACGGGATGCTGCATAAATTCTCTATCTTTCTGAGCACTTCCCCCAGGCCCCTGATACCAGCCTCAGACATCTGTTTGTTCACGGTTCCTATAAAAACCTTCTCAAGTTCTTCCTGCTGACTATTAAGCACTGAACACTCTCCTTGAACTAGTCTAATGAAGTATTTGATGTAGAGGAGTGATTTTAAGAAACTTCCTCCTATGATTATTACAGGAAATGACCAAGTGAAATAAAGGCCAGTGTGGGTCATTATAAGCAGAGTAGACATTTATAATTAAGGTTGTTCTAATATTTTCCATGAAAACTTGGTTTTCACTTCTAGTTTTGTCAAACTAACCATTCGGGGGGGGGGGGGGAAAAAGTTTTGCATGCTTGGTCTCTATCTCAGGTTGATTTTGGGGGGGATGCTTTGAGCAAGAGTGGTTTAGTCATTTTCAAGAGCAATGTTAGTGAAAAATAGGCAGTTTTGACAATTTTTTTAAAAACAACACTTTTGGTGTCCTGAGAGGTTTGAAGTAGGAAGATGAAGTCTGGCAGGCAGACAGCGCTGAGATGCAATGTTTCCTATAAAATTATGTTCAAATTTGGCCAAGTTGTAAGCCAGACTAAAATCACCATTTTATGTATGCCATAGAATTTAGACACTAATTCTTCATTTTGAGTATTCCAACTATGCAGCGCATACTCCCAGACCACACAGCCTCCATCTCCAATAAATGCAGTTACAGTTCAAGCTGTAATGATGGTGGCAACATTCCTTCAGAGTATCCTAAGGGAATTTTCATATACCAAGCTAGGAAATAGGAGGAGCATGAGTTCTAACCTTCTCTTCCACTCTCAGACTCATAGACTTTAAGGTCAGAAGGGACCATTATGATCTTTTAGTCTGACCTCCTGCACAATGCAGGCCATGGAATCTCACCCACCCACTCTTGTTACAAACCCCTGACCTATGTCTGAGCTACTGAAGTCCTCATCTTGTGATTTAAAGACTTCAAAGTACAGAGAATCCTCCAGCAAGTGACCCATGCCCCGCGCTGCAGAGAAAGGCAAAAAAACCCAGGGCCTCTGCCAATCTGCTCTGGAGGAAAATTCCTTCCCAACCCCAAATATGGCAATCAGCTAAATCCTGAACATGTTGGGCAAGACTCACCACCAGACACGCAGGGAAGAATTCTCTGTAGTAACTCAGATCCCACCCTATCTAGTGTCCCATCACAGGCCACTGGAAATATTTACCGCTAATAGCCTAATTTTGGCAGTTAATTGATCTTTGACTATCTCATCATATCATCCCTTCCATAAACTTATCAAGCTTAGTCTTGAAGCCAGATATGTCTGATACCTTCACTGCTCCCCTTGGAAGGCTATTCCAGAACTTCACTCCTCTAATGGTTAGAAATCGTCATCTAATTTCAAGTCTAAACTTCCTGATGGCCAGTTTATATCCATTTGTTCTTGTGTCCACATTGGTACTGAGCTTAAATAATTCCTCTCCCTCCCTGGTATTTATCCCTTTGATATATTTATAGAGAGCAATCACATCTCCCCTCAGCCTTCTTTTGGTTAGGCTAAACAAGCCAAGCTCTTTCAGTCTCCTTTCATAAGACAGGTTTTCCATGCCTCGGATCATCCTAGTAGCCCTTTTCTGTACCTGTTCCAGTTTGAATTCATCCTTCTTAAACATGGGAGACCAAAACTGCACACAATATTCCAGACAAGATCTCACCAGTGCCTTGTATAATGGTACTAACACCTCCTTATCGCTGCTGGAAATACCTCGCCTAATGCATCCCAAGACCTCACTAGCTTTTTTCACAGCCATATCACATTGGCAGCTCATAGCCATCCTGTGATCAACCAATACTCCGAGGTCCTTCTCCTCCTCTGTTACTTCCAAGTGATGTGTCCCCAGTTTAATAACAAGAATGATCTTGCACTTTTCATCATTAAATTTCATCCTATTACTATTACTCCAGTTTACAAGGTCATCCAGATCTTCCTGTAGGATATCCCAGTCCCTCTCTGCATTGGCAATACCTCCCAGCTTCGTGTCATCCACAAACTTTATTAGCACATTCCCGCTTTTTGCGCCAAAGTCAGTAATAAAAAGATTAAACAAGATTGGTCCCAAAACTGATCCCTGAGGAATTCCACTAGTAACCTCCTTCCAGCCTGACAGTTCACCTTTCAGTATGACCTGTTGTAGTCTCCCCTTTAACCAGTTTCTTATCCACCTTTCAATTTTCATATTGATCCCCATCTTCTCAAATTTAGCTAATAATTCCCCATGTGGAACCATATCAAATGCCTTACTGAAATCATCTGTTACCTTCACAAAGAAGACTAGTGTTACAAAGAATAGTAATGTAGGTACACCACAACCCGCCTTGGGTAAGGCCTCACCCATATTTTCCTACTTCCACAGATATTTCCCCCCTCTGTTTTATATACAAGTTCACTAAATCTGAAAAAAACGTTCACAAGATCATACTGGGTAGGACAGAAAATAAAGCCCAAGACTCATCCATTCAATTACATACTTCCTCTCAGAATGAATATGCTAAATTATGCACATGACTATTGTGTATGAAAAACTGAACTGCTCCAGCGTACCCATGTTCACAAACTGCTTTGAGCCTTACAGATGAATAAGCATTATATAAGTAGGCAAAGCATCACTAAGCAACTGGCACCTAGGATTTTACTCTTAGTCTCTTGCTTTAATCACTAGACCACACATCTTTCTCCGCAGCCATCAATAAAACCCTATAATCTTGATTTCTAGGATTCTACTGCTATCTGGCAAACAGTTGCTAGTAGGCTACTTAAAGCGTGCATGACAACGTCCTCCATTAACCAGGACAAATAGAGGACAAGAGCTCACTACTGTTTTAGCTAATGGAGTTTCTCCTTGAGATCAAACTGCAGTTTGTGATGTGTATATGAGGAGTTGCTGTAGATGTGTGAAGTTGTACTGGGTGGAATGTCTATTTCTCAGATTTATTTTTTAAAAACTCAAAATTCCACAGGGGAAAAAACACACTTAAAAATGACATTGATAAAGCTACGAAGTCAAACATTCTGAAGTTGGCAAATACCAGGACTAAGGTTGGGTATATAAACTTGGTTCTGACCTCATGTGTACGCATGACAATCTTTGATTTCAAGATCACATGCAATTTTTTTCTAGAGGACCCATGTCCCATTCAATGGAAAAGTTTAAGGGTGCATAGGGCCTGGGGAGGAGGACTGCAGGAAAAAGGATTGTTTTGTGGTAAGGCTCTGAACTGGGACCTCAAGAAAACTGGCTTTTATCATTGGTCTGTTAGAGACTTCTGTATGATGTTGGCTAAAAAATTTGAAGTGGCCACTAACTGTATTCTCATTTTCTGGGAGCCCAATTTGAGATAACTGCTGACCAATTTTCTGAAGAGCTGAACACTGGCAACTGCTTCTGAAGTCAAATGGAGCTGCAGCTACTCAGCACCCAATCATGAAGGCACATGAAATTAGTGTACGCTTTTTTGCAAGTTGTGGCCTTAATGTTTCAGTGTCTGTTGTAAATCTGTAAAATAGCGACAATCAGTATATCACTGCCTCACCGAGGTTTTGTGAAAATAAATTCATTAGTGTTTGAGGCACTCAGATGCTACCATCACATAACACAAAAACCCACAAATAAAAATCCCATATTCAGTGCAGGCTTTGAACAGTGTGGATCAGACACTGAATGATAGGTATAAAAAACACATACTAAACCATTGCCTTGCTTACTGGGCACTACGCATCTATACACTCGTGAGGCACGAATCATAATATGCCATCATGTACTTAAAAACTATCATCTTGTATACACATAAGGGGGCAGGATTTCCTAACTTCTGACTGGTTGTCTTTGCAACCTTAACACATTTAAGCCAATATAGCATTATACAAACTACCACTTATGCCGGTTTGTTTTTTTTGTTTTGTCTTTTCCCCACACCCCTGAACAACATAAGTTTTGCCAATATAAGTAGTAGTGTAGATGTGGCCTCAGATTCTTTTTACTTTAACCCCTGCCTTGCCCCACCCCCCGCTACTCTTCCAGGGGTCTTGTTCTGTGCCTGGGAGCATACTCACTGTGGTTATCACATAAGGAGGAATTGGGGGCTGACACATGCTCAGAGCAGGTGGGGTGTTCAGGGATTAAGCAGACAACTTTTAACTAGCTCTGAACATTTGCAACTGGTGATTTTCAGAGACCACAAGCAGCGCTAACCACTTCTCCTATCCCAAGGAACATCCTCTTGCGAAACCTCCAATATCTGTCTCACACCCTTGAGATGCAAGGACTTTTCAAAGAAACTTGGGGGGAAACATTACATTGAAAAGAGCTACCTATTTCCCCCCAACACAATTTTCAGAGCAGTTAACAGTAATGAAAGTGGAAGTGTAAGATAATCTTAACTACAGATGTTGCTACCAGCTCTGCCTATAAGAAATGTCTTGGAATCATCAAGTTGTGCACATAGCTAACCTATGTAACCTCATCACTATTCTCCTTATCCTCCCTTTCCTCGTATTTATTACATGCACTTATTAGGTCTGGTCTTAAATTTAATTCTAAGCACTTCAGGACAAAAACTTCATCTTCCCATGAATTTGAATACCAGTTAGCTCCACAGCGCCAGTTCTTGACCCTCTGGGCTCCAATAAAATACAATAAAACAGTGGTTAGTCCTTCAGCAAGCAAGTGCATGGCAAGTTTTTCAAGCCCTGCCAACCAAGCCCAAATATCAAAGCGCTAATAATCTCACAAATTTCAGTTACAACTGCCACTATTACTCAAAGTTGACAAAAGCCATTTATTGAAAGAATATTTTATTTGATCCATATTAACTTTTTACTAGTTTCAGAGTGGCATGAAGTATAAGCCCAGAAATCTTTATAACAAGCTTTTTTTGCTTTAGTTTTATTGTATCCAGTTCAGAGATTTTGAAGTACATATCATGTAAGTGAAACCACTGCATTTCTCTTTCTTCCACTGGACAGGATTGAAGTTGGCAAGTGCATCAGGCCATGCTGAATAACAATGGGATCAGTGTTTCACTGCTCCAGGACTAAAGATACTCTTGTTATAAATATTTATGTCAATTATAATTTTATCTTTTTTTCTTTTTTACAATTACTCGGCATTTTATTCTGAAAGAGAAGTGTTACACTTAATGTCTTAAATTAGGGGTTCCCAAATCTAAAACATTACATTGCTGCTCATTGTGCTGGCTCTCTTCGTTTCCAACTGCCCATGCGCATTTAAAGATGGTTAAAAATATATTTTAACATAAACATTCTCCTGAGGTATTTGCAACCCAAACCTCACAGCATGCTGCTAGTGCAGAAGAATCTGAAAGTAAAATTAACTAGAAATTAACTAAACAGTTGTATTTGCATATTGTTATTGTCCAAGCTAAATGCAAAAAAGTAGACAGCAAAATAAAAAATGCTTTTTTAAAAACTTAGTTTTAATCTTCAAATGCATTTGTAAGATGGATAGGAGATCTGCATTTTAAAAATATATCGGACCCTGGTCCTTTTAACCAAGCACCATATACAATACCATTTGAAACACTTGTTTTCTATGACCATGTAGCACTACAAACAGCTTTACACTGATTTGGAATGATTCAGCAACATAATGCTAGATCAAGAAGTGAATGTTCATGCCTGTCCTCTATTAATGAGTTCTCACACAATTAAACTCTTTCATCAGTTACCACATAAAAGAATGCTGTATTCCATAAACAATGCTACTGGAGAACAAGCTGAAAATTTAATTGGAACAAATATAGCTAACTTCTATAGTTAAACCATTGTTTCTCTCAAATACTTGGCAATGGAATATCTGCCAAACAGAGGCATCCTCTCTTGAGGTATTCTAACATTAACAGATGTCACTGGTATTGAGCTATCGGTAACTAGATAGCCCTCCCCCTTCAATATTAAGCATATTGCTAATACCACTCCTCTGCTATTAATTATTCTAGTACTGAATTTGTTGAATGTACCCTCCTCTGCCACTAATTATTCTAGTACTGATTTGTTGAATGTACCAGACTGACAAATTCCAGAAGAGTGCTTCAGCAACTTATCAATGGGTTTAGGAATTATTTGTATCAAGTTCTTCCCACAGCTCTAATCTTATTGTAGGTAATTTAAATAAAATTATGTAAAAATTAACAATTTACATCTGGCCACTCTACTCATCAGTTCGTGTATCATATAGAAATAGTAATGTAAAAAGCAAGTAGTTTAGGTTTCAAGTTCTTTTTAAAGAGGACTTTTATTCTTCACAGTAAGCTGCAGACAGCATAATATTTCAGTCAACTAGTTTTACTTCACTATTAAACCATTAAGAAATTGTTTTCAAAAGACATGAAGCCACAAATATAAAAAGGGTTTGAAAAAAAAATCACTTCATTACATAAAGCTTAGGGGCATAAATCTGTTTGTAATTCATTAATATTTAGAGGTTTAACTAACTTGTTTGGTGACCAAACTTTCTATTAAGCCTTCAAAGAAAACAACATGAATAGCTTAATAAAGCAATTACATAAGAGAATAGTTCTGTTATACAATACACAGAATGAATAATACACATGTAAAACAACCGGCCATATGCATTTTGGGTTTTATTATTTTCTAAGCTTCTTTGTGAATTAGGATATAACACTCCATTGATTAGAATAGTTCAGGTAGGCTTTGAATACCCACTGTATAAACAAGGACACTCCCGCACAATATTAAGTGAAAGATTTTTCTGAAATAATCTCTGAAGCAATGCTCTGAAAAGACCTTTTAAAATCTGTCCAAATTAGAAAAGGACTTCTGCTCTGGGGAAAAGTTCTAACAAGATTTCACCAATTCCTCCCTTTCATAATTTAATCATATATAATAGTTATCAAAGCTGTGTGTTCAAACAAGGGCTTGCTGTCCTGCAGTCAATCCTCTGTTCTCATTTCAACTCACAACGAAGTCATTACAGTAAATTTACATCACAATTGAGGGCAAAATACTAACATCAAATGCAGAATTACAGATGTCACAGAATAAAGATGAGAAGCTACATATAGAGAACGCTTGTTAAAACACAGTTATATTCAATAAGCAGTGAAGGGAACAAAGAACATGACTTACAGATGCTTCCTTGACTATGCACATACTCTTACATGCACATTTCTGTCAATATGAGAGTGTACATTCTCCTCCCAACCCTTTTTCATAACAGTCAGAATCATGCCACTTAAGGATATCTGAAGATTCCTCAAAACAAAATGAAATGACTATCTTTCTGGGAAAATCTGGCTTCTTATTTAGGGAAGACAAAAGACAAAAGACCAAGGCCTTTATGGCTTGATAAAAATACTGCTTTTCAAAGTTTTGCTTGTTAACTGCAAAGTATTCAAGAAAGAAGCTTACTCACCACCACACTGTCTGCCCTAAGATTAAACTAAAGTAATTCCTTCTCATAAAGAAAAAGAAATTTAAATGATTTTTAAAAAAATAAATACCTCAATCCACTTAATTCAGAAAAACACAGATGAAAATGAAGGTGTAAATTTTCAAAATACAAGCCTCTGCCTCACAACTACTGATAAAGAAAATGAGTTTAAACATCTAAATCTCAAAAAATATATATACATTAAACATTCTAAAAAGTATAAAGGAATTTTCCTCTTTCAAGCCTTCTCCCCAGAAGCAATAATAAGCACATTTGATAATCAGCCTCAAAGACTTCCAGCTCTGCCAACGCAGCATGTTTCCCACAGATCTGTTCTTATTTGTTAACTATTTTGGCCAGTCAGAGCCTAATGGATTTAGGGTTTCTTTCTGTGTAGACTACTACAGTAGGCTTTTGGTGTACCGATACTTGAAGTTTTGCAGCATTAATACAATCCTGGTGTTCTGGATTTAGCTTTCTACATTGTGTTCTTCATATTGGCTGTACCTCCTGCATTCATGCTAGTGTCTTCACTGCGTCATTTCTTACTCTTTCGTTTTGTTTTGTTTTTTAAAAAACAGATTGGCAGAGACACCGGAAAGTTTAACAGTTCACTTTATTTGGCACAGATATACGACTAGCACAGTGGAAGTTTTGTCTCTCACAGGCTGGTTTGAAGGCCCACTACCTGACTGATTTCTGAGCAACTGCCAATATCCCTGCTGCTGACCAACTGACAGTCTTTTTATAATCTTCTCCTAAGATCTCTGACATCCTTGTCTGACTCCCATTAAGGAATTTAAGCTTCTCCCAGAACAACGGATCTTGCTATGTTAACAAATAGTATCCTTCTGAAATAACAGCACTCTGTTTCCAAATCTAACTTTTCAGTAACTATGTGCTACTCTGATACCTAGAGGGTTTCATACTGGTGCCAACATTTAAGGCCAGTACTATAATAGACATTTGTAAAGGTCAAGCAAGGACACAGGAACACAACTTTATCTTCAACATAATAAAAGGAATTTGTTCTAGAATGAGATAATTTTCTCTGTTTTTTCATAAAAGCAGGACCATCTTTTCTAACTGTGATACACATATATATGTGCCATACTTTTCCATATGTGATCTGACTTTGTCACAAACACCAGGATGAAAAATAGTGTATCCACAATGACTTATCTGAAGTAGGAGGAAGAAATTCTGGATGCTGCCTAAAAAGTCAAAGTTCTTTCCTCGCCCCCAATTTAAAATGTCAACAGCCAATCAGAAATCTGGCAAAAGCATAAGTAACCATGGTAATTAAAAATAAAGCCCCTCACTAAGATCAGGACACACTGAAATCTGAGAGAAACAGGACAAATCTTTAGAAAACAGGACAGATGGCACTGCAACAAATGAGCGAAGTAACTCCTTGAATCATTAGTTACTTAACTACAGCTTGACATAGGGATCAGCATAAAGCTTATTTGTGTTTAGATGGCTGGCAGCAATAGCATCTAGTCACCACTCCAAAGCAGAAAGAACTCACCCACCTTGACATTAAAAAAAAAATCAAAACATTTTTACACATTTTCTTACCCTTCTCTCTCTCTAACGTTTATAAAGCCCTGTGTGCTTTCAACCCTGTGGAGCAAATGACTGCATCAATTTTTATTTATCCCACACATACACACACACAACCCCACCCCCAAGTAAACCCTTATTCAAGTATTTCAAAATCCTTCTCCCATTCTACTGTGCAAGAATTTCACCCTATTTTTGAGAGGCAGAGATTTGCCAAAAATACCACACTCACCTCTCATAAATGTATGGGCCAGTAATGCTGTAATGACCTATAGATGTACAAAGTTAATTCAATTCCAGAATTAAACTACTGTACTTGTGTTATATTGGGAACAGATACATAACCTCAGTTAATCAATGGCCAACAATATAAAAGGCCACTCCATTGTGCAATATGAAAAAAAATGTATTCAAAATATTTTCTTCTCTTTCTATGAGCTAGCAATCCTATATATCAATATTTTGACTGAGTAAAGTTTGTATAACAGTGAATATGTTGTATCATGAACCCCTATGCACACGATGGTATTCAAAGTTTCTGCTAACACAATAGATGTTTTCTTCTAAAACACTTTTTAAAAGGAAGAGAGGAAAACATAGCAACAGTTACTAAATCTGAGTGTTTCCCACAGAGTCAGCTTTCAGGATTTATGAAACTCACAGCCAAAGAGAGGTGTCCCCCCCTACTGCTGTCTGACCACACAGATGGGTTCTCTGCCCAATTTTAGGCAAAGATAGAGATGGTGGGAATGGAAGGACAGACTAAGGGGATGTGGCCCCCCAAAAAGTAACAACACTACGGGAGGAGGGGAGGGAGAGGAAGAGAAATCCTAAAACTAGTGCTGGTTGTGAATGAATAGGACTGTTCCTCCAACCTGTGAGTGGGAAATGGGATTAGAGACGTCTGAAAACAGATTAGCTAGTGTGCAGCTACAGATAGAGAAAGGAGTACTGGAAACAGATGAAATGTTTGTGGTATGTGTGTGAGATAAACAAGTAGTAGTTATAGCAAATGTTGGCAAACGGAGGACTCGTTATCCGAGGGTTCTGGTCGGGGTGAGTGGAGGGTCAATAAGGAAAACTGCACTCTGGTACCTGGAAGCACGTATAGGGAAATAGTTACTTGTTGCCCCCCGTGTGCAGTACCCAGGGGACACAGATCAAGTCGTGCCTGCCTGTATCCTGGGGCTCCTGGGCAGGGGAAAAATGGGGGTAGGTGCCCGAGATTAGGCTCCTCTTAAAAAGGGAGCGAATAAACAAAGGCTGTAGGGGCTCTTCTCCAGCCGCTACCTGGGAGGCTGGGACAGTACGGGGTGGGTCCAGGGCGCGGGGAGGTCCCCTCTGGGGCAGTATGCGGGAGCGAGAGAGTAGTGCCGGGGGGGGGAGACAGTGAGTACCGGGGCTCCTCTCCGGGCCGCTGGGAGGAAGGAACAAGAGGGTGGGAGGAGCAAACGGGTACCTGGGGGCTCCTCTCCGCCGGGTTCTTCATCACCGCCTGGCGGAAGCTGTTATCCACGTACGACGCCATCTCGCCCCTTCTCCGCCCCGGGCTGCAGCGCCCCGGCCCCGCCGCCTCCTGCCTCGGCTCCGGCCGCGGAGCGGAGTCGGAAGCTGCGCCGAGCCCCGGCCCCGAAGGCGCGCGGCGGGGAAGCGGGGCTCGGACTCGCCGGGGTCCCGGCTCCTGTCGCTGCGCGGCGGGCGCGGCCTCTCGCTGCTCCTGCCCGGCTCCGGGCTCGCGGCCGCTGGGGTGAAACGCCGGGACTCAGCAGCGCCGCCGCCCGGCCAAGCCCGGCCGGCAGCGGGCAGAGCGGCCCGGGGGCTCCCGCGGTCCTGGCGCCTGGCGGCGGCTCCCGGCTCCTGCTCTACTGGGCTCCGCCGTCCAGTTCCGCGGCTGTTGCATCCCCGCCGGCGCCTCCCATCCGGGCTGCCGGGGGCTGCGGCGCTGCGCTCCCGGCTGGGCGCGGGGAGGTGGCTGGCTGGGCGCGGGCGGGGCCGGGCTCTCACGGGGGGAGCGGCCTCCTGCGCTGGCGGCTTTGTGCTGCTGCAACCATGGTGAGGAGCGAGCCACACCGGCGGGGAGCGGCCAGCGGCGCTCGGGGAGGGGCCGTGCCCAGCTCCCGCCCCCCGGCCCGGCTGGGCTCGGCTCTCGGCCGACACCTCCGTGCAGTGCCCGCCGGGCGCCGCCAGCTATTGTTAGGGGGTCTCGGGGCCCGGGTCACCAGACAGCCGTTCAGTCCCCCCAGCTCAGGCCTCTCGCACCGGGGCACTGCTCTCAGCACCCCGGAGCGCTGCCCTCTCTCCCACAGGACACACAAACCAGGAGGGAAGCTGTACGGCCACCTCTCGGCAGCGAGATGCGGGGCAGGCGTCAAAGCCTAGTGCCCCTACTTGGAGCCACCAGCCCCATGGGGCAAGAGGCCATATCTGGCAAAGACAGAACTAAAGCCACTAGGGTTTATACAGCAAAATCAACACCTTAACTTGGTAAACCAACAGGTGAAAGGTGCAGGTACCTATTCAGGGGATTGTAATGTGGCATAACCAGCTATAGAAGCAGATTGCCAGACTCTGCATCATATTCATTTCATAGGTGGATTTAAGTTGTGGCCCAATGGGGAGGACATTGCAATAATCCATTTTAACCCTGGCAAAACTATAGATTGTCAAGGCTGGGAGGGACCATTATGATCATCTAGTCTGTTTACATTTAACAGGATTTAGAACTTCATTCAGAAATATCTGCTTCAAGCCATAATTTCTGATGATAGCATATTGTTTAGAAAGACATCCAGTCATGATTTAAAGATGTCAATTGCTAGAGAATGTACCACATTTCTCAGTAAAGTATCCTAATGCTTAAAAGCTTAAAGGCCAAAGAATGTTGATTACTTATTCAAGAGAACTGCCAGGGATTTCAATCTGTGACTATTCACGCACCAGTGCAGGAACTCTTCCAGTATACCAAGGAGCTAGTGTATAACAATATTAGTTCCATGTATTATAGTAGTCAGGTCACAGAGGAAAGGTTGGACTTTCTAATAGGAGCCAGAAGTACATGCTGTTGCTATCATCATCTAAAAGCAGCTAGGACTCAAACAAGATCCCCAAATTGCAAACTTTGCTAACAAATATCTTCAGCAAGGGCCCTATAGAATCTAAACCATATCCTCATGACTTTCTCCAATACACCATAATAACCTCAGCCCACGTCCTCAGTGGTATTTAGGTGTTGTTCCACCTGACACCAGTGAAATCCTCAGCCCTGGACTAGCAGCCTAGGCTTCCCATACAATGTGTGGGAGGAGTTGTTCACATAAAAAAGGAATCTTCAGAAGCTAGCACATTGACTAGGGAGTTGCCTAAACTAGCCAGGAGTGAAATGCCAGGGAGAGGGACTTAGGATGTTTAAACAGCTGGCCTGATGCACAGGCCGGAGATAGGCACCTCCCTCTGCTTGGAATCTTAATCTATAAACCTTCACCTAAGCCAGCTCTGTCACTTAAGTAGCCTATGCTCTTCTAGCTGAATTTGTCTTGTGCTCAAAGTTGAGATATCTCTTACACTTGCACTACACTTCCCTGAGCTGTTGGCTGTTGTGTGGGTGGATGGGTGGTGTGCTACGTTTGTGGTCTGTATCCAGGCTGCTTGCTTCAGGGTCTGACCAGTTTTAGGCATGTCAGAGAATACCTAAGGAATTGTGCCCTGTTGATAAGATAGGCATTCCAGGGCCTTGTTTGAGAATCTTGCTTCAGGGCCTTCAAAGTTTCAGCTTGAGCTAGAACACTGAGCTGCTTGGTATCTGGGGCTGGTGGCATCAGGACTTCAGGCAGCTTTGTGAATGCTGACCAGCAGAAACTTAGGCTCACAGGGGACTTTAAAGCACCTGACTCCTATTGATTTCAATGGGAGTTTGATGCCTAAATACTTTTTAAAATTTGGTTGTAATTTCTTTGGCAAGGCCACTCTTGTCACTCATCTCTATACTAATCACCATCAGTCAAATGTCGTCTTTACATCACCATTATATAAGAGAAGAACAGAGAAAGAAAAACAGTGTAATGTTTTAATTTTCTTTGGGTCTCCTGATGGATTTTGTCTTATAGGAGTCTGACTTTTAAACTATGAGGTCCTTGCAGCAAGAACTGATGTCATTTGTGTTTACCATAACATTGAGCATACCACAGATGCTTAACAAATAATACTTGTTAATTACACATAATAATTTCAGCAATGTAGAAGCTCAACGGATTTGCTTTCCAATTACTTGTATTCTTTACTACTGTGTTATTATGTGATGTAAACATTGTTAACATTATAAATATTTAAAATTTTTCAAGTTGCAGATTTTCAAACACTAGCACAAGTTTGCACCTTTTAAGTTGCAAACACTACAGAGTAATGTTTATTTCTAATTTTTTGAAATTTAAGGAAATGAAAATGTATTTAAAAGCTTATTTTTTTACAAAACCTACATTTGGAGCCTAAGGTGAACTAACACTATCCTTGTAATTTACAGGCTAGTTTTAGGTAAAACTGATTGCTTAAGAAGTCTGTGGATTCAGAGGGAAATTTACTAAATTTAGTCAGTTTCTACATATAGGTCTTTACCAATATAAGGAGTCTTAAAAGTAAACAAATTAGAGTCTTGGGACCTAATCCCATATGCTCCCAGCTTAATTAAATGTTTTGGTGGCCAGTGTAGAGGATTCTGTTTAGAGTGTTGGAGCAACTGGAGGTAGCTCCAAATCTCAGCTTCTCCTTGGTTTTCAGTGCACATGGAGTTAGTCCTTAAAAAGACAAGATGTTGTTTAAACTGACAGGACAAAAATGTAATTTCCTACTCCCTAAAAATATTAGTTTTAAATATGCCTGAGACCCCCCCCAAACAGAAAAAATATATTGTTGATTCAAATTAATGAGGTAGGCTGCAACTGTGTGAAAGTGCCAGTTTCTCTTCTGAGCAACCTACCATCAAGCCGGAGTGCTGAAATTTTCTTTGTGAAGTTTACACATAGCGGAGGTGCCACAAGAGCATATCAAACACTCACTGGCACTGTTCTTGAAGCATTTGAGAGTGCACTGATTCTTGTATGTTACAGGCAGAACAGCTAGTTTGACCTGCAGGTAGAATGATAAGCAAATCAAAACAAAGCTACCCACTCTATTTTAACATACAATTGTCATTAGTAAGCTTAAAATCAATAGCTTTAACAGAGTCTCTAAGTATTTTACTTTGGTGATTAATCTATTTTATAGTGTCTATTACCATAGTATTTGAGAGTCATAATGATTTTTGGTTTCAATGAGAATTGTTTTCAACACTTGTTATTTAAACTGTATAGAAAACGTTGCTTATAAGTGTATGGCAAAATCCCATAATCCCACAAATAAACAATTAGGAATGGGAATTGCTGGGACTACTGGAGAACCATATCTAAATATATTTCATTACTTTTCTGAGTACACAACAATCATGTATCTAATTAAAATGTGATAACCTACTCAGTGTCTGCAAGCAACATATTTAGAATTTAATGCAGATGCTTCCAACTGTTTTTATCCACCTCGGGATCAGAGAAGCCCAAGTCAGGTTCACTTTGAGCACTTCTCTTGCTGCTAATCAGCAAAACATTTAGAATCATAGAATATTAGGGTTAGAAGAGACCTCAGGAGGTCATCTAATCCAATCCCCTGCTCAAAGCAGGATCAACACCAACTAAATCATCCCAGCCAGAGCTTTGTCAAGCCAGGCCTTAAAAACCTCTAAGGATGGAGGACTCAATCCTCCAATTTGTCCAAAAGAAATCTGATGAGGTTCAACAAGGACAAAGTGCAGAGTCCTGCACTGAGGAAGGAAGAATCCCATGCACTGCTACAGGCCGGGGACCGACTGGCTAAGCAGCAGTTTTGCAGAAAAGGACCTGGTGATTACAGTGAATGAGAAGCTGGATATGAGTCAGCAATGTGCCCTTGTCAAGAAGGCCAACAGCATATTGGGCTGTATTAGTAAGAGCATTGCCTGCAGATCGAGAGAAGTGATCACTCTGGACACTATCCCTACTCCAGCATATCTACCTCTCCCCGCAACTTAGTGTCATCTGCGAACTTGCTGAGGGTGCAATTCATCCCATCATCCAGATCATTAATAAAGATGTTGAACAAAACTGGCCCCAGGACCGAACCCTGGGGCACTCCGCTTGATTCTGGCTGCAAACTGGATATCGAGCTGTTGATCACTACCCGTTGAGCCCAACAATCTAGGCAGCTTTCTATCCACCTTATAGTCCATTCATCCAATCCATACTTCTTTAACTTCCTGGCAAGAGTACTGTAGGAGACTGAATCAAGTGCTTTGCTAAAGTCAAGATATATCACATCCACCGCATTCCCCCAGAGATCACAACAGAACTTCACAGGTAACAGTAGCCCAGCTGTAAAAGAATAATTGTAATAAAATCAATAGCCAAATAAAACATATGAAAATTTATTACAAGTTGATACTTCTTGATGAGTAGCTGCTGTTACTCCAGAAAAATTATTAGTAGAATAAAATCTATAATCTCAAACCATTTTCTTTTTTACAGCCTTATACATTCTCTTACTCTTACTTCCTATGTTCACCACTTGCCAGTAATTCCTACTAACCTTGATTCAAACATATTTGCAAGGGCCCTGTGCTGCTCTCACTGGAGAGTAAAAATCCTTTAAAAATCATTCCCCTCTCAATTTCCTTCCCAAATGCTCATAGGTTTCTATTTCAATCAGTCCGAATGCTGGCATGACAGTTGACATCCAATATAATTCATAATTTAGGTATCAGACTAAATGGATGCTGGAATGAGAATATAACAATCTGCTATAAAACATCAGCTCCATTTTATGTAGAATCTAGTAAAGTTCCCACCCTCATTTCCACAGTCCACAGAAGATTCTGTGACAGAGGCCATGTCTACATCTAAAATTTTGCAGCGCTGGTTGTTACAGCTGTATTAGTACAGCTGTATAGGGCCAGCGCTGCAGAGTGGCCACACTTACAGCAACCAGCGCTGCAAGTGGTGTTAGATGTGGCCACACTGCAGCGCTGTTGGGCGGCTTCAAGGGGGGTTCCGGGAACGCGAGAGCAAACCGGGGAAGGAGACCAGCTTCGCCGCGGTTTGCTCTCGCGTTCCCGGAGCCACCCTGCAAACCGCAGGGAAGGAGACCTGCTTGCTCGGGGTTCCGGGAACGAGAGAGCAAACCGGGAAAGGAGACCAGCTTCGCCGCGGTTTGCTCTCGCGTTCCCGGAGCCACCCTGCAAATCGCAGGGAAGGAGACCTGCTTGCTCGGGGTTCCG
Source organism: Gopherus evgoodei (assembly GCF_007399415.2). Taxonomy (NCBI): domain Eukaryota; kingdom Metazoa; phylum Chordata; order Testudines; family Testudinidae; genus Gopherus; species Gopherus evgoodei. Next base: position 79,574,629 of record NC_044326.1, read on the forward strand.
GGAACGCGAGAGCAAACCGCGGCGAAGCTGGTCTCCTTTCCCGGTTTGCTCTCTCGTTCCCCGAACCGCCGAGCAAGCGGTTCTCCTTCCCTGCGGTTTGCAGGGTGGCTCCGGGAACGCGAGAGCAAACCGCGGCGAAGCTGGTCTCCTTCCCCGGCTTGCTCTCTCGTTCCCGGAACCCCGAGCAAGCGGTTCTCCTTCCCTGCAGTTTGCAGGGTGGCTCCGGGAACGAGAGAGCAAACCGCGGCGAAGCTGGTCTCCTTTCCCGGTTTGCTCTCTCGTTCCCCGAACCGCCGAGCAAGCGGTTCTCCTTCCCTGCGGTTTGCAGGGTGGCTCCGGGAACGCGAGAGCAAACCGCGGCGAAGCTGGTCTCCTTCCCCGGCTTGCTCTCTCGTTCCCGGAACCCCGAGCAAGCGGTTCTCCTTCCCTGCGGTTTGCAGGGTGGCTCCGGGAACGAGAGAGCAAACCGCGGCGAAGCTGGTCTCTTTTCCCGGTTTGCTCTCTCGGTCCCCGAACCGCCGAGCAAGCGGTTCTCCTTCCCTGCGGTTTGCAGGGTGGCTCCGGGAACGAGAGAGCAAACCGGGAAAGGAGACCAGCTTCGCCGCGGTTTGCTCTCGCGTTCCCGGAGCCACCCTGCAAACCGCAGGGAAGGAGAACCGCTTGCTTGGCGGTTCGGGGAACGAGAGAGCAAACCGGGAAAGGAGACCAGCTTCGCCGCGGTTTGCTCTCTCGTTCCCGGAACCCCGAGCAAGCAGGTCTCCTTCCCTGCGGTTTGCAGGGTGGCTCCGGGAACGAGAGAGCAAACCGGGAAAGGAGACCAGCTTCGCCGCGGTTTGCTCTCGCGTTCCCGGAGCCACCCTGCAAACCGCAGGGAAGGAGAACCGCTTGCTCGGCGGTTCGGGGAACGAGAGAGCAAACCGGGAAAGGAGACCAGCTTCGCCGCGGTTTGCTCTCGCGTTCCCGGAGCCACCCTGCAAACCGCAGGGAAGGAGACCTGCTTGCTCGGGGTTCCGGGAACGAGAGAGCAAACCGCGGCGAAGCTGGTCTCCTTTCCCGGTTTGCTCTCTCGTTCCCCGAACCGCCGAGCAAGCGGTTCTCCTTCCCTGCGGTTTGCAGGGTGGCTCCGGGAACGCGAGAGCAAACCGCGGCGAAGCTGGTCTCCTTCCCCGGCTTGCTCTCTCGTTCCCGGAACCCCGAGCAAGCGGTTCTCCTTCCCTGCAGTTTGCAGGGTGGCTCCGGGAACGAGAGAGCAAACCGCGGCGAAGCTGGTCTCCTTTCCCGGTTTGCTCTCTCGTTCCCCGAACCGCCGAGCAAGCGGTTCTCCTTCCCTGCGGTTTGCAGGGTGGCTCCGGGAACGCGAGAGCAAACCGCGGCGAAGCTGGTCTCCTTCCCCGGCTTGCTCTCTCGTTCCCGGAACCCCGAGCAAGCGGTTCTCCTTCCCTGCGGTTTGCAGGGTGGCTCCGGGAACGAGAGAGCAAACCGCGGCGAAGCTGGTCTCTTTTCCCGGTTTGCTCTCTCGGTCCCCGAACCGCCGAGCAAGCGGTTCTCCTTCCCTGCGGTTTGCAGGGTGGCTCCGGGAACGAGAGAGCAAACCGGGAAAGGAGACCAGCTTCGCCGCGGTTTGCTCTCGCGTTCCCGGAGCCACCCTGCAAACCGCAGGGAAGGAGAACCGCTTGCTTGGCGGTTCGGGGAACGAGAGAGCAAACCGGGAAAGGAGACCAGCTTCGCCGCGGTTTGCTCTCTCGTTCCCGGAACCCCGAGCAAGCAGGTCTCCTTCCCTGCGGTTTGCAGGGTGGCTCCGGGAACGAGAGAGCAAACCGGGAAAGGAGACCAGCTTCGCCGCGGTTTGCTCTCGCGTTCCCGGAGCCACCCTGCAAACCGCAGGGAAGGAGAACCGCTTGCTCGGCGGTTCGGGGAACGAGAGAGCAAACCGGGAAAGGAGACCAGCTTCGCCGCGGTTTGCTCTCGCGTTCCCGGAGCCACCCTGCAAACCGCAGGGAAGGAGACCTGCTTGCTCGGGGTTCCGGGAACGAGAGAGCAAACCGGGAAAGGAGACCAGCTTGATTACCAGAGGCTTCCTCGTTCCACGGAGGTCAAGAAAAGCGCTGGTAAGTGTCTACATTGGATTACCAGCACTGGATCCTCTACACCCCAGACAAAACGGGAGTACGGCCAGCGCTGCAAACAGGGAGTTGCAGCGCTGGTGATGCCCTGCAGATGTGTACACCTTCAAAGTTGCAGCGCTGTAACTCCCTCACCAGCGCTGCAACTTTCTGATGTAGACAAGCCCAGACTGTTAATTCTACAGCTAATTTTTCAACTGAAGAATCACAGAAGTTTTATGGTTCTACATTTTGACTACACAAGATGAACAGGGATACAATGAGAGACATAAGGCCACACTTCTTCAGAGGAGTCAACTGGATCACGGGTCCAGGCAGGTCAAGAGAGAAGAAAGCAGTCTGCCAATTCTTGATTTGAATTGACTAGGTACAAATAAATGGGGCCTAATGCAAATAGATGTTATCTTTTTCACACATGCTGGCATAGAATCTGTTCCCTTTCCCTTAAGATTTTTCACTTGTCATAAAGCTTAAAGCAGGGGTAGGCAACCTATGGCACGGGTGCCAAAGGCGGCATGCGAGCTGATTTTCAGTGGCCCTCACGCTGCCCAGGTCCTGGCCACCAGTCCAAGGGCTCTGAATTTTAATTGAATTTTAAATGAAACTTCTTAAACATTTTAAAAACCTTATTTACTTTACATACAATAATAGTTCAGTTATATATTATAGACTTATAGAAAGAGAGCTTCTAAAAATGTTAAAATATATTACTGGCACACGAAACCTTAAATTAGAGTGAATAAATGAAGACTTGGCACACCACTTCTGAAAGGTTGCCGACCCCTGACTTAAAGGCAGATACTTAAAGCAAGGGATGCTATTAGCTTGGCAGTATTTGAGACTCACATGACTTAACAATGCTCACTGGGAAAATAGGTACAAAAATACTTAAAACTACAAAGAGTTCTTTTTTTACAAAAAGCTAGTCCAGCATGGAACTCACACACAATTTCTGTCAAGAATAGGTTGTCATTGTAGAACCCTGTTTACATGTATTTTGTATGCAATTACACACACAAGTAATTGCATACAAGTTTTATAAACAACTATATAAGCTACAAAATACGTTTATTTTCAAAGATGTACAACATGTTTGTATATTTGAAGACAGGTTACAAAAGGACATCACGTGAATTATCCTGTGTGTACTATTATTTACTAAATTAAGTATTGTATATTTTCTTTACTCTAGTTTTTTTACAGCTTTACATACATTTTGATCCACTTTATTATGGTATATAATAGATACAACACTGAAGTGTTCAACGTCAGTAAAGTCCACCTCAAAAGGCAGACAATTCCCATTGTTTTTGAACAATCATAATTATGCACTAATTTTTTTGACCTGTAGATTCCCTAGCAATGCAAAGTTTGTTCCTGTCTGCATATTTTCATTGCTTTTTAAGATCAGAAATTGTAAGGGCCAAGGTCAGACAGTTATTAAAACTTCAGGGGAAGGAATTTAATGATTCTAATGGTATTAAAACAAACTTTAATTTATTGCTAGACTTCATTAAATATTTTGAAAGACATTTCCACTGTCAGTTGTATTGGATTTAACAACACAGCTTCCATTTATGACACAAATTGTTGACCACCAACAGCTGAAACAGAGCTATTCTTAGTGTAGAGGGCACTGGTCAGGAGAAAGGTCAGAAAGGTCAGTCTGGTACAAAGACAGGGCCAATAAAAAACAAAACACATTTATGTCCTCCAGAAAGTTTCATGGCAGATCAAAAGAAACTGAGCTCATACACATGAGGTCACACATTTCAGAGCTCATGGTCTTCCAGCAGTCCCTCCCATAGACTGCTATAGACTAGGGACCGAATGGCTAGGCAGCAGTTCTGCAGAAAAGAACCTCGGGGTTACAGTGGATGAGAAACTGGATATGAGTCAACAGTGTGCCCTTATGGCCAAGAAGGCTAAAGGCATTTTGGAATGTACAAGTAGGGGGATTGCCAGCAGAGCATTGCCCTCTATTCGACATTGGTGAGGTCTCACCTGGAGTACTGTGTCCAGTTTTGGGCCCCACACTACAAGAAGGATGTGAAAAAATTGGAAAGAGTCCAGTGGAGGGCAACAAAAATTATTAGGGGGCTGGAGCGCACAACTTATGAGGAGAGGTTGAGGGAACTGGGATTGTTTAGTCTGCAGAAGAGAAGAATGAGGGGGGATTTGATAGCTGCTTTCAACTACCTGAAAAGGAGTTCCAAAGAGGATAGATCTAGCCTGTTCTCAGTGGTGCCAGATGACAGAACAAGGAGTAATGGTCTCAAGTTGCAGTGGGGGAGGTTTAGGTTGGATATTAGGAAAAACTTTTTCACTAGGAGGGTGGTGGTTACCTAGGGAGGTGGTGCAATCTCCTTCCTTGAAGGTTTTTAAGGTCAGGCTTGACAAAGCTCTGGCTGGGATGATTTAGTTGGGGATTGGTCGTGCTTTGAACAGGGGGGTGGATTAGATGACCTCCTGAGGTCCCTTCCAATCCTGATATTCTATGATTCTATGATTATAGTAATTGGACCAAGCAAATTCTGACTATACCCTGGGAAGAGGCAGCCATAGGTTTGAAGTACCTAAGCCAGTATTAAAGGGCTACTATCAAAAGGAAAATATCCCCTTAGAATAGGGATTAACCTCCACAGCTAAGTAGAAAGGGTGGTCTGCAGAGTTTCCATCAACACTGCCTCTCATCCTTCTGGGTTTATAAAATGAGATTGTCAGCAGTTCTAACTCTCCTGCATTATTTAAGACTGTGAGTGGCACTGTCCCTTGTATATCTCCTGAACACATGGGACTAGATTCTCACTTGCATCCAATATACATTGCATGAAGCTAGAGGAGAGAAGGCACAAAGGAGTGCTTTGTGGCTCCACAATCCTGGTGCTGACTTATCACTGTACAGGGCCCCAGTGTAGTTTACCACAGCCGTGGGCTCATCTATCTTATACTGACTATGCAGCCACAAATGGCCATTATGCCAGATGGAGATTGTTGAAGACCATGAACTTTCCCCTTTTGCACCCACATCCCCTATTCAGGAGGTTGGGGGTAGAAAGATGGCACTGAGCTGGCACAACCCCTCCCAAGAGATTCATCAGCTTGATAAGCCACTAGTTTTATAGCCCTTGTGCACCAGCACAAAAATCAATCGAGCATAACAGAATCTAGCCTGTAATGTAGCTCGGAAGTTATTTTTACAAAAGAAGTGATGACAGAAGAATTCTTGATTGTTATGATTTATTTCATGTATTTACTTTGTGCATGCCATAACAAGCACAGATATATTATCTCTTAACTGTGGAAGCACTGAAACCGAGAGATCTTCCAAATACAAAATTAACTACAGACATCAAATTATATGCTGAAACCAACCACATTTAATCATCCCTAAATTGGGTAGGAAGGAAAGGCCTTAAGCACATGACAGTTAGTAAGTACCGTGCTTTATAATTAGGATACACTCCATGAAAATTGGCCAGTCAGGGGTGAGTGTGTGTTTGTTAACTTTCAACCACTGTATGATGACAAAGATACCAGAGGCAGATTAAGGGTGAATTCACATTCTGATGGATCTACATTTATAAACTGAAATCTTTATTCATTTCCAGCTATCCTGTTAGGGCTGTGGCTGGTTTGGATATATTATACCAGCATCAGTGGTTTCTGGAAATAGGTCAGCTAATGATACAAGCCACCCAACTCCAATCTATGTATGCTCAGCCTGACCAATCCCATCACTCACAAAGCTTGCAGTCCCCAACTGGTTTGTTTTTTAAATCTAGAGCTCTGCAAAAACAGTTACTATCCCCAAGTGCTGCCTTCTATTCAATATTTCAGTGCTCCTCTCTGCTTTTTAGAGAGCATCAGCTATGGCCCTCTTATATCTCTGTAAACATTATACGTCACATAATGTTTTTCCTTTAAATCAGACACAATTAATACAATATACCTTTTAAAACATTACATGCTAGATCATAACCAAAACCAGGAAAATGATATTTGAAACTAACATTCTCTTCTGAAAGAGGTCTGGCTGGACAAATTTGGCCCCAAACTTATATTGTTCTAAAACTACCCAGGCTTTTACCAGTACAGTATAAATGTTTCCATTTTTTAAAAAAAAGTTAGCGTCCATATGAATTGTTACAAAACATTTTCTTGCCATTCTTGCAACCCAAACATTGCACAAATGTCCTGATGCATGAAAAACAAAAAGGGAAATTGACTGGAAGTTAATTTACAGTAATAATTTTTCATTTGTACTGCAGTAGCACCTAGGCCTCACTCAGATATCAGGGCCCATTGTAATAGGCACTGTACAAACAGAGGAAAAAAATATGGTCCCTGCCCCAAAGAGTTTACAATCTGAGTATTAGGTGGCAGACAGGCAAATACAACAGAAATAATAAGAGTATAGTGGTCAGGGAGATAAGCAGCAATCACAGCATATCAGCTGACTAGTAGTCCATTTTCATTGTCCAAGCTAAGAGAACCGCAAAGAATCCAACAAAGAAATATAAGTAGAAAGTAGTAGAAAGTAAATTAAATTTCTGGATTTTTTTTTTAGTTTTAATAATCCAAGGTGGTGTTCACAATATAGGTAAGACAATTCGTGAAGTTTGTTTATAAACCTGGCTTTGTCATTTAAGAACTTATAACAGCAAATGAGAATTATAGTCAATTATAATATTTTTTTCTTGTTTGATACTGCTGTTGTAAAACACTAAAAGATTCATAAACTTACCTAATGCAAAGTAGAGCACTGAAATGCTTGTAATCAAACTGGAAGAGATGGAATCAAAATTCCACTCCTGCAAAGAGGAGTGGAATATTTATAAGTGAATAATTTGTGTTGCATCCTTTGCCATAAATGCCCCTCCACTATAAGAATACTGTTTCCATTTTGCGGATTCTAGCAACAGCTTAATTTTCAGAGTCTTCAGCCAGAACCCCATAATTAAATCACTACCTTATTATATGCAATGAAGATGATTCCATAGGCTATGAGAGTTACAAATTTTTTACTTCAGTCCATACTATGTTTAAAATTTGTAATGGGTTTATAACCTTTATTTTTACTCTAAGACATAGTCTATAAATTAAGTTTACAACTAGTAACTTTTGTCTATAAAGAATTATTGATTGATTATTCCAGATACAGTATTTCTTATCCAGACAGAATCCATTGTTTATTGTATTGCTTGTAATATAACTATTTCTTGGAACCAATCCCTTTAATCTGTATACATACTTAGTCTGCTCTCATAATTATGTGTTTTATAGGACTCCCCATCATTGTTCTCTACTGCAGATTTTAGAATAGTATATCACACAATGAATTGTTTCATTATAGTACTACAAGTAGTAATTAGACAAGCATTTGGCAGTATTACTTTCTAAAAGCATTCATAAGTTATCCTGTTGCTTTAAAATTACTAATCAGTGTATAGAATATTTATGTGGCTCATGCTTCTTCATCATGTAGTTATTGCTCAAAGCTGTTTCTAGCATATGGGTGTGTGCGGGTATGATCATGAGTGTATGTCTCTGTATGCTATATAGTATACCTGCATGTACTTACAGTACACTCACACCTACATAATAGCATGACAAGCACTACCTGGTGTTAATCTCAATGGAGAGAGAATCAGATTCAAAATTTAGTAAATGCTGCAAACAAACCAGACAAGTAAACATCCACATCATTTATAAACCATTGGATACTTTGGTTCACCAACTTTCCCCCATTTATTTTTCTAAGCAGCATACATCTCTCTGCATCTAAATAGTTCCAGGGATCAACCAGCATTAAAACTAATCATCACATCATTCCAGAAAAGTTTATTCCAGGTAGGTCAAAGCTGAGGTGAACTATTAAGGAAATCTAAGCTTGTCATGGAATTGTCCAGACTACTTCTGACAAGTTAATGGTACTATTCCTACACTTGTGTACGTGAAAAGTTTGACACTGCATCTGTAATGTAAAAGCAATATTAGAAAAATTACAGAGGTAAACTGTATGGGATTTCACAAATGTGTGTTGATTGCTTTCTGAAGTGTCTATGATCCACTGATAAATCCAGTGTAAATTAAGACTGTCTCTGACTGTGTGCATGTGTACAGCACCTAGCACAACAGGACTCATCTCATTTGGGGCCACCAGGCACTACTGAAACACAAATTAACAATAATGCATCTGTTCCTTAAAAGTAAAATGGAGCAACAAGTCTTTGATCAATATGAAAATAAAGATACAATGAAAACTTTTGAGTAATGGCTCAAAATAATTCGCCTAACATAGATGATCTGCTAATAAAGGCATAATATAATTTTACACTTAACATTTGTGGATACTTGGGTTTGTTTTTAAGACAGGAGGCTACCTAATAAAGCTCTTGTTGTCAGTGAAAATGATTATGGCTCTCAAGACTGTCTGAAGTTCTTGTTAGAAATAAAATATTCTAATGAAGTTATCTCTCAATATTCTGTGAGAGTTTCACCATTTGTTTCATTTATTAATTAGTCAGGAATTTACAATACCAGACCAGTAGTGACAGGCTGCAACAAGCATTATCTCCTCTGCAGCCTTCTGTGCTGATTGATTAATTCTGTGCTATCCCAAAAACATGTACCATCATCTTAAGCTTTGTTGAAAGAAACTGGGAACCTACCCTCAGGTTATTTCTTCTGCTCTTCACAAACAAATGATTTCAAAATCTACATAGTTTCCAAAGATTACAAAACTTGCTTCTCCCATAGTGGTGGTTCCTAACCCAACAATTAGAACCAGACAGGAATCAGACAGCAGTCTCTGAGCCATCAAACCCATCTTGCAAATTCAATAGGGATTGTTTTGTAGATCAAATCTCCTCCCATTTACAATTATATGGACCATTTCTACTCCTGTTCATGATCACATAATATCCCAATGAAAGTTGCTTACATGGGAAGTATTCACTGACTTTTGCCTGATATCAAATGTGATACCAGAAAAAAGGAAGATGTACCATTTGATCAGCCAGCCAGCACAGACCACCAGCCTGGACTACAGTTTCAGAACTGCTGCCAGCAGGAAGGAAACCCGAGTTCCTTTACCAGTCTCTGCTTTTTGTGCACTTGGCCAGCTGGGATTGGAGGAAGCTACAGAGGCAACACACTCAGTCTTTGGGGTAAGGATTGTCTTGAACTGCTCCTGATCTCCTCCAAGTTAGATGGGGGTGGGGCCCACATCTACTCAGTTGTTTTTGTGACAATAATCAATTAGCACTGAGAAAGCTAGATTCTCAAGCTAGGTAAGGAATGCAGAACACCACTTCTTAACATTTTGAATATCTTAACACCCCAGGGTATATCCTCATTTGTTGTAAATCGGCGTAAGTCCATTGAAGTCAATTGAGCTATGCTCATTTACACTAACCAAAGATCAAAAGGCATAGGATTGTACCTCTATTGCTCTTTGATCTTAAATAAGATCATCTGTTTTAAACAGTCACTAAAAAGTCCTATATAATTGTGGTGGGGGACATTAACCTCTCATGAGTGCCTTCTGTTGGCTGGATGTGATACTGCAGTCATTCCTGGTCCTTGCACCCCGGCAGCTTGTTGACCTTACTTCAGTGGTTTAGCCCTCCAGCCAAGTCACAGTCTGAAATGAATGAACTAACCCCTTTCAGAGTATTCAAATCCACAACAAATACAAGCAAAAGTCTTCCAGTCCCTGTCTCAAGCTGGACTCAGACCCTCCTTCCTGAGGGCTTGGCTACACTGGAGAGTTGCAGCACTGGTGGTGGCTTTACAGCACTGCAACTAACACACCGTTCACATTTGCAAGGCACATCCAGCGCTGTATCTTCATGGATACAGCGCTGGCTGTACTCTACCTCTGCCTGGGGAATAACGACTGCAGCGCTGGTGATGCAGCGCTGCTCTGCCAGTGTGGCCACCAAAAGCGCTGTTATTGGCCTCCAGAGGTATTTGGAAGTATCTCAGAATGCCTGTTCAGCCACTCTGCTCATCAGTTCGAACTCTACTGCCCTGGCCTCAGGTGACCCACCCTTTAAATGCCCCGGGAATTTTAAACATCCCCTTCCTGTTTGCTCAACCAGGTGTGGAGGGCAATCAGTGAATCTTTCCAAGTGACCATGCCTCCACGCACCAAACGAGCCCCAGCTTGGAACAATGGTGAGTTGCTGGACCTCATCAGTGTTTGTGGGGAGGAAGCTGTGCAGTCCCAGCTGCGCTCCAGCCATAGGAATTACGATACCTATAGGCAGATATCAAGGGATATGATGGAAAGGGGCCATGACCGGGACGCGCTGCAGTGCAGGGTTAAAGTGAAGGAGCTGTGGAGTGCCTATTGCAAAGCCCCTGAGGGAAACCACCGCTCTGGTGCTGCCCCCACGACCTGCCGTTTTTATAAAGAGCTGGATGCGATACTTGGTGATGACCCCACAGCCAATCCGAGGACCACGATGGACACTTCAGAGCGGGGGGGGGGGAGGAGGAAACTGAGAGTGAGGGTACTGGGATGGGGGGAGACACCCCGGAGTTCCAGGAAGCATGCAGCCAGGAGCTCTTCTCAAGCCAGGAGGAAGGTAGCCAGTCGCAGCAGCCGGTACTTGGTGAAGGACAAGCAGAGGAGCAGGTTCCCGGTAAGCGGCTTGTTTTTTCAGGATAGAAATGTTTCGGGAGAGGAGGGAGGGTTAGAGCTGCATGCATGCATGCCTAGATGTGGAATAGCCCATTGATGTGGTCTATCATGTCGTGGTAATCGGCCTCGGTAATCTCTTCAAAAGTTTCAGCCAGAGCATGGGCAATGCGCTTGCGCAAGTTTATTGGGAGAGCCTCAGTGGTCCTTGTCCCAGTCAGGCTAACGCATCCACGCCACTGTGCCACGAGGGGTGGGGGGACCATTGCTGCACACAGGCAAGCTGCATAGGGGCCAGGGCGGAATCCGCATTGCTGTAGAAGACCCTCCCGCTCTTCCCAGGTGAACCGCAGCAGCGAGATATCTTGCAGGATCAACTCCTGTGGAAAATGTTGGGAGACTGTTCAGTGTAAGTGCCCCCTGCAGCTGTTTGCTTTCCCCAACACACAGAAACCCCAGTACAGCCCAGAAGCAATCATTCCCCCTTCCCAGGTGACCCGCAGCAGCGAGATATCTTGCAGGATCAACTCCTGTGGAAAATGTTGGGAGACTGTTCAGTGTAGGTGCCCCCTGCAGCTGTTTGCTTTCCCCAATGCACAAAAACCCCAGTACAGCCCAGAAGCAATCAATCAGTCCCCCTTACTCACCATTTCGGGGCTCCTGTGGGTTACATGCGCTCTCTTTGGCATGGGAAAATTATGCTATTGTGAAGACGGTAAACTTCACTGTGTGGGAATAACTGTCTGAGATATAAACAATGCTGCTTCTGTTAACTGTTGCCATTTTTGCCTTTCTACAAGCAACCTTGACTTCTCGGATGCCCGTATTATCAACGGCTGAAAGACTCCAAAACCTCCGGAAGAAGCCGTGAAAAAGCAAAGGCGACCTGCTGCAAGCAGTTATGGATCACTCTGCCAGAGAGAATCAAAAACTGCAGGACTGGAGGGAAAAGGAAAGCAGGATCTGCCAGAGAAATGCAGCAACCAGGAAGAAAAGCACAAAGCAGCTGATAAGCATCCTGGCGCAGCAAGTGGACTCTATCCAGGCGCTCCTAGACATTCAGGCAGAGCACTACCGTGCCGCACCCCGCACCCCCCGTGCCAAAGCTCTTTCACTTGTGCCCCATTGTCAGCTCAAAACCCCCTTCCCCAGCATCCAGGTTCTTACCACCTCCACCAGCTGCCTCCAACACCTGTACGTTCACCAACCAGCCCTGAGAACTACGACCCTTACCCGCTGCACTCAACCTCCATCACCATGCAGTATAGGCATCCTGAAGTGCAGCAGTCATTGCACAGCACTCCAGACATGACATATTCAAACCTGTGACTGTACAGTTCCCCACCGCACCCCCACCCTGCCCTTTTATGTTCCCAAAATGTTGTGTGTCTGTCAATAAAGTTATTTTCTTTTCAATAAATGAATTCTTGGTGTTGAAAACAGTCTTTATTATTGCAGAAAGTAAAAAGATACCTTAGCCCAGGAAAGAAACAGGCACAACAAATCAGCTTAGGAAAAACAGATTCCTACTAACATTGCAACCACTGCACTTCACTCCCGTGCAAGGCACCAAACATTACTGTTGGTTTTCAGCCTCAAATTCCTCCCTAAAGGCATCTCTAATCCTTGAAGCCCTTGCTGGGCCTCTCTAGTAGCCCTGCTCTCTGGCTGTGCAAATTCAGCCTCCAGGCGTTGAACCTCAGAGGTCCATACCTGAGTGAATGTTTCACCCTTCCCTTCACAAATATTATGGAGGGTATAGCACGTGGATATAACTGCAGGGATGTTGCTTTCCCCCAAGTCTAGCTTCCCATACAGAGATCTCCAGCGCCCTTTTAAATGGCCAAAAGCACACTCCACAGTCATTCGGCACCGGCTCAGCCTGTAGTTGAACTGTTCCTTGCTCCTGTCAAGCTTTCCTGTTTATGGTTTCATGAGCCAAGGCATTAACGGGTAAGCGGGGTCTCCAAGGATCACGGTGGGCATTTCAACGTCCCCTACTGTGATCTTCCGGTCAGGGAAAAAAGTTCCTGCCTGCAGCTTCCTGAACAGGCCACTGTTCTGAAAGATGCATGCATCGTGCACCCTTCCAGGCCAGCCTGTGTTAATAATGTCAATGAAACGCCCACGGTGATCCACAAGCACCTGGAGAACCATAGAGAAATACCCCTTCCGATTAACGTGCTCGGATGCTAGGTGGGGTGGTGCCAGAATAGGAATATGAGTCCCATCTATCGCCCCTCCATAGTTAGGGAAACCCATTTGTGCAAAGCCATCCACAATGTCCTGCATGTTCCCCAGAGTCACGGTTCTTCTTAGCAGGATGTGATTAATGGCCCAGCAAACTTGCATCAAAACAATCCCTACGGTCTACTTTCCCACTCCAAACTGGTTCCCAACCAATTGGTAGCTGTCTGGAGTTGCCAGCTTCCAGACTGCAATAGCCACCCGCTTCTCCACCGGCAGGGCAGCTCTCAATCTCGTGTCCTTGCGCTGCAGGGTGGGGGCAAGCTCAGCACACAGTCCCAAGAAAGTGGCTTTTCTCATCCGAAAGTTCTGCAGCCACTGCTGCTCATCATCCCAGACTTCCATAACGATGTGATCCCACCACTCAGTGCTTGTTTTCCGAGCCCAAAAGTGGCATTCCACGGTGCTGAGCATTTCCGTGAATGCCAGCACCAATTTGTGTCGTACGTGTCAGGCGACCTGCTATCATCATCGGACTCCTCATCACTTTGGATCTTAATGAATAGCTCAACTGCCAAACATGATGTGCTGGCGAGACTCATCAGCATACTCCTCAGCAGTTCGGGCTCCATTTCCCACAGAAATCGCGCTGCACAGAAACCGTTGAGAGAGTCATGACGGAACGTGGACGGAAAAACAGGGATTACTGGGATGTGAAGAGATGCATCATGGGGCGTTGGGACAGGAAGCAGAATGACCCGCACCCTCCGCCCCCTTCCCACAACCCACGGCGCCAAAATGGGAAGACGTGCTCTGTGGGATAGCTGCCCATAATGCACCACTCCCAACAGCGCTGCAAATGTGGCCACACTGCAGCACTGGTAGCTGTCAGTGTAGCCACACTGCAGCGCTTTTCCTACACAGCTGTACGAAGACAGCTGTAACTCCCAGCACTGCACACCTGCAAGTGTAGCCAAGGCCTGAGGGTGCCTTCTCTCTTCAGCCCCTCTTGGGCTTCTTTAAATCCAGCCCTCTGTTCAGGTGTCTGAAATAAATTTATCCCCTTTTCAGGGCTTAGTAAAGAGTCCTGGCAGAACTGTCAGTCTACCCTCACCAGGGCCTTCAGTCCTGTACCTTGGGGCCCTTTTAAATCTAGCCCTTTTTCTTGGGCTTTTAAACTATCCATGTCCCCTTTCTGGAACTTGGGCCATTGCAGCACTGCAGCCCATTCACCACTTCAGGTCCCAACCCAGGAACCATATAAACAGCAGCCACATGCTGCCCCCTTTACTTGGTTGCTGCGACATTGCCTGGGCCTCTTCCCACCTGGCCTCTTTACTTGAGCTCCCATTGAACTCCCTTTATCCAGAGCAGAACACCCTTCCTTGCTTATCTGACTCCAGCTGGAAACTGAGCTACTCAGTCCCTGAAGTTCCTTTTAGGTGAGCCTGCTGGGCGCTGACTCACTGTTTCTAAGCAGGCCGGGAGGACCCACCTTCACTGCTCCTTTCCTGGGGTGGGATGTGGTAGGACCACGATGCTCCAGCAGGGGGCCTTGAAAGGCCAGGTACACCCCCTCACAATAATATATGTTCATATGCACCTTGGAGTTCCTCTCGGCCGCTTCTGCTGCTCCCTAGACACCTTTGAGGAGCAGTGGGCACTGTCCAGGCGTCTCTGCTTGGTGTCCCCTTCCAGTTCCCTGCTTATGGCCCTATGATTTCACTCTTGTCCCCATTTTCTTATTAGTTATCCTCCAAAAACATTTGGACCCTGGGTTTAGTTGCTCCTCACCTTAGGCTAAGGGAGGCGCCTTCAGATATGGGCAGGTTTGTGCACACCCACCTCCTGGAACTCAATAGGTACACCTTGGAATGAATGCATAATGAATGAAAAAATTATCTTGCTCCTGTTCATGTGATGAATACATCTGTGACTTGTTAGCAGTGCACAGGCTTCCAGAAGAAAAGCCTGGAAGGTTGAAAGTTAACTGCGTAACTTCATTCCATTCATGGGTATAGTTTAGAATTTAGCCTCCACCCTTTACATTGCAATGAGATGCAGCCAGGAGATAGAGAGGAAGAGAAGATGAGATCTGGAGTGAGCTTCACCCATGCTTCAGCCCTTATGCACCAGAGAAAAGGGCAGAAGCAGCATATAAGGGCCTTGTGGCTGTGTTCCACAGTTCCTGCACCTGGAGAATCCTCCTCCAGATACCAAGGTTTTAAGACACCTTTTTGCCATTCTGGCCCTTTCATGTGATTCTGAGGGGACAGAGCTGGTGTGAGGATCTAATCCTTTTTTCTTTTGTCTTGGTCCCTCTCCTATATTATAAAGGTACATATTCCACATTTGCTCCTTAGCAAGTGGAGACCTATGGTTGATCTTGCCTATAGTGTGTGTGGGGGGGGGGGGAGGTGTTTCAAGATATTGACACATAGGTAACCTGTTAGTCCAGGCTTCTTTAGGCCTTTGTTGACCGTTTATTATCATACATGCATACAAATTGTTTTAGCACATAAATGCCTGTTTGCTGATATTACTACTTTTCCTTGAATTTACTACCATGTCTATGGGGTAAATCTGGGAATTTGTTTATACTTTGTATACAAAGTATATAAAGCTGTCTTTCAAAAGAAAAAAAAAAGAAATTCTAAAATTAAATAATCTGAATTAGCTTGCATTAATATTTTACTACTTGCATTGGTTTTCTGAAGTTGTATTTGAAACTTATATATTTAATTATTTTTAACACATAATCATCATTAATACATATTTTAAAAAATACTTAGAGGGAAGAACACTCCCCATATCTGGGAAGTCAGGATCTATCTATCTTAGGAACTTACAAGGTCCCTATCACTGTAGTATATAAGCATTTCAACAGCTTATCCTCACAACATCCCTGTGAGGTAGGGAGTTGCTCATCACCCCATTTTACACGGAACTGGGGCACAGAGAGGCTAAGTGACTTACCCAGGGTCACACGGAAAGCCTGTAGCAGAGCAGACACTTGGGCCTAGATCTGCCAAGTCCTAAACTAGTGCTCTAACCCCTCTCCACAGGGCTCAGTGATGTGAGAATTGGTCAGAAATTATGGGTAAGGTAAAGGCAATTAATTAAAAACATACATCACCACATGTATCACATGTTAAGTTATAAAAGAGGTCTTTCAAGCAAGTGTTCAATGCATTTTTAAAAGCCAACTATAGAAAACCAGAATCCTCAGCTTGTGTAAATTAGTAGTGCTGCACTGAAGCTGGTATTGGGAGCACAGTTTCTCTCTGTGCTTCCACAGAATTCACATAGAAGGTGGTGGAACTGTGGGTTTTCAGAGTGGAATTCCAGTTCATTTTTTGAGGCTACACACCTGACCCATCTGAGAATGATTTGGGGAAAACTCTTTGAGTAGATTCATATATGGAGCGTCAATGGTGCCTCAGAAAGACCAATCCGAATAGTTCCCTGACTGTTACTTCATTTTAAAGTGCTTGCAAAGATTTATCATGTCTCGTATTTTAAAGAGTAGTACACCTGCTGAACAAAACTGAAGAACAGAATAGAAGTTGGCTGAAACACCTCCTGGATTTGCAGTGAGCATACAAGTAACTTTGTCACTCAGTCCTTAGGTAGTTTTGTGACCCTAATTAGAACCCAGGACTGTTAGAGCATCTTTGTCCTCAGCAATCAGAGATGTTTATTCTTAAATAGTCCAAGAAAATAACAATGTTTTCCAGCTCCATTAGGCTTTTGCATTTTTTTTTAAAGGACTAAACAACAAAAACTGCCTAATTGGTCCAGATGCATTTACTTATGCTATTGTAAAGTAAAATAGGATAGCTGATGTTGAATGTTGTGGACGTGGAATCCATAGAAATGTGACAATTTATTCCAGCTGTAATTTCCCATGCAATGATTTTTATGAACTTCCCTGCCTATCATTTCCATGACTTAATCTACCATTGTGGATAATGAAAAGAAAAAAAACAAAAAACAACCAATAAAACCCCCCTGACACTTCCCTTTTCTCCACATTGATCATTAGAGGCCAGATTCTCTCTCTCACCCAACACAAAAGAGATAAAGCTGGAGGTGCCTGGCCAACTGAGAATTCCACTGGTGGGTGAATGGAGGACCCTCAATTGGGGTGAAGCCACTATAACTGGCTCCTGTACCCCTCCCAAGCTAGAATATGGAGCATGTCATGATGGGCTCCTTAACTAAGAGGAGAGTATGTGTTCCAAAAATTGTTTAAGTTCTCTTGTTTTTGGGGTTGTCTTCGCGCAGTTACCTATACAACAGTAATTCTAACAAAAACAAGATTGAATAAAACTGGGGGGAAATTGAATTAAAATAAATGGTTTGCTTAACATACCTCGTAAGATGAACTACATAAGACATTGTCATATCAGTTACACAGAGAACAGAATGAACTTTGTCTGAAAAGCAAGTTCCTGTTCTCCTATTCTCTTGTCAGAGTCAGCTCCTGCTGCTGTGTCCAGAGAGAGATGAGTGACTCCCTCTCTCACTCAGCCAGCCAGTGTCCCTAGAGCTAGTGTCACTACCTCTGGTTTACAAACCATTTTTCTGCAGTTACCTATGCATACAATAGGGTTTGAACTCCCTATTTTCTCTAAGGGTATGTCTACACTTAAAGCTACAGTGGAGCAGCTGCACACCTGCAGCACTTCAGTGTAGACTCTACCTATGCTGATTGGAGGGATTCTCGTGTCAGCATAGATAATCCACCACCCCAAGAGGCAGTAGCTAGGTTGAGGGAAGAATTCTCCAGTTGACCTAGCACTGTCTACACCAGAGGTTAGGTCAGTATTACTAGTGTACCTAGTGATGTAAGTTCCTAGAGTTGAGTAAAGCCTTGTATTGTCCTTTCAAATGGGCAGATTGGGGTGGAGTGAAGACAATGCCAAAGTAATTTTCCATTTTTATGAACTATGAATTAGGAACTGAGATCCAGACCCTCTATCACAGCTGGGGCTCTCTGGTAGATCTCTGGCCCCTGAACTTCTTTGCTACACTGGATCTTAGTGCAAGAGATAATTTGGCCATATGGTTTTCAGAAGTAGATCAAATTCATCTAGTAAGTTCTTACTTAAAATACATTTTCATGTTGATGGCACATATCACCTCTTGTCACTTGGAAAACCATGTATTGTCCAGTGAACCATGACCATTTTTAGACCGAGAGGCATGGTGTAGAACATCACTGGAGCATCAAGAACTCCTGAGTTCTAATCCTTATTCTGATAACAACTTGTGTGATGTGTCCTTGGACAAGTAACCTAGTGCATGCCTCAGTTTCCTTGTCTTTAAAAAGAGTATAATAAAACCTATTTCATACCTATTTCACAGGGATGTTGTGAGGATTCATGTTTGTAGAGCATTTTGAAGATGAAAAGCGCAATATAAATATTTAGTATTAGTCTCAGTCTTGCAGGCAAGCTGTGCATATTCTTAGTTAAAATTGTTCTAATGGCATCCATCTGCAACTTGAATACAAGAAAGAAATTGTAAGACTGCCTGTCTATGATCAAGGCTTTTTCATGCAGCTCACCCTACTGTTTGGCATTTAGCCAATTGCAATAGCCTATTGAGGAGGGAAACAGCTCTGAAGGAAAGAATGTGCATGTTAAGCGGAAGATGGCTTTTGCAAAGGGTGAGAAAAATAAGACAAATATCACCAACTGCCAAAGTACTCACTGGTATACACAAGAATGAAGCAAGACAAAGGGAAGGAAAAAAATGTAATAGGCCCCTGACATCTTCCTCCTCATATCCCCCACTAAAGAGAATATCAGCCCATGTGCACTGCAGGCTGCAATAAAGAATTCTTCTACCTCAGGACCAGGTCTGCTTTACATTAAGGTTGCTTCTCTATGGAAAAATATGGGCAGGATTAGTTTGGAGCTACTTAAAGCAATCCAGAATGTGACCAAACTTTCATCATTGCAGCAATGATGCCAAAAATTTTAGGGTCAGTTAGGTAAGGCCAGATCACATTGAGAAGGCTCCCAAGTGATCTGCTTTTCTAATAGCACGACAATGACCTTTTTATTTAACTGGACTCATCTCACTGTCAGATGCACTATTTTGTTGCTGATCTACCAGGAGCTGACCCCCAAGTCTTCCTAAGAATGACAGCACACAGTGCAGAATCGCAAGAAATTTCTGTTGTCCGATGTCAGAACTAGTCTCCTTTCTTCCTCTCTCTAGTCATCTGTGGATTCATTTCACTCAAGCTGTGCTGCAGAGCCGGAACAAACATATAGTGTTGCAGCCAATATGTCCTCCACCACTTCCTACAAGGTTTCAATCCGAGAGAGGTCAACAGGTAGCCACTTTCCCCTGATGCTGTTTTCCCTTTTATAAGGCTTGGTACCTTCTCTTAAGCCCAATTGGGCAGTAAGTACTGTAATCTTTCATAGGTGCACTGGGCCCCACTCTCTCTTAAAGGGGTTAGTCGCCCTGTGACAAGCCAACAGAAGTTCTGGATCTGTAACAGATCTGGCTGAAACACTGGATTACTTTTGGGCAAAACTTTTAGCAAAAAAATTGTCCCTATTTTCTGCTGGATTTTTTTTTTTAACTCTCTCTCCTGCAATCACACTGTCCCTGTAGGTCTACTCTAGGAACTTACATCACCACCATATTTGGGGTCAGGAAGGAATTTCCCTCTAATTCAGAGTGGCAGAGACCCTGGGGGGGTTTCACCTTCCTCTGCACCATGGGGCATGTGTCACTTACAGGTTTAAAGTAGTGTAAATGCTGAATTCTCTGTCATTTGGAGTCTTTAAACCATGATTTGAGGACTTCTGTAACTCAGCCAGAGGTTAGCAGTCTATTACAGGAGTGGGTGGGTGAGGTTCTGTGGCCTGCAATGTGCCGGAGGTCAGACTAGATGATCACAATGGTCTCTTCTGACCTTAAAGTCTATGAGTCTATGTCCTCACTGTAGATTTAACCTGGTCCGAGCACCTCAGTTAGCCTGGGGCAGAGCAGGAGTCAAGCACCCCTGGGGAAATCAGCAAGTCGGCGCCTTTGCAACACCCCCGAACTCCTTATGCCCAGTGCCCCCCCCGGACCTGTAATGCTCAGCACCCCATCCCCACAATTCACAGCACCCTGCACAATATCACCTCTGCCCAGTGCCCCCCTCTCCACAGCCCCACCACTACTGCCTAGCTCCCCACACAGGGTCCCCACTCCCTAGTGCCCAACACACAGATCTCCCTCACCCCCTCACAGCCATCACCCCCAGGTTCCCCAGAGACCCACTGCCCTGTCCTGCCTCCCAGCCACACTCACTGGCCCTGCTGGGAGGTGACTGTGTCTGCTGGGCTGAGCCGGCAGCGCAGCCAGGGCTCTGGCCCCTTGGGAGTGGCGTGATCAGCCAGGCCAGGGTCTGCCCCGGCCACGGTCTTTCAGGATCCACTTGCTGGAGAGGCCCAGCCAAGCCTCTCAGACTGTTCCCCACCCCCAGCTGGCCAGGCTTCTGCAGCAGTCCAAGGTGGCTCAGCTCTGGGGAGACAGGGCCCCACAGATGGTGGGAAGCAGAGACTGCACAGTGCTGGAACTGCACTGAGGTCCAGCCAGGGGGCATTCCCAGAGTGTTGCCAATTTAGCTATTTTCTCACTAGATTAGGGACTTTTTGGTTTCCCTAGCAAGAAAATAAGTGTCAAAGTGACCAGTGACAAACTAGTAATTTTCACTGCCAATTACAATGACACTCAAAGAAGTCACCAATATCTATAGTCACAAAATCATTCACAAGCAACTAAGTAGTGTTAATAAAATCCATTCCATGCTCTGCTTACTTCACTCTTTTGCAAACCAAGTCAATATATTATATTTCAATTGAGCATGTCCTCGGAAGGAATCACGTTCCAGGGCTTCTTGGGCTGAGATCACTATAATCTTCAGGTGAGGAAAAGAAGTTTGTGGAGGCTAATTAAATACTTTGCTAAAGTCACACACACATTGGAAAGAGCAGCACATTAGCCCAGGCTTGTTTTTACCCAAATGTGTTCTTTCTCTCTGCTCTGTAGTAGGTAGCTCACCCTGTGATGCAGGAGAAGATGGCTAATGAAGCAGGCAGGGCAGGGGAGGCAGGTTTGCCAGTGAGGAGAGACACCTGGATGGAAGGTGGGGTGGGATGAGACAGGGCCATGTGCCCCAGTGGGGCAGGGGGCACCATGCCTTTAGGGATGAAGCCCTTAATACAGGATCAAAGGTGGAGCTAGCTTGATTTCAGCTCCCCTTTACTCCTTCCCTGGACTTGGCCTGGGATTAGCTGCCCCGTTTTCAGAAATGGAACCCTGGAAACGGGGGGATTGGGAAGGGGTCCGGCTAGCAGATTTTTGTTTTTAAGTCTACTTTCTTGGCTCCCTGCAGTGCTGACCTCAGTTCTGTACACTACAGCCCAGCACGGCTGGAGTTGGTTAATTTCAGATGATCCTCCTTTTCTTGCCAGCCTGGATTTGAGCCAACAAGTTAGTGAAAGGGAAAGCCCAGAGCCCAGGAGAAAGAGGGTATTCACCTGACCTGAGCTCGGCGCTGCAGGGAGCCAAGAAAGTATTCTTAGTGCATGAACTCACTAAATTAAATGACTTGCAGCAGATGGTAAGGTATGGAGCCAGCTCAGGATGATGACCTGTTATAGCTGTTGGCATTAAAACAATTCTGATTTCAAAACCAGGAAGCAAATTTAGCACATGAGACACAGGAGAGGGCATTCCATCTGAGGCTTGTCACCCTGAGAAGGCAGTACCATGCCTTGTTAGGCAGATAACATAAGTTACAGGCAGACATGTAAGAGTGGAGACAGATGAGTCAAGTTTTAATAGCTTTGGGTTCTCCCTATGCTCAGTGGCACCTGCAGCCATATGAACAGGGCCAGCTCTACAGTTTTCGCCACCCCAAGCAGCGCACCGAATTGCCGCCCCGGGCGACAGGGACAGTCCGTGTGCCCTTAGGTTGGCAGGCGTGTTTCCGCAGTGGTGGCAATTCAGCGGCAGCTTCTATGTTTAGCTGAAGCTGTCCCGGACAGCTAAACATAGAAGCTGCTGCCAAATTGCCATCACCGCTGAAACACGCCTGCTGCCCTAACAGCACATGGACTGCCCCTGCCACCTGGCGCGGCAATTTGGCGCGCTGCTTGGGCGCAAAACAACAGGGACTGCCGCCCCTTGCAGAATGCCGCCCCAAGCACCAGCTTGGAATGCTGGTGCCTGGAGCCAGCCCTGCATATGGACATGGTGTATGCCATTGGCAGGGGCAGGGCTCCTGATAGGGAAGAAAGGGTAGTTTGCCCTGGGCCCATAGACCAAATGGTGTTTCAACCTGACATCAGGGCCGGCTCCAGGCCCCAGTGCGCCAATCGCATGCTTGGGGCGGCATGCCATGGGGGGCACTCTGCCAGTTGCCAAGAGGGTGGCAGGAGGCTCTGGTGGACCTCCCGCAGGGGTGCCTCTGGAGGGTCCGCTGTCCCGTGGCTCCGGTGGATCATCCGCAGGCACGCCTGTGGGAGGTCCACCGGAGCCGCAGGACCAGCGGACTCTCCACAGGGACGCCTGCGGAGGTCCACCGGAGCCACGGGACCGGCAAGCGGCGGAGCGCCCCCCCATGGCATGCTGCCATGCTTAGGGCGGCAAAATTGCTAGAGCCGGCCCTGCCTGACATGCTGGGTCACAATGCCACTCACTGAAATTTGGCCTGGTGGCCTCTCTGCCTGGCCAAATGTTCAGTGGTGCCATGCTAAGTTAAAGTGAGAGTTGTTCACTTTCTGGAAGTGTCCCTACCTATTCTGATGTGTGGGAAGGCATTGGAGGACTATCAACTCTCAGGTTAATTAGTCTGCATCAACAATGCAGAGTGGACAGGTTACCAGCCCAAGTGAAAGTGGCATCCGGGATCTAGCCTGTCCACTTACTCTACTGGGCTATCTCCACTCAGCCCAGATTTCAGACACAGCCAAACTCGAGTTGATGATGTTCTGTTGCGTGTTCCTGGGTTAGAGGCAACATCTGAGTAGGAGCCTGTGTTAACTTTTTAGTGAAAAGGTATCCTTAGAATTGCAATCAAATGCAATAGCTACTGATGATAGAACAGGGGACTATTGTGTCTACTGTCTAGAAGAAAAAAAAATGCAGTCTATTAATGCTGTGTTCAAAAAATTACAACAACTGACAAAAAGTAAAATAAAATAAATCCTGCTTTCACTAAATTACTGAAGTGCTATGCCTAGGTACAAGAACTAGAACAGAACAGAATACATTAGCTGGGTTGTTGGGTAGTTTGAAGTCTCCTCAGCTGAGAGGTGATTGAATGTGGAAGTCATCAGAGGCCAGCTGTGTACTCTGGTTCCAGGGCTTTCCAACTATTGTCTTTCATGAGAATTAAATTCAATAAAAAATCAAAGAATTTTAACAAAGGTAAAGATTTAGAGAAATCTGCATAGCTCCATCCAGCTCGCTGCTATAGACTACAGCAGGGGTCGGCAACCTTTCAGAAGTGCTGTGCTGAGTCTTCATTTCTTCACTCTAATTTAAGGTTTTGCATGCCAGTAATACATTTTAATGTTTTTAGAAGGTCTCTTTCTATAAGTCTATAATATATAACTAAACTATTGTTGTATGTAAAGTAAATAAGGTTTTTAAAATGCTTATGAAGCTTCATTTAAAATTAAATTAAGACACAGAGCCCCCGGACTGGTGGCCAGGACCCAGGCAGAGTGAGTGCCACTTAAAATCAGCTTGCGGTGCTGCCTTCAGTATGGGTGCCATAGTCCAGGGCTGTAGCACCAACAGCTCCCCGGGGCAGGACCCCGTTAACCCCAAAGTTGGGCACCCACAGAGGCAGAGGCACCCACTCTGACCCTGCCTCTTGCAGAAGGTCTGGGGTGTTAGCCACGGAAACCTTTCCCCCCCCCCGCCCCGCCACCACCTCAAAAGGGCAGAAAGGGGCTCCAGAGTCCCGGGCTACGAGCCTGGAGAACGCGCCGGGCCGCTTGCACAAGGACAGTATGTCACAATGCAGCTGCTGCGCACGAGCAGCGACCCCAGCAACCGGCCCTCGCCGGCTGCTGCCTGCAGGGAGCCAACAGCTGCCGCCTGCTGCGCCCGGCGCTGGGCTGGGTCCGCCAAGGAGTAACCAAGGCAAACCGCAGGCAAGCAGCCGGGCAAAGGAGTCATGCCCGCCAGTACCTCCAGACCCTCCCTAGGAGCAGCCGCTACGGGGAAGCGGATGATATTTACAGGTAATTAGTGCGTCTCCGCAGCTGAAATCCCGGAGCTAGCAGAACAGGACAGCTGCGAGCCAGAGCCTGACTCTGGCAGAGAGGCAGAGAAGTCTGTACAGTAAAGCAAGCTGCTGCCTCGTAGCCAATACGACAGGGCTGCAATTAATATGATTGCACCATTCACACCCTAAACAATTCTGTTCTACTATATTATTGATCATAAGCAGGAGCAATATGGACACAGAAAAATTAAGAGAGCTGCAATTCACTGTATATTATATTTTGTAATGGTGCTGCAGCTTTCTTTTATCGGATGGGGGTCTTGATATCTAGATTGAAACCCCTCTCTTTGTTGTTGTTTTTATGATACTGTCTTTTCCCATCAAGTAAATGTCTCCATTGTTCAACCGTGAGGATTTACTTAATGTGTGCGTGAGAGAAACGCACACAAAGCAGGAACCTGAAATCGACACTTCCTCAAGTTAGAAGTTTTTGTGCTCTGCTCAGCAGTGCTCATTCTTTATTGAAAAAATGTGCCCTGAGCCTAGGTATTAAACAAAGAGACCGTATCAGCGTCTGAGAAGAACGCTACATCTGAGGGTCTGTGTGAAAACCTGCTGATACCAAAGAGATTTCTCAGCGTTGCAGTTTAATAGCAGTTACAAAGTTGGATACTTACTAGAAACACATCTGAATTTTAAATATCTAGAAAACACAGTATACCATGAAAAAGCACAGGAATTAAACTGAGGGACTGAGAGCAAATTTGTGTGTATTTAGTTTTGAAAAGTGCCTCTTTCAATTTATCCTGGGACCCTAACTTTATAATCACAAATATAAAACATATCTGAAATTTGAATTATACACAATTATTTGATAGCTTGATTTCAGAGTACACCTATACTATTAAACAATTAATTGTAATATCAGTTAAACTTTCACTTTCATCCTTATACATTATACTCCAAAGAACTGGAAACAGACTATGAATTGTAGAAAGTTTTTCAGACTTGGTACACATTATTGAGAGTTATACTGAACACATTAGGCTGTGCTCTGCATATTATATACAGTATTATAGTTCTGCCACTAGGGTACAGTCCCAATAAGAAAATATGAATAAAATACATTTGCCTTCATTCCAAATCTGTGTGTCATTCACAGGTATTAAATGAACAGTTCAGCACCTCTAGATCTGTACAGGGGCAGCTGGCTGGGTCCCTATTTTATTTGGTGCACATGTACACATTCCATTAGAGGGCCCAAAGCAGTAGCAGAACTGCACTGAACAGCCCAGCAGAGCACTTTCAAAAGTGCCCTTAATAAATATACTTGCACATGTGTAGCTAGCGTTTTGACCTAGACCAGTCACTGTAGGTCTTATTTGTCTCTTTCTCTAAAGTACCCTGTTGAAGTGGACAAATTCTGCAGGAAACTTCACCAGTTTTATCATGTACTTCCCTCTAAAGTGTCCCTATGCAGATAGCGATGCACTCACAGAGCGGTGAGGAGCTAGTTGGCTCTCTACACCCACAAGTCTCAGGACATCTGAGGCCATTTAATCTGTCTACACTAGTGCTCCCACCATTGTTACCGCTGAAACTGAGGGCCTCTCAGGAGCTTAGCAGAGCACCTTTTCTTCATGGCAGCCCTTTATGTGGTCCCTGTCAGTGACTGCTCTTAAAATTGCCCATCACCAGTAGTCTGACACTACAGAAGGGCACTACAAAAGTGAATGCTGATAGGCAGCACTGTTATCTTATGCAGGACAGTGTCACAGGAACAGCCATTCCCGACTCATGGAGTTCAAACACTATGGAATTAAACACATGGAGAGGCTTCCCTGGGGCTAATCTTAATCTTAATTAATACCAGTTTATAATTAAATTGATTTGAAAACTGATTTTGATTTAACTGGTGCAAGTTTATTGTACAGACAAGGTTGCAAACTGACAATCCCTATATTTCTCTTGGGGTCAGGTATGCTCAGATGACCCTTCAATCTGGAAGTGCCTCTGTCACATTAGAACAGAACTAAAATTTATTGACCATCTAGACAAACTGCAATGCCAAATATCCCCTCAGGAGTTTTCTATAGGTCAAATCAGTGGCAGAGTTGAGATTAATGTTGAGTTCCCTGCTCCCAAATCCAGTGCTCATATTAGTAGGCCATGCCTCGCTCAAGGAAACTGTAACTCCAAAATGCATATTGTTACTCCTGGGGGGATTCTGTCCCACTTCGCATGTGCAGAATACATATCCCCTGCAGATTTATTTGCTTCTCTACAGAAAAATGAGTTTCTGATAGGGAATCAAAGGGAAGCTGCAAGAGCAGTCATGCACCACTCCCTTGCTGCACAGGTACATAGTTTCAGGCATCTGGAGTAGCCGACGGAGAGGTAAATCACTGCAGAGCTGGGGACATCCCAGCCGTGGCTCCTATCCTGAGCCAGGATCAGCTGCTAGTCCCAGCTGGGCTAGAGACAGGAGAGGATGGGACTTCCTCTTCACCTGCAAGGAGTAGCTGGGACTGCGTCAGATCCACCACCAGAGACCTCTCACACCTGCAAGAAGCTCAGCATCCTCCCCTGCTTCTTGCCCCCAACGCTTCTCAGATGCGGAAGGAGTGGTCACTGTATGGGGAGCTTCTCCCCCATCCACCCAACCCCCATGCATCTGGACCTCCCATAGCCAGACACCCCCGCCACGCTTCATCCCGTACACCCAAACCCCCCTAGCTTTCCATACCCAAACCCACCCCATTGAACCTTAACCCCTGCACCTGGAGCCTCTAGCACCTAAACCCTTGCACCCAGACCATGCCCCACTGAACTCCCTACACTCAACCTCCACCCTGATCAGCCCCACCTCCCTGCACCACCCTGAGCCCCCACATCCAGTTCCCCATGCAACTGACCCCCAGCTAGTTGCACTCAGACACCCACCCCACCAAGCCCACTCCCCCAGCACCCAGACCCCCCTGCTGAGACTCCCACAACCCTCCACTGAACCCCAACCACTTTTACCTGGAAGCCCCTGCAGAATCCCATTGCCCCTGCACCTAGATCACCCCATCCCCAATGATTCTCTGTGCATCCAGACCCCACACTGACCTGTCTGCATCCAGATTGTCCCACATAGAATCCTCTCACCTCACACCTGGATCCCTCCACACTTGGATCCTGCCTGCCCCACACCTGGTGCATTTGGCACAAAGGGGCAGGACCCCACAGTGTTTCTGGGGCAGGTCCAGGCCTTGTGCTATGTCAGGGTCGGGTGCAGCCTCACCACTGTGGCCATGACTCCTTTGCTATATCCCTTCAGCCTCTGTTGTGCAGAGCACTGACTGACTATTAACAGGTGGATCAAAAATAAAGTTAGCTTCTGTTTCCTCTACTTCTCTTGCTTTGCTCCAGCCTCAGGCTCAGATGGGTCTCTGAGAGTCAGGTTTAGAAAAAAAAAAAAAAAAGCACAAGCAAATAAAAACAGTTAAATGCCATTGTAGTACAGCTCCAGGCACAAAGTAGCTTTAAGAGCATCTCAGAATCCTTGCAAAGGTTAGATTAGGAAGTAAAGGTATAATACTTACCGTACATTGTCAGGAAATTTAGATTCCACCCCTTACATTCATTATGGGGGACTGAATAGCTGTAAATTACAGGGGAGAATGGCATTATTGATGCCTGTGTTGTACCTAAAGGAGTTGTATTTACATATTTGTCAGTCTGCGGCCTTTCAAAAGGAGATTTTTTTTTTTAAGTGGACAAGTGTATGCATAAGTTTGTGATAAATTTGCTTTTAGCTTTTGAGAAACTCTTGCAGAGATAAAATGTGATTACCAAACTCAACTAATCTACACATCCACATTTTGGAGTCATATCTGATTTCAGTACAATTTCAAACAGAAATTAACTTTTCAGTATTTCTCAGTTTACAGTATCATCAATTAATGTTCAAAAAGTGATGCAGCTCTGAGGACTGGCTTATCAATTTTAGGAAAGAATAAGCAGTGGGCAGTTTTATCATTGGTTTGCTACAGCTGGCCGCAGGGCCCAAACTTCTGAGGTGTTAAGCACCTCCTGCAAAGTGCCAAGTATCCTCAACTCTTACTGAAGTCCACAAGTGTTGCTGCACACACTAAACATTTGTCTACCCTTGAAAGTGTTTCTGATAAGATAGGGTATCAATTTAAAGTGCAACAGCTATTCCTGAATAACTCCATATGTGAACCGAAAAGTGTGTCCACATATGGAGTGAATCAAGAACAAACCCACGTGTAAACAAGCTCTTAAGCAACCTACAGGATTTGATTTATACCATATATCAGGCGACCTAAAGACAGACACCACCCAGCCGGGATGACGACTTTGGCCCTCATCCTGCTAAGACTTAAGCACATACTTAACTTCATGTACCATGAGTAGTCCCATTGCCAGCTTCAAATGATAAAGTTGTAGTCATTTTGGAGTTATTGTTCTGCTGCTAGATTGAACTTTGTTGGGAAGGGCAATGTAATTCTCCTACAGGGCACAATGCATTTAAATGATTGTGGTGTATTTAGCTATGAAGCTGTTCGCTGCATTTTTAAGCACAGTTTGAGGATTTATTTACAGTAATTATTTATTTAGATTTAAATAAAACAATGTTTATACAGAGCAGTAGGCACCATGATTAATAATTATAACAACAAAACATTATAACAATTATAACAATAATTATTATAACAACAACAAAAAGAAAAACAAATCCCCAGCAGCATTAAAGTAATTATTCAAAAAGGAGCTCTGCCAGTCTCTGCTAAAATCCCACCCTTTCCTGCCCCTTCATCATCATTCTGGGACCATACCCTCAGCCCTCTCCAAAAACTTAACCAAACAGAAGTGTTCTGCAGCATTCTCAGGAGGTGGCCATATTCCAGCTATTTTGGATCCAGGTAGAGACCATGTTCCAGAGACTTCGAGCTGTCACACAGAACACACTGCTATGGACTGTCTCTCTTCTACAACAAGGGGGAACCTATTCAAATATCTCTAATGACTGCAGCTGGGACAGTATGGTCCAATTCCTCAAAATTCAAGATGGAGGCTCTTACAGAGTGACACACATTCCACCTGCTTTCTCACTCATGGAGAGTTTATAATTGTTCCTTCCTTGTTTGTTGTTTTCTTTACTCTAAAAGGAAAGATTGAACACACAACTTTGCTCTTTGTGTATAGAAAACATTATTTACAAGGAGTTAATCACACACTAGCAAGCATTAGGAGACCAGCGATGTACAATGTGTAGCAACTATATTTCTACAGATTATTTAAAGACATTGATTTCTTTTAAAGAAAGTCTGGATAGCAGATCAACATGTGTGATTAGTGAAGATTATTTTGTGTAGTTGAAATGTACAATGAGATAATAATGTAATTGGCAGAGCTGAGAAATGCCAAAATAAAAACTTAACACAACACTGATGCTCTAAGCCAGAGGTGTCAATGTCTACTTTATTGTGCTCTCATGGCTAAAGTGATGGGAAGAAGGGAATTAACTCCCTTATATCCAACCAGATGGTAATAATGGTATTCCTTTCTGAGTAGGTGATTATTGCCTAGTATTCACAGGCATAGCAGAATCAATGTTGGAATGATTCACCTTGGTATCAGAAAGTGTCTCCAGTTTTACTTTATTTTTCCTTGATTTTTCTAGCATCTCCCTCTTTACCCCTTTCTATTAACACTGGAAGGTTTTAAATTAGCACTGCCCTAGTCCATTACATTAGGAATAATCATCCCTAAACCTGAAAGGAATAAGACTCAGTTGACACCTCGCTGGTTAGAGTGTTCCGACTGTGTCTCCCAACAT
The DNA here is from genome assembly GCF_007399415.2 of Gopherus evgoodei. NCBI lineage: Eukaryota > Metazoa > Chordata > Testudines > Testudinidae > Gopherus > Gopherus evgoodei. The sequence goes on from NC_044326.1 coordinate 79,604,694, forward strand.
GGTGGTTTCTTCAGTGTATGAGTCCCAGGAGCCTACTAGATCTGACATGGATCTGAAGTTTGGGAATGTATCCCTTATGTGAGGAAGTAGTAGTTAGGGTTTGTCTGCACTTGAAAGTTCATTCACATTAAGGTAGAGGTTGAACTTAAAGCAGAATAGCTATTCGTGAAAAGTTCCAATTGTGCCTACATTTAAAAGTTTAGCCAATATAGACATGTGAGTTAGTAGATGATCATAAGAACGGCCATACTGGGTCAGACCATTGGTCCATCTAGCCCTGTATCCTGTGTTCCAACAGTGGCCAATGCCAGGTACTTCAGAGGGAATGAAGAGAACAGCCAATCATCAAATGATCCATCTCCTGTTGCCTGTTCTCAGCTTCTGGCAAACAGGCACTAGGGACACTTCAGAGCCTGGTTTTGCATTCCTACCCATCCTGGCTAATAGCCATTGATGGATCTATCCTCCATGAACTTATCTATTTCTTTTTTGAACTCTGTTATAGTCTTGGCCTTCACAACATCCTCTGGCAAAGAGTTCCACAGGTTGATTGTACCTTGTGTGAACAAATACTTCCTTTGGTTTGTTTTAAACCTGCTGCCAATTAGTTTCATTTGGTGACCCCTAGTTTTTGTTATGAGGAGTAAATAACACATCCTTATTTACTTTCTGCAGACCAGTCGTGATTTTATAGACCTGTATCATATCCCCCCTTAGTTGTCTCTTTTCCAAGCTGAGAAGTCCCAGTCTTATTAATCCATCCTCATATGGAAGATGCTGTTATGCTTGCAAAAAAGGCCTTTTTATTTCTGGTATAGCTTACTCAGTTCAAGGAACTTGTATAAACTGTAGCAGCAAGGTAACTCTTTTCCTGGTGTAAGGTGCATCTCCCCTAGAAAAGATTTTCCAGTAATAGCTCCACTGGCAAACCCTTTCAAGCCTAGACAAGACATGTTGCTTTTCCAGTAGTATTGCTTTTCCACTTGCGGAACTGGGGGTTCCTCCTCGTGGAAATATTGAAGTGGTGAATGTCATGTCTGAGTCAACTTCCTTTTGGGGCCCAAAGGACCTGTACACCTCATTGCAATGACTACAACTTAAAAACAATCTGCTACCTTTTCCCCCCAAACACATAAAGCAAATATTTTCTTCTGGGGTTAGAGTTTGCTTTAGTTTTGTCTGAATAAATTATGTCGAAGTTTAATTCCCTGATAGGAGGTTTATGATGGAAATGGCAACACACCTTTCCTTCACAATATAATGATGTTAAGGAGCTATTAATACAACCAGTTTTGGGAAGCTGTCATCAATGTACTGTAGTTGTGACTTAGGGTAAGTCTATGCTGTGAAAAAAAGATGTGTTCTGAAGTTAGCTAACCTACATAAACTAACATGGGTTAAAATAGCAGTGAACACATGGCAACTCTGCTTTTAACTTGGGTTAGCAGCTCAACTTAAAGCATATAGGGCAGGCGGGGGCTGAACTGGGGCTATTAACTGTCTTTACTGCTCTTTTAACTGAGTTAGCTAACACAGGTTAGCTAACCTGAGTTAAGAATACTCCTTTTATTTGCAGTGTAGACATACCCTTAAGGATTAGCTATTAGGGCAGAACCAGCCTTTAGAACCTGTCAGGTTCAAAGACTCCTCAGAGTTTGGGATTTCTTAGAATATCAATACTAATGTCAGCTTTAATTTTGTATCGGGTACATTTCTACCTCTTTTTTGCAAAGCTATTCTTCTAAATGTAATAATACAAAACCATTATAGACTTCAAAGTACTGACCCAAGGTGTGTAAACACCATTATTCCTACTTTAAACATGGGGAACCTGAGGCAAGTGACTTGCTCAAGGTCAGGCAGAAATTTGGTGGCCAAACCAGGAATAGAAATCTCACCTCTTCACTCAAAGTCCACTGCTCTAGTCCCTGCTCATCAAGCTAGAAGCTTTGCCACAGTAACTTTTTCTAATATTTATAAGTTATTCCTGGCCAACTCCCGAAGATGCCCAGCACTGGCCTTTGGGGTCCAGACTATGACACTTACAGCTGCAGCTCTACTGGTTTTTGGAAGGGTGCAAGGAATCATCTTATTAGCCAGGCCCTAATTCTAACACAAAGACAATAAAATCCTGATTCCTGTCAGAGAATGATGGTTTACTTTGCTCCCCCTTATGGCCCCTTTTTCAAGAGTCAGTGCTTTAGGAGCATGAAAAAGTAGCGCCCATACAAAAGCTTTTTTTCCCACTTGGGAGCATGTTGTAACCAAGATAGAATCATAGAAATGTAGGGCTAGAAGGGACCTTGAGAAGTCATCTAGTCTAGCCCCCTGCATTGAGGCAGGTCCATTTAAAGCTAGACCAACCCTGACAGTCCAACTTGTTCTTAAAAGCTTCCAATAGATGGAAATTCCACAGCCTCCTTTGGAAGCCTATTCCAGAGCTTAACTGCCCTTGTAGCTTAAACCCATTTCTTTTTGTCCGACCTTCAGTGGACATGGAATACAATTGATCACTGTCCTCTTTATAACAGCCCTTAACATATCTAACATAGACAAAATGAGCGTGAACTATTCTTGTGCAGTGAAACAGTTCTTTAAAAGTTGTTGCAGTAAAGTAACTGAGAAAATAAAGGATGGAACAACATATACTGAAATAGTAAGAAATGTAACCCTTCAGTTTTATATAACCAATTTTTAATCTTTTTTTTCCCTAAGGTCCAGATGCTATTCGTGATTACAGAACAAAGCTCCCTGAGTATATTCGCTACATCGGAGCAACCACTCCAGCACAAGGGGCCACCAGTGACCTTGAGTACTTGTGGCGTACTGCCCCCTGGACAACTTCTATATTGCCCCACAAACATTCCTACCCTGGACAAATTGGCTGGGGAGTAACAGAATTTAGTTATCTCAACAGAGGAAATCTGCTCAGTGGCATGCAGATTAAGGTAACTACTCATACATTTCTCCAGAATTTTATCAGATGCTATCTAGATGGCATTAAAGAGTGTCTTGCTTTGTAATTTTATGCTGTGTGTTTGTAGTGCTGTGGTTAATCAGAGAACAAGATGGAACACATTTATCTGATTAAAAAAGGCACCATTTTTTAAGATCATGTACAATCAACATTATTACAACAAATGTATTAAAGTGGTGGTACTTGAAATTATACTAAGCATTCATAAATCTTAGCTTTCATGAAACAAATTAAATGGGAAAGTTGTGTTGTGCAATGAAGACATATGCACTAGAGCTGTGCAAACTATTAACATCTCAAATCAATTGAGTCCATGTGTTTACAAATATTAACCCATGTTCATGAAAGCTTGGCGAAACATTTTCAGAAATGGGTTCCTGAAGTTAGGACTGTCCAGTCCTTGCAGATACCTAAACAAACAGCCTGGTTTTAGACAATGCTGTATGCACAGTACCTATCCATGTTAGCTTTAGACAACCATTTTTGAAAATCTTGGCCTTGATGGATGTGGGCTGAGTTTTAACACCTTTCTGGGAAACTGACCACCCAGAAGTATGGAAGGAGGAAGTGACTGGAATAGCTGGGAGGAGCTAACTTTAGGATGGAAGGTTCCCTTAAGGGTTGCAACGTTCACTTGAGGGTTTGAGTTTGAACTTGAGCTTTAAGGTAAATCTGCAGGTGATGGCCCACTTCCAAATACCATGAAAAGAACTGTAGGCATGAGTTTTGGAACTCATCTGTGAGCAGAATCCTGCCAGGTTTGCACAGGTCTAGTGTGTGCTCACTACCTCTGAGAACTCTGTTAATGCTTCTTTGGTGCTTGGCCTCTTGGGGAGCAGAACTAGAGAAGCTCAAGAGTATCTTGAGATTCTATTGTCTATCTCCCCTCTGGATGCTGAATCTGCAACCCTCTGCTTACACCTGTAGTCCCAGTTGAAGTCATTATTGGGACTCTTGACATATGTAAGTATTGCAGGAAAGTGCCCTCAGTGTTTTTTTGCAAAAATCTTTAGTTTTTATATACAGATGGCAAAACTGAATGTTTTTATTGAGTAGCTCTGACCAGTTATGCCTGAGGCCCCAGTCAGGTCGGGGCACTATCATGGTAGGTGTTGTACAAACATATACGACATGCTTTCTGGCCTGAAAAAGCTTTTTTGTATCGCTAAGATATAGCTTACAAACAGGGCCTGCTCTAGGCACCAGCCCTCCAAGCATGTGCTTGGGGCAGCACCTTCTAAGGGCGGCACTCCATCCCCCCCCCCCCTTTTTTTTTTATTTTTATTTTATTTTTATTTTTTTTTGCTTGGGGCCTCATTGCCACTCGCCCGAGCCAGGATCCACGCCCACTGCCCAGCCCGGCGGCACCTTGCACAGCCCACTCAGAAACACAGCGGCAGCAGCAGCAGCAGGACCCCTCCTCCCTCCGTCCCCGGCTCCTCACACATTCCAGGAGCCCCTCTCACCGCTGCTGCAGCCTGGGCTTGGCTCACCCTCCATCCCCAGCTCCTCACACAGCCGAGCCCGGGCTGCGGCGGCGATGAGAGGGGCTCCCGGAGTGTGTGAGGAGCCGAGGAGAGAGAGAGAGGGGGAGGCAGGGTCCCCTGGAGCCGAGCCCGGGCTGCGGCGGTGGCGAGAAGGGCTCCCAGAGTCAGGGCTGCCCAGGCGGGGGGAGGGAGAGAAAGTGAGGCAATTTTCCCCAGGCTCTGGGCCCCGCAGGGTATGTCGGAGGCTCCCCCGCCTCCGTCTTCCCCCATCCCCAGATGTCTCAACTAGTAAGGGGGCGGGGCTGCGAGCTGCAGCTGAGTGGCGGGAACTCAGGCCCAGCTGGAGACACCACACCGCTGCAGCACTGTCGGGGAGAGGGGGTAAGTGGCATGGTAAGGGGCTGGGCGAGAGCCAGGCACCCCCCGACCCCATCCCCCCTAGCCCTGACCCCCAGCTCTGCGCCCAGCCTTTCTGAGCTGGGCACCCCCCAAACCTATCCTCCTCACCCAGGCCTGACCTCCAGCTCTGCGCCCAGCCCGTCTGAGCTGGGCACCCCCCAAACCCATCCTCCTCACCTAGCCCTGACCCCCAGCTCCAAGCCCAGCCCCTCTGAGTCGGACACCCCCCTGACCCCATTCCCCCCACAGCCCTGACCCCGAGCTCTGAGCCCAGCCCCTCTGAACCGGGCACCCCCCAACCCCATCCCCCACAGCCCTGACCCCCAGCTCCTAGCCTAGTCCCTCTGAACCGGGCACCCCCCAACCCCATCCCCCATAGCCCTGACCCCCAACTCTGAGTCCAACCCCTCTGAGCCGGACAACCCCCGACCCCATCTCCGCACAGTCCTGAGCCCAGCCCCTGTGAGCCGGGCACCCCCCCAAGCCAGAGCCCAGCTCCCCACCCAGCCCTGGGCAACAGCAGCACCGCCCCCAGGCACTGACAGCCCATTGGCACCAGCCAACACCCAGTAACAGCCCATTGTGTAATCGCAAATGTATACATACCAGTAAAGCATTTAATGTTTTTAAATAATGTATTTGGTGTATTTTCAAATTATTACAAATTAATTTTTGAATGTATTTCACTAGTTGTTTTTTACATTTCCAAATACATGTTACTATAGTATAGTATTGCAACTTTTTTTTATGGAAGGGGCCCCCGAAATTGCTTTGCCCCAGGCCCCCTGCATCCTCTGGGCGGCCCTGCCCAGAGTGTGTGAGGAGCCAGGGAGGGAGGGAAACGGGGTCTCCTGGAGCTGAGCCCTGGCTGCAGTGGCGGTGAGAGGGGCTCCCGGAGTGTGTGAGGAGGTGAGCAGCCGGCTGGGCTCGTCGGTGCTGAGCAGGTAGCCCCGCAGCTGGAGATCCTCGCCTTCCCTCCCACTGGGGCTGTGCCAGGGCACCATAAGGCTGAAGAGCAGCAGGTCCGGGGTGCTCTCCAAGTCCTCAGCCGCCAACATGTCGGGGATGAGGGCAGTGAGCACAAACTGATCCACCTCGGTCACCAGCAGCGCCGCGAACCCCAGAGAGGGGGCCGTGTTCTCTGCGCCGCCCCGCAGCTGCGCTGCCATCTGGAAGTACTCCCACTCCACGCCACCCAGCAGTTCCACCGCATGGGACAGAGTCGCAGCTGGGCCACGGCTCGGCTGCAGTGTGATGGTAGCAGATCCCACGTTTAGGGGGGAGCCCAGTGCTGGGGCAGCAGGGGGTGTGAATGGGGGGGCACTGGTGGGCAAGAGGGGGAGCTTTTGTCTGGGGGGTGGGAGGAGGGACAGCCAAAAAATTTTTTGCTTGGGGCAGCAAAAATCCTAGAGCCGGCCCTGCTTACAAATGTCCGATTGTGTTTGCACATTACATAACTGCACACTGTACTCCTAAAAAAAGTCAATGAACATAGTTAAAACCCCCAGATTATCAGTTCTGAGTACAGTATATGAATTCTTACCCTACTCATGGGGCCCCAGTGTTTTCCCACTCCTCCACTGGATGCAATTTCATCTCTCCAGTCCTCATTAGTGTGAAAAGGAATAGAAACAAAGGATGGAGGAGCCTAGCCTGATACTTCTTCCAACATCCTGTGAAGAAAAGCAGGAAGGGGGCAGCTGTCCTGGTTCAGCTCTTTCCCACACAGAGGATGACAAGGAGGAAAAGGTGGCTTTCCAACCTTTATCCCCTCTGCACAGTAGCACCATGTATAAATGGCTATAGCTGAAAACATAACAGATTATTTTCCTTGGTGGATGGGTAGGAACTGTTTCTGTTTGAATTTACCAGCAATGGAAAAGAAAAAGCACAAGGTGTTCTGAGAAGTATTAGAGAAGAATAATAGACTTTGGCTCTAAACTGTTAAAACTTTAGTTTCCGTGGGTTGTTCCTTCATAGCTTTGACGCAGGGAACTAAAAGGCACTTGAAGACTCTGAAAACCACATTTGGCCTTAAGGGCATAATTTGGGCATCCTTGCAGTACAATGCCCTTTCTAGGTCAAAGTTTGAACCTTCATTGATTGCTTCTCTGCAAAATCTGAGCAGGTGTACATTCCTAGGAAGAATACTAGCATTGATTAATGTCTCATGCTTCTTTGTTCAAACAATATATCCTGCTCAAATGAGTCTGTTAAGAGAAAAAGCTTTGTGAAAGCATAAATGGGTGTGCTTATAAATAAATATTCTCTCTCCCTCCTCTCTCTCTCTCTCACACACCCCCCCCCCCCGATTTATATATACTGGTATGGACTCATGAATGGGTGGTGGGGGTGGTTGCCACTCAAAAATAAGCAGAAATTAAATAACAATGTGGGACCTAATTCTCTTCATTCTTAGTACTGGGCTCCAGTATGTAGAAACTAAGGTATCTCTTTATTTAGGATCCTGAAATCTTGATTTATTTGGGCATAGGAGCCTTCCTGGCAGCATTGCCCTACAGAAGCAGGAGTAGCTTTATCTCTTTTGGGTACATGTTCAACCACTCAATTCTTCCTACGAAAGCATCATGTGCAACCAGTCAATTCAACCTACAATAATGGGGGGGAGGACCTAAATCATTTGGGCCAGGAAAAGGTTGCATAAAATGCAAAATTCACACCCCATCCTGGCATATCACCTCTGCTCTCTGGCCTTGAAGGAGCTATGTGGGGGAACTCTTCAGATTTTAGTGGAAACAGAGTTGAGCTGAGCAGTTGCACCCTGCCCTCTTTCACTGCCTCTTTTCCTGTCTGTGACAAAGAGGCAGCTAAATTTAGCCTAACAAGTGTAACAGGTTTATTCCTTTATCAGATAGCTGTTAATAGGATGAACATTTTAAGCTTAGATATCAATACACAGCTTTTTTTTAAAAACAATTTCCTATTTTACTTGATACTTCGAAGTCAGCTTCTTCTGGAACTGAAAGGGGAATTAAACTGCTTCCCCGTTATAGAATCAACAACACACATGGAGTCCAGATCTCTCTCAAATGCCTGACAGTCTTCAAATAATTTCAGCTCCCACATTTCTGATCTGCAGATGTTGCTGTCAATACAAATTTGAAATTAAAAAGAAGATCTTTGGACTTTGCTACAAAGTTATAAAAGTAGCTTTTAAAAGCACCTTTACTAGAATCAGACAGCTCCATGGCTATGAGTTTTAGTTTCACTTAAATATTATTTATCCTCTCTTGTGTCATAGAAGATTGTAGTTAAATCAGATATACTAACCAGGAGTATAAAACCTCTGTTAGATAAACATATTTTCAGATCTATTATACAAAGTGGTAATGTCTAACTCACAACAGCTCTGCCAGTGTTAGCACCCTAACATTTCTGAAAATAAAAACACATTGTGTTCTGAACAATTGTTGACACTGTAGGTAAGTCTACAAACCCATATTCCTGTTGCCATCCCTGCATCAGATAAATGCGCTCATGATATAGGAAAAAGCTATACTACTTCTAAATGACCACATTGCTATTTAAAGTTGCTGCTGATCCTTTAAAGCCAAATCTACTGCCAAATTCTGCTCTCAGTTATACCAAGTTAAATTTGCAGTAGTTTCATTATTGTGGATTTACTCCAGTACAACTGAGGGTAGAATTCAGCTCTGAAACTTCATCTTCTTGGCCATGAAGTATTTTATTTCATTTTGCTTTACAAACCTCATGAACTAGGGGGTCACATACTCTGTAGCCTATATAGACTGAGCTTATGGCACATGTCAGGACCTCCTTGCATTTTTCCTCACAAGCTCCTGTGTGCTACCCACCCATCCCCCTCTATTTCAGAAACTCCCTGAAATTTCCCGCAATATCCCCCATGCTAGACATTCTGCACATCCTCTTTTCTTTCTCCTTCCATATCTGGTTTCCCCATTCTTAAAGTTTGGCTCCCAAAGGGAATAGAGAGGAAGAAACAAAAAGAACTTGACCATTCTTCAGTTTGATGGTTGGTGATATATGTAGCTATTGAGCCTGATTCTTTTTTCATGTACACCTATGTAAACACAATTGACTTCAGTGGAGTTACTTCTGGTTTACCTGGTGTAAGTGAGACAGCTATTCCCTTTGTTTGTATTACTATTCAGAATGACTGCATTGCCATCTGTCTTTTTTAATTTTATTCTCATTTATTTTGTTTTCTATGAATTCCTGTTGCCATAGCAGCTAGGCCTATACAATAAATAAATAAATATAAGTTTAAAACAAGTTTGATAAGTAGGGCCCTACCAAATTCAAACCCATGACAAATGCATCACAGATCATGAAATCTGGTCTCCCCCTGTGAAATCTGGTCTTTTGTATGCTTTTACCCTATACTATACACTACAAATTTCCTGGAGGGAGACCAGCATTTCTCACACTGGGAGTTCTGCCCCAAAACAGAGTTGCAGAGGGATGTCACAAGGTCATTTTAGGAGGGTTGCAGTATTGCCACCCTTACTTCTGCGCTGGACTGGCCGAGAGTGACAGCTGCTGACTGAGGGCCCAGTTCTGCAGGCAGCAGCACAGAAGTAAGGGTGTGTCATAACTTTCCTACTCAGATCTGAACCTTAGAGTTCAGAACATGAGAAGCTAGCATGAAACCTCCAAACTTAATTGCCAGCTTGGATCTGATATCACTGCCACCAGCCAGAATTCCAGTGTCTGGCTCACTCTGGTCTCCCCAAAACCTTCCCTGGGGAACCCCCAAGACTCAGATGCCCTGAGTCTCACCACAAAGGGAAATAACCCACTTCCCTTCTCCCTCTTTACCTCCTCCCAGATTTCCCTGCCCTGGGTACTCTCGGAGATTCCCTGCTTCAAGTCCTTGAAACACAAGTACCGAGAGATCAATCTCTCTCTCCCCTCACCCAGAGGGTATGCAAAGTAGGCTTAGTAAATCTAACACAAAGAGATTTTCCCCCTCCCTTCGTTTCTTAGCCTTAACCCGTGAAAAACACTTAAACAGGTCTTAAAACGAAAGCTTTATGTAAAAAGAAAGAAAAAGACATAAAATTGGTCTCTGTATCAAGGTGACAATATACAGGGTCAATTGCTTAAAAGAAAAAATGAATAAACAGCCTTATCCAAAAAGAATACAATTTAACACATTCCAGCAACTACACACATGTAAATACAAAAAAACAATATAAACCTATTGTCTTACTATCCTTGTACTCACAACTTGGAAACAGAAGATTAGAAAGCCTGGAGATAGAAAGATCACTCTCAGAGCCGAGAGGGTCACCGAACCAAGACAAAGAACAAAGAACTTACACCCAAACTTCTCTCCACCCAGATTTGAAAAAGTCTTGTTTCCTGATTGGTCCTCTGGTCAGGTGTTTGGTTCCCTTTGTTAACCCTTTACAGGTAAAAGAACATTAACCCTTAGCTATCTGTTTGTGACAGGGTGGCAACACCATACCATGCCATTCTTACTTCTGCACTGCTGCTGGCAGTGGCTCTGCCTTCAGAGACGGGCTCTGGCCAGCAGCCACTGCTCTCCGACTGCCCAGCTCAGAAGGCAGCGCTGCCACCAGCAGGAGCACAGAAGTAAGCGTAGCAGTACTGTGACCCCCTCACAACTCTTTTGGGTCAGGACCCCTACAATTACAAACACGGCGAAATTTCAGATTTAAATAGCTGAAATCATGAAATTTACGATTTTTAAAATCCTGTGACTGTGAAATTGACCAAAATAGACCCTGAATTTGGTAGGTCCCTATTCATAAGTTAGCAGTAAGTGATGGCAATCTAATTGCCCCTTGCATTACTGTAATCAGTGTCTTACTAGATCAACTATTAATACAAAATAACCAAAACTGAACAAAAATAAGAACTCAACATATTTTAAAGGGCCTTGTGTCAGACTCTGAAGCTTGCCAAACTCTGGTTCTGGCAGAGCTCCGAGAGGAGCAAATTCCATCAGTGGAGGCCTCTCACTGGAGAAAAACTACCACTGGCAATCAACCCTTGCAAGATCCCACCCTTGAGCTAACAATACCTCTTTATAGATATTACTTGTGCCCATCACTATGGTGTCTAGGCACCAAATACTTATGAGTCACTTGTACCAAAAGCTGCTTATCTAAGTAAGACACGTATCACATGCTGTAACCTGGTCTAAGCACACCTCAGTAAAGGAAAAACCAGCAATCTAGCAATTAGATTATAAACTCTTCAGGAAGAGGATTGTCTTTTCTGTTTACACAGTACCCATCACAATGGGGCCCTGTCCCAACCAGGGCTTTTGGGTGGTACCATAATATTAATATTTTCTGCTACTGCTCCCAACACTAGGTCTGTAGACTTAACTGTTCACATCTAGGAGCGACCCCCAAAAAAACCCTGGCTCTCTCCAGGTCTCTTCCCCCAAATTTTAGCAAGGATACTGTTTATGTACTGACCCTATTTCCCATCATGCCTTGCAAAATAGGACTAATTATGGCTATCATAAGGAATTACATTTCCCACCCAGCCCTGCTCATCTGCTGCTTTGAGAAACTCTAGCAAAGTCAGCCAAGAGCTAGCCTGATCCCTTGCCAGTGTGAGGAGTTCCAGCCCTTTCTGTTCACTGAACCCTGGTGATGGGCCATAAAGCCAGGGTTTGCAGGATGGCTGTTGTTTATAAACCTCAGACTGCTTCCCCAAGACTACAGTCCATGCTTTGTGGCCGTGTCTCCTGTCTCAAAGATATTTTTATAGGAAAACTGGGATGGGATGTACTAGGTCAGGGAGCTTCCTCATAAAACTCTGATGACCTGTGTGCCCTGTGTTTGCATTTAGTGGCTCCTGAACAGGCCAGAAAAGAGGGTGGCATGGAGAGCAGGCTGGGTGCTGGATCTGCAGTTACATGAATCCAATGGTCCTAACAAGTGGCATATGTGGGGGCGGGTGGATGGGCGAGGGTGGGAGGAGGGAAGCCAGAAGGAAACTACAGCTGCTATGCTGACCCATAGCATGGAGTAACAGCCTGCACTACACAAGGGTTTTATTGTGGTTTTTGCTTCTCATCCCCTCACACTTCACTTATAGGCTGAATACTTCAGTTTTGTGGACCCAGTTCAGCAGGGTACATAAATGCATGTGCCTAACTTTAAGCACGGATTTCCGTGCAACTCCTCTCATGCATAATGGGCTCATATACATTACTGATTCAGAGCCTCTAGATACATCCACAGTTCAATAAAAGACTCATGGCATGACCACAGCGGGCCTGGGCTGCCTCAGACTTGCAGAGCTAGGGCTGTGGGGCTAAATATTGCAGTGTAGACACTTAAGCTCAGGCTGGACCCTGGGCTCTGAAACCCTGTGAGGGGGGAGGTTCTCAGAGCCCATGACTGAGCCCGAATGTCTACACTGCAGTTTTTAGCTCCGCATCCTGAGCCCTGTGGACCCACATCGATGACTTGGGCTCTGAGACTCAGCGCAGCAGGTTTTTTACTGCAGTGTAGACGTACCCTCTGTAAGAGAAATACAGTTTGCCCTTAAAGCTGTCATTCCTGTATCTGCAGACTCACTGATACAGCACAGCATGGGTTCACCTTTAGGAGATCTTTTCTTTGCAGCCATAAGGGATAGAAATGTACCATATATACTCATTCATAAGCCAAATTTTTTTTAGTGAAAAAGAGAAGCACCAGAGAAGTGGGTCGGCTTATGAACGAGTATAGAGAGGGAGAGGTGGGACACAGCCCCTCCCGCAACAGAGGGAGCAAGGAGAGGCAGCACAGCTAGCAAAGTCAGAAGGGAAGAGGCAGGGCCAAAGTCTCTCTGCTTCTGGCCACGCTGATCTCCTCCCAGCCTCCAAAGCAACTGCAGCCGTGCCTTTCGGCCCTGCCTTCCAGAGAAGGCTGTGGCCACGCCATGCCACCCAGCCCAGCCTGCTGGACTATGCTGTGGCCGTGCCGCCCAATCTGGCCCGCTGGAGTAGGCTGCCCAGCCTGCCAGAGCAGCTCCAGCCAGGTCAGAGACATCCTCCCCTGGCTCTCTCCAGATAAGGTGGGAAGGGATGGGATGGGGAGAGTGTGGGGGTCCCAGGCTAGGGTGGGGTCATATGGGGGGTGGTCGCAGGGGTTACTCCCAACTCCCAGCTTCTCCCCACAAAAAAATTTCCCCACCAGTTGCTGTCCCAGCCCATCAGGGTAAGCAGCTGGCATGCTGGGACACTTTGTTTACTTAGTGCCTGCGGACTCTCAAGGTAAACAAACCATCTCAGCCCACCACCAGCTTATCCTGATGGCCTGGGAGCCAAAGTTTGCTGAATTATAGGATCGGCTTATGAACAGGTTATAAAAATTTTCCATTTTTACTTGTCCATCTTGGGGGGGGGGTCAGCTTATAAATGAACTGGCTTATGATCAAGTATATATGGTAACTTTTATTTTTTTAATCATAAGCTTAAATTCTGCAGAAGCAGAGAGAGGCTACAAGGTAAGTGCTGGTTTTTCATTACAACTCCTGAGAGAAAAACAGAGACAGAAGTGAGATTGGGGAGAGGGAACAGGACAGGAAAGGCAACAGCAAGAGAGGAGGTAAGCTGCAGGGTGTGAGCTGGTAAAAGCATGAAATGAAAACACGGTAAATTTTGAAGTATGATTCCCACCAATTCCCTGGTGAGTACAGACTCAATTCCCTTGAGCCTCAACAAGGGGAAAAAATCAATCAGGTCTTAAAAAGAAAAACTTTTAATAAAAGAAAGAAAAAAAGTAAAAGTTGTCTCTGTAATTTAGATGGTAAAGGTTACAGGGTCTTTCAGCTTATAGACACTAGAGAGAAGCCTTCCCCCCAGCACAAATACAAATTAAAATCCTTCCAGCAAAATACATATTTGCAAATAAAGAAAACAATCAAAAAGACTAAACCGCCCTTCTACTTGTACTCACTATGTGAACAGAAAATTAGAGAGCCTGTAGGTATGTCTGGTCACTCTCAGAACCCAGAGAGAACAACAAACAAACAACACAAAACAAAGACTTCCCTCCACCGAGATTTGAAAGTATCTTGTTTTCTGATTGGTCCTCTGGTCAGGTGGTCCAGGTTCACTGCTTGTAACCCTTTACAGGTAAAAGAGACATTAACCCTTAACTATCTGTTTATGACATGGGACTATAGTTCCATCACTACTTAAATTTGGTGGATTAAACAAAGAAGCTGCTCAGAACAAAATAACATGGACAGCAGAATAGGGCAAGGAAATAATTATATGGCAAACTGGTTGCTGCTTTAGCAATGACTGGCATTTTCAGTGTTTGACTGCATAACACCTGTAACTGTTGACAAAGACAAATATGACTTAAAAACGGAAGAGTCAAAGAGAAAAAAGAAATATGATGCCTGAACTGTTTGCAATGCACCAAGTTCTGCCCTTAGATAAGCAGCATTACATGAATTCAAATGGGAAACACTTAGATTGGTTTTCCTATTTTAATTTCTACCCTCAGATTTATCAACAGGCATGGTGCATCTAAGGTCTAACTTGAGAGAGATGTGGAGAAGCAAAAATGGGTAACAGCAGAGTGGGGAAAATAGGATGTGGTATTCAAGATGTGTGTGTGTTGCTGAAAAACGCACACTGTAGGCTATATTGTTGCTTCCTCCATCAAGATACATGTACAAGTAGTGTGTGAGACTACCTTATTGAGCCAATTTAAATTTTAAAAATTACTTCCTATAGACCAGAGGTTTCCCTTTTGCCCTGGATTTCTCCTTGACTTGCACATAGTGCCATCTGCTGCCCTGCCCACTTTTTGCCCACATGCTCTCTGAGTCATCGTGAACTTTTGATCTTTTCAATTTTACAGTCTCCATACAGGACCCTTAGATGTACCATACATTGCTTAACTCTTATGTACCTTGTTCCATTGCCTGAGATGCTGTAGAAATATAGCCTTACAATTTCAGTTTTATTGTCTTTCTAAAGTCTTCCTCTCTAAATTTTAAGGGGGCCAGAATGCTACACTCAGATTGCTCTCACATTTCGAGATGTAGAACCACAGCACTCTTCCTTGGCATTCAACTCTGTTAATGGACTCTCTCCTCACTCCCACTCTGATTGGAGAGGGGCAGACAAATATAATATCAATTCCCCTTGCCAACATGCTGTGTTTTTTTTTCTCTTTGACAGACTGGAGAATTCCGTCAGGCTGCTGAAGATGAGATAACTCATCGATACCAGAATCCATGGTAACTATTTATTCTAGCAAACCTCCTCTGGTGACTAGCCAACTTTTGCAGAGATGCTTAGATTACCCTGATTTGTGAGAAGACCTGGGACAGGCCAAAGAATGGCATGCTTAACCTTGTAGCAGAATGTACTGGACAACTACATCTATTGTTACCAAAGAGATTCCATGAGTATCTACTGCTGTGGGAAACCCCCAGCAACAGAGCTGTAGTGACAGTGGCTAAGAGGCAGGATTTATAGTTAACCATTTAATTAATACGTTATAAAAAATGAATAGCACTATTACATAAATAGAACCAAAATAAAAATGTTAGAACTTGGGGAAAAGCCTTTGGGACTCATGAATGCCCTTGTCAAATGAAAATCCTACTTTTTCAGGTTACCGATCACTTTTCAGACAGTCCCTAATTTTACCTTGGTTTATAGGGTCTGGCACATTGATTGGTGCACCATGAGCCAAGTCTGTGCTTTCTAAGCATGATTTATTATTAATGATAATTTTAGGTAAAGTATGAGGGGGAGAAAGAGATTGAGGAGATCTGTGGAGGGGAGGAGAGTGAGGAGATTTGTGGAGCTCTCTCAAGAATAACATAAGAACATAAGTATGGTCATACTGAGTCAGATCAAAGGTCCATCTAGCCCAGTATCCTGTCTTCCACTAATGCCAGGTGCCCCAGAGGGAATGAACAGAACAGGTAATCATCAAGTGAGCCATCCCCTGTCGCTCATTCCCAGCTTCTGGCAAACAGAGGCTAGAGACACCATTCCTGCCCATCCTGGCTAATAGCCATTGATGGACCTATCCTCCATGAATTTATATAGTTCTTTTTTGAACCCTGTTATAGTCTTGGCCTTCACAACATCGTCTCGCAAGGAGTTCCACAGGTTGACTGTGTGTTGTGTGAAGAAACACAACTCCTAGCATCATAAAACTATTCCTATTAGAATGAGGGCTAGGTTGTCACATTATCATCTATTCTGAAAAAGGGGCAGTGTCTAATTATGTTGTCCTAGGAGCAGCTTATGAATCAATCAGACTATGACTTGGAGTTGCAATTTGCTTCCAAGTTTGCCTGCCTGCTCCAGGGAGGAACTAAACTGCACCGGACCTACCCCTGACACAGTGCCTTCTTCACTGATACAGTGCTGGCATGCGGGGGGCAAGCCAATGCTCTCCTCTACGCTCTGTCCCATTTTTTCCCTCTCCTCTCTCACCCATCTACGTACAAATGATGGGGGAAGTAATGATTCTCTAGAGACTACTTTCCCTCCTGTGCCCATGGTATAGATAGGCCATATAACAGAGTGAGGAAGTGCCTTAGTTACCCTGACTTAGTTACTTAACTAGCCGTGAGTGACTTCAGTTGCTTATGTTGTCCTATAAATGATAGGTATAAACCCATATCTGTAATTGCTTATTTGGGTTAATACAGTGGAATTCTGTTGAGGTTGCTTTATTCTGGTGACAGGTTATAAAATAAACAGCTTCTTCATTACATTTTCCAAATGCTGGGAGCTAATGAAACATTCCAAGTTCAGTGTAGGAGGACAGCCAAAGCAGTATCTTTCAAGAAGGCTTAGAGTGCTTGTCCATCTTTTAATGCATTCATAAAACATTCATAAGTCATTCATATTATCAAGATTTTTGAAAGCAATCCTTGTGTACAATGATTATATAGGGATTAATACAGGGCTTGCCATAAAGGACATACTATATTTACTTTTACCAGAGAAAGATGGATGGGAAGGCAGAGTGACCTGAGTTTAAACACAATTAAATGTGTGCAATCAGCTAATGGAATGTCTCACAAAAGGATGCACTATTAGATAATTAAGTTATTTTATCTAGTATGCTGCAGATCTTTAAAGCATGAACAAATTTTATAGGAACTGCATAAAATATTCAGAGGATTTAATTGTTACCACTGGCTCTTTTGCATATAGCTTCATTGCTGACCTTGTAATAGTGCCGACTCTCTAGTCCTATAATCTATACAAGGTTATTACAGGCATTTCTAAGCAAAAAACAAAACAAAACAAAAACAGTGAAATTAGTGCAAGGATAATACTTTGATTATTTCTAGTTATTTCAAACACAAAGTGTTCTGAGATCTATTGCAGTATCCATTTTATATTTAGTATAGTTGGTTAGAAAAGGGTCAGACCTGTTCACTGGTGTCTTCCAGTTCCACTTTTCCAGCAAAACTATTAGAAATGTAAACTAGAATAATCAGCTTTAATCCTTGACAATATTGATATCACAGTATTATTCAGGGTAATATTTCTGCGACTTTTATATAGTTTTCCAATAGCATGATGCAAATTCCATTCATGGTAAGTATAGTCCACTATCTATCATTGCTATAGACTGTCTCTTTTTTGCTGACTCTTCCTAAATTACACTGCTCAATAGAAGATCATATCAGAAATTCTTTCTGAAAGGGTAAATTGGTATTTGGAAGAGAATCTGAAGTCTCCAGTCATAACAGGAAGTAGAAGAAATGACAACAGGAAGGCTGCATTTCAGCTGGAGAAAAGTGCCTGAGCTGCAGATTTCGGATTCAAATTTGGATTCATATCTGAAGTTTCCCAAAGGTTTAAAGGGTGATCAGCTCTGATGTCTTGGTTCCAGCCCATGAAGGGAAGTAGATCATATATGTATATTGCAATATCTGGAATAGATTATACATGAATATAATGAACCCACTAGCTCATTACTCAGTGTCTCCCTGAAATCTAAATAAAATGGAGGGGGAAGGATGTAGCCAAAGGAGAATTCTGTATTGTCTAGCCCAACATTTAACCAGTAGCAGTCTCACTAATGTAGCATACAGGAAATGGTAGTAACCCTTAGGAGGATCTAGGTTGGGAGTAGAGCAAGTTGTGGAAAAATAATTCCACAGACATCTTTAAAGAGAACAATTTCCCCTTCCCCCCAGTTTTGTCAAATTTCCTTGGAAAATGTCAACTTTTCATCGCTCCAAAAGTGAAACATTTCCCATCAAAAACAGTTTTGACAAAATATTTTGACCTGACCTACTTGGGAGAGAAAGCCAGAGGTTTATGTCAACAGAAGCAGCTGCCCAGAGACAGCAGCCTGGCAGCAGGTTGCAGAGGGAAAGCTGCATGGTAGACAGCCTGACTGATGCGACTGAAAAACCAAGAGCTGTGCATAGGCACATCCAGTTGTTGGCAGAGGGCCTGCAATAGCAGCAGCAGGAAGAGGATACAGCTTAGCAAGCAGAAGGCATGGGACATGTGGAGGACATATGGACAGTGCTGAGGGGCCACATCAAGACCTGAATCCTGGCTGAGCACCCTTTCCGATATCCAGAAAAGCACTTAAGAACAGACTTAACTTTAAGCATGTGAGTAAACTAGGGCTGTCAAATGTTTTAAAACTGTGATTAATCATGATTATTTTTTTAATTGCACTGTTAAACCAAAATGGAATACCAATGTAAATGTATTATAAATATTTTGGGATGTTTTTCTACATTTTCAAATATTTTGATTTCAGATACAACACAGAAAGAAAGTGAGCACTCTACACTTTGTAATATTTATTATTATAAATATGTGCACTGTAAAAAAGAAACAAAAGATAGTGCAATCTACAAGTCAAAGCATTAAGGGGCATACAAATGTTTAGCATATCTGGCACGTAAATACCTTGCAATGCCAGCTACAACAGTGCCATGCAAACACCTGTTCTCTCTTGCAAGTGACATCGTAAATAAGAAGTGGGCAACATTATCTCCTGTAAATGTAAATAAACTTGTTTATCTTAGTGATTGACTGAACAAGAAGTAGGACTGAGTGGACTTGTAGGCTCTAAAGTTTTACATTGTTTTGTTTTTGAAAGCAGTTATGTAAAAATAATAATTCTACATTTGTAAGTGCACTTTCATGACAGAGATTGCACTACAGTACTTATGAGGTGAATTGAAAAATATTTCTTTTTTACAGTGCAAATATTTGTAATACAAATAATATAGAGTGAGCACTGTAGACTTTGTATTCTGTATTGTTTAAATCAATATATTGGAAAATGTGGTAAAACCTCTAAAATATTTCTAATAAATTTAAATAGGTATTATTGTTTAACAGTGTGATTAAAACTGCAATTAATCACTATTAATTTTTTAATTGAGTTAATTTGTTTTCAGTTAATTACTTGAGTTAATTGAGATTAATTGATAGCTCTAGAGTAAATCCATTTTTCCCCCACTACTTAAATTTAAGCATATGCTTCTCTGATTAGATCTGGAATGCTGAGCTCTTTGCACAATCAACCCATGTATAAGTAAAGTATTTTTAAATGCATTTCTAAATGTATTAGTACCTTGAATGTTTTGCAGAGGCATAGATATTATTGCTCGATATCTGTAAGAAGAGGAACTCCTTGTAGCTTGAAAGCTTGTCTCTTTCACCAATAGAAGTTGGTCCAATGAAAGATGTTACCTCACCTACCTTATCTTTCTTATATTCTGGGTCCAACTGTTTGGTTGCCAGTGAAGATATTTCTGCATGAGTATAAAATGATGAGGCACACAGAAGGCATGCTAGATATCTTCAGGGAGGAAATGTTTCAAAAGTTGTAGGAGGTGCACTAGCTCAGCATACTGGGTATGGTACCTATGAAGTTAGAAATACTCTTAACCATAGCAAAAAGAAAAGCAGAATACTTCTGTTTTATTCTTGCCTTCAATTTTTTCTTTGACAGTAACAAGTCACTTTTTGCTCTGTGGAAATGTGATTTGCATAAAATGGAAAAATTTCCACTTGTCATATATTCATGATTTTGCTTTGTGGTGGATTTCATTAGTTTCATTACATAAAGCCACCCACCCCTTTTATTTTCCTTGGGGTGCAGAAGACTTGGCAAAAATGGTGAAATTTGTTTGTGGACAAATTCACATCTCCCCTCTCCGCATATCCATCTGAAAAACAGCATTTGCTAGTAGAAATGGTACATCTTTTCCCTCTATAGTCATGTAAACCTTTGTTTTAATATGTGATTACTCACAAAAGTGTTGCAAAGCCCTGTATCTCTTAGCACTGCATGAACATGCCTAATCGGACTCACTTGATCACCAGTTACTGTAGTCTTCTATTGGATTCTTTGAATCTGTGCTTCAGCATTACTGTGTATTATTATTTATAATTTTAGATAGCCTAAGAAATATGTAAATCTTTTATTTTAACATGAATTTCCATAGAGTTAATTTTTGTTCTGGAGGAGAAGGCAAGTTTCTTATATGCTTCTCACATTTATGTCACTTGTAAAAGTTAAGCTCCTGCTCTTGTTTACACTGATGTAAATTCAGAGTAACTTTATTGAATTAAGTGGCTTTCCTCTGAAGTTTCACTCATAAATGAGATCACAGTCTGGCCTTGCTTTCATTCCACCAAAACCAAATATTATAAGTGTAAGATCATATATAGGCATCCAGACTTTTGGGAACTTAAGATGAAGCAAAAAGTAAAAGTAGGAGGGTGTTGTTAAAAGCCTGAAAGGAATTGAGCTGCAGCACACACAGAAAGTCCCACAAGTTCAATCTTCATTATGGATGTGGTGACACACTCTTTGCTCTCTTCCAATGATTATATTCTATAAAGGACTGCAACATGAACCAGTAGTTAAACTAGCACAGATGTTGCTGGCAATATCTGAAAGATATTTACTTCATGTTATTAGTGATTAACTTTGTAATTTTGTAAGGGGAGTCCTCATGATTTCCCACAAGACATAATGTTTGCCTAGTTGGAAAGAGCAAATGACTAACTACATTGTAGACAGGTTTTGTAACCTAAATATTTCAGACTGATGTCATAATTACTTGGCCCAAGTAGGCCTCTTCCCATTCCTTATATCCTTCTTCCCCTCTATCCTTGAACCCTTAGCTTTTCAGAGTGAATGCCATTGGGACTTTCAGGGATGATCTAGCCCTGCCTTACCTCTGTAGTTTCCAGAGCTCAGCTTGCGGTATTGCTTCCTTTATATTACTTTAGAGATCTTCTCTTTGCAACTGAAGTGGGAGTGGTATGACCACGACTCTCAAGGTAACAGATGTGGGGATTTCCTACACACAGACATGCACTGGTTTAATTAAACTGAGTCAGTTACTCTGATGAAAACCTCTGTGTGGACACAGGACCGGGGCTAGGGGTTTTAGCGCCCTACATGCATGGCAATTTCGCGGGCACGACTGCGGCAGCTCCACCAGACCAGCAGACCCTCCGCAGCCATGACTGCGGCAGCTCCACCGGAGCTGCCTGCCGCCTCCTCTGGCAAAATGCCGCCCACCAATAATCCTAGCGCCCTAGGTGATTGCCTAGGCTGCCTAAATGGAAGCGCCAACCCTGTGTGGACACACATATATTGGTTTAAAAAGTGGTTTAGCTTGCTCATGTAAAGCTAGGTTTAAACTGAGGTAAGCATGTCTCTACTCAAAGAAAGATTAATTTAACTAGCTTGCTTTAGAAGTCACTTTGGTTAAGGTGATGCAACTTTGTATATAGACCAGCCTTCCTAGGTGAAGGAGGGTGTTAGCAGCTGCAGCTTGCTTCATTCTCTCATGAGCCTCCTTTATCTTTTCAGAATGAAAAAATAGGGTATCCCATATTACAGTAAAAGCCAGGCATACGGGAAAGAAGTTTCTCCATGTTCTTGTAGAGATATTAAATTAGGTTTATATTAGACATGGTTTATACCCGGTCACTTTGTAGTCTCTATTTTACTTTGTAACGGCTGCTGTAAGCTGTTAATTGGTTAATTGACTCAGCGCACGAGCCGTCAATTGACTCTGTGCCTCAGGCAAAACTGTGTAATTACTACTTTGTAATCACCGTGGTAAGCCAAAACAGTAGCTGTTATAGCACATAGATACAGATCCCCACCCTCTGTAAGTTTTCATCTCACTTTATTTTTGAATGATAAAAGACAGGGAGTCTCACATAAATAATTGGTAACACCCCGAAAGGTAAAGAGACAGTGAAATAGATGGGATTAAGATAGAGAATGTATGTGAATGAGTGCCTAGTTTAAATAATGAATAAATGGTTAGGGAGTTACCAGCCGGAAGAATTCAGTGTTCACGGAAGAAGGTGTCAAGTGGGATCAACCAGATGACCCCGGGAGGGCAAACTGGAATCCACCCCACCACCTCAAAGGAAGGAAAAACAAACATCTGACAATATGGAGCCAGCCACCTGCTGATTGATTTAACAACAGCAGTAGCCAGCCACCTGCTGATTGATTTAACAACAGCAGAATGAAGCAACTCTCGTGGACTGACATAGGGATAAACTCCTATAAAACTGGACTCTGAAGAATAAGGACTTTGAGTCTCTGGTTCTGCTACCACCCTCCAGGAGCATCAGGTGCGCATCTGACCCGGACTCGGCTCCACTCTTGTGTACAGGATACCTGGCCAGTATTCTGTCACACGCAACGTTTAGGCTGGTAACTATAACATCTATACAGAACTTGTGTGAATAAGTGTATAAGAAATAAGTAGTAATAGGAATAAGTAGCCAAACAACCTTATTTACTGTTATCTTTTGTTTTATTATGGTATTTACAATAAATGTAACAAATGTCTTGTCCCCTTTAATAAAATCCTGCTGGTTGTTATTGGTCTAATATAATTGGTATAACATCCTCACTCCCTGTACTATATTTCTACTCCATAATATTAATGCAAGTTGCTCTTCATTTTTTAATTTCCCTACTCCAAATTTCACCATAAGTCTTGCTCCCCTCTGTAACAGTAACCGTTGGACTCAGTGGCTATTGATCCCTGTCAGGTGATAGAGATTTGACCTCCTGGAACAAATAGATCATTTTGTATGACTGAGGCCAGGCAATAAAGCTCCATCTCTTTCCAACAGTCCTGTTTCACACCCTCACATCATTGCCCTTTTCTTGGCTTTCTAGACTTTGGTCTGCTCTGTCCTTCCCCTCCCATCTTCTCCTTCCTCACTTTACCTTCTGCTAGTTTTTCCTCCCATCTTTTCTCCTCCTGCTCTTCAATCTATACTTTCTTTTCTTGTCTGTCATGTTTTGCCTTCTGACCCCAGATGTCCTGCTGTCCTAGCCATGAGTGGGCTAGAGCTAGCCTGAAGAGCAGGCACCAAAGTCTTCACACCACCTCTCAGCTGTTTATAGGTTTATCGGGGACTCGAGGCACTTTTGGGGCCTGATGCACAACTGAGGTGGTTGGCAGTGGAGAAGAGTTGTTGTAGGGAGAGTTGCCTCATTGTAGTGTTCAAGTGTCCAGGGAAAAGGGGCTTAGACAGGAAGACTGGCTTGTTTTCTCCCCCTTCCCATTTAAGGATGAAAATAGGCCAGGAGCAGCACCTGAGCTGGGCTGCGGGTTACTAGTGCTCCGGCAAGTGTGCTAGCCTTTCTAGGAACACTATAATCTCAGCCACTCAAGTGCTGAAGGGGTTGACTGCTATGCATTTCTTGCAGGAGATTTCTCTAGTACTAGGCCAGCACTATACTCAAAGTGCTTCTGTTATACTGTTGTCAGATTTTAGTTCTCCTGGCAAAGGGCATAGAGAAACTGATTCTGCTCTTACCCTTGTGTAATTCTGTCAATGTCAGTGGAGTTACTGCAAATTTACATTGGCACAAGTGTCAGAATGAAGTCCATCAATGCTTAAATATTGATATTTTATTTAGCATGTTACATAATTACACATGCTGTGCTGTAATCAATAGAATAGTCAAGGAAAAAAAAAAGCAAAGGCTTGATTTATACACAAATTGAGTCTTATGTTGTATCCTTCCTCTGTACTTAGTCTTGTCCATACAACCTTCTCCAGAGCAACATGTTTTATTCATATGTATCTCTACAGCAAGGGTCAGATGATAACATGTCATCTTTACAGTCTGTGAGAGCTCAAAAATCTCTATAACTTGCTGAAATAATAGGCCAATAACACTCCACTTTCTCTTTCATCATTCATCAGGATTTTCTACATCAGACATTCTGTAGAGCGTGCTTGTCCCTTGTCATGCTGCATGCGGCAGATTGGCTGTATAACTGTCAGCCAGCAGAGTCCACTGAGATTGGAAAACACGACAGTAAGAGAGGCAACCACAGAATGATGTTTTTACTAACAAAATTGGAAATTAATAGTTCTCTTTTCCATAGCACTCTCCATGAGAAGATCTGTAAGTGCTTTACACATATTAAGCTTCAGTCCCACTCTCATGGTTGTCATCCTTATTTTAAATTAATTGTCCATGGCCACACAGAAAGGCTATAGCAGAGCAAGGAATAGATCACAGCTCCTGATCACCAGTTGATTTTTAACCAAAAGACCATCCCTCTTCCTCATTGCCTCTAAATTAAATGCTAAACATTAGTGTAAGAAATAGTTAATTGCGACTCCGACACACCATTACCAGATTATCTGACCCTTGCATTAATGTGCCAGCATCCTCTATCCTCTTGCAACTGCTCCCTTACGCAGAGGCCAGTCACCCTTGCAGCTTTTGCTAGCCCTCCTTTCAGTACAAACCACTGCAGAAAGGATAGGGCAGAGGCAAAGCCCCCTTTGAACCAGCTAACTGAGCTGGCCAGTAATAGGGGTGTGAACATTGGACCCCCCCACTGAAAGGGTGCAGGCGGTGAGCTTCCTCAGCCTGCTAAATAGCTCAGGGAGTCATTGTGTCTCCCCAAATCGCCATGCTTCCTGGACCTCTCGCTGTGGTAGAGTGGCTCTGCACCACCTCTCATGCAGGACTGTGCTTTAATGGCACAGTCCAGCCCAAACTACTCTAAGCCACAAGATGTCAACTATAGCTAGAATTGGAAAGTAAACAAAGATGTGTTCCCTCTCCCCATCAGACAAGAAGCTTGGCAACAACAGTAATGTATATCATACGATGTTTGCAAGTGCACAGTTCCTTTAATCTCTCTGTGACTCAGTTGCCCTTAGGGTCATCTTGGAAGAACAGGGATGACACTCAGACCAGCTACGCCCACATCCCCAGCGTAGTTGGGTGTTTGAATATTATTTCACTACTGTTGACTTCAGCAGATATTAGGCATCAGAGTTAAAGCCTACTTGAGGATGAATGGAGTTAATTTGCAGCTCTGAGCTACTGTGCTTACATACACTCCACATAATTCTCAGGCTACGTCTACACTAGCATAAAATCGAAATTACTAAAACCGGTTTTATAAAACCGATATTATAAAATCGATTTTATGCGTCCACACTAGGGCACATTAATTCGGTGGTGTGCGTCCATGGTCCTAGGCTACCATCAATTTCCGGAGCGGTGCACTCTGAGTAGCTACATTAAAGGAATGAGACCAATAACTTTGATTTCCTTCCACACTAACCCTAAATCGATATAGTAATATCGATTTTAGGGTTACTCCTCTCGTTGGGGAGGAGTACAGAAATCAATTTTAAGAGCCCTTAAAATCGATTTAAAGTGCCTTGTAGTGTGGGCGGGTACAGAGTTAAATCGATTTAATGCTGTTTAAATCGATTTAACTGTGTAGTGTGGACCAGGCCTCAGTGGCATTTGTTTCTTCCTTCAGCTGACAGTAGTGCATTGGTTTTTTTTATCAACTAGGAGGCCTAAACTAGTTTTTAAAAACATTAATGGAAAAGGATGATTTTTGTGTCCTTTACAGATCCTCATCTATCTAAAACTGAGTTTTTTCCCCTCCTTGTGTTTTCCCTTCATTTTAGAAATATGAGGAATTACAGTTGCTGATTTCCTATGGACTAGGTAAAAATAAGGCCCTCAAAATAGGTAGAATCCTGAGCTGCAGCTTAGCCCTCTTTTGAAGGAAAGGTACTAGGCGAAGAAAACTTCTTTGTGAAAGAGCTAACTACCTGATAGGAATTTGAGTTGAACAGGTCTGTAATACTGAAACAAAAAGTTTAAACAATCTGACTTAACATCCCTTTCCTTTTCAAACCGAGAATTGGAAAATTGAGAACTGTGAATTCAGAGTGTTGCAACTTAGGTTTCTGTCTCTTGTGATGTTACTAACATTATTCCAGAGACACCTGTAGCAACAAATTAGGGATGTTTAGACCGGATATTTTAATAATTTTTTAAAAAATTATATATAAAAACATTCAAAAGCCATAGAGGCCATAATTATTTTTTTAAAGTGACTCCAAAACAAAACCGTTAAAATTGTAGTTTCTTTCATAAAAAATGGCATTGTGGGATCCCACATTAATAGCCTTTAATTTCCAAATCAAGTGTGCTCAGTTTTTAAGCGAAAAGATTATTTTTCTAATTGCCTGTAATAAACATTCTGCAATTAAATTCAGTCTTCAGTAACACTTGTGCATATCCAGGGTCATCAAGAGGTTTGCACAGGGATAGGTGATACTTAAAATTGTTTGCTAACACATGTGAGGGAATGGAAACTACCTCCTTTCCTATTAGCTGTGTTGACTCTGCAGGGCTCTTTTTCTTTTTTTTTAAAAAACAAGTTAAAATTTATATTAAATCACTGAAGCAAGCATACACTACAGAATACCTATGAGTGAATCAGTTGACTAATAGGATGCCAATTTTACAATAGAATTGTGCCTTCAGTTCTGCAGAAACTGACTGGGTCACCAGAAAAAGACCAATACTTTCTACCAAAAACAACCAAAAAAACCCCCCAAAACCCCACCACAACCCACACCATTGGCTTTATCTAATCCCTAGCTGGCCTGTTTGTAAAACAGATTAATATTATTGAACTTTCACAGGGTGTTTTTGAGATTCAATTAATATTTGCAAATGCTTTGACATACTCCGCTGCAAGTGAAAAATATGGTACTGTGTATATAAAACAAATCTTACTAAAAGTGATGGTAAACAGTCACTCATTACACAAGTTAAGTCCCACGAAAATGGAGAATGCATCATTCATATACTTCTAAAAATAAAATACCTAATCGTCTTTAAAAAAAATCCTTTTCTCTTTTCAGTAGAAAAGTGTTTTTCCCTCTACTTTGGCAGCTCACATGTTCCTGTACACCATTTTGCAGTGTTTAGATTCTTCCAACATACTTCCATTTCTTGAATGTCTTGGGTTTCCCATCCACCTTCCCATTGTTCTATTCCCAGAGAGAGTTTAAGGGGCATCTCCATAGCACATTTATAAGGTTTGCTTTCTTTTCTCCACATTACCAACATGTCATTTTTTGTCACTTCTGCCTGCATTCTGGACAGTTTCCAACATGTTTCAAAGAATTTCCTGCTGAACTTTCAGCCTTAAAGAGGTGGATTTATTTCACAACTTGATCCACAACCTAATATTAAATAGAATAGTTAAAATCTCTGCTCCTTGTCTCTGGTATGCAGTGTTGTAGCCATGTCGATCCCAGGATATTAGAAACACAAGGGAGATGAGGTAATATCTTTTATTGGACCAACTTCTGTTGATGAGAGAGAAACTTTTGAGCTGACACAGAGCTCATAGTTAATGAGAGAAAAGAATTTTGTAGATAGAAAAGACTAACATTTACAAAATTCAGTGATGTCCAAGCAAAGGAATGGATGCTTATCAGCATGGACTGGGCGGGAATGTTATACTACTATAATATTCATTCTTTACTGCTTTGTCTTAGTAAAGTATTTAATTTAGAAAGAAAGAATCAGTCTTTATCATCCCAGGTAGTGACATCTATAGATAAGGATTCTAAATACTTTCCATTATAAGGCCATGTTTTCTGTTCTTATAAATTGGCCAAACTTAAACCTTTCAAGTTGAAATTTTCAATGCCAGATGTCTGACTCAAACTGTTTTTTTAAGTTTCAGCTAAAATAGTTCTGATGTTTCATAGACTGAGGTTGGGGAAGAATACTTTTACCCATGTTAAAAAGAATTCTTAACAGTTTTATTGAGAAGCTCTAGCAGCTCCATGCTTTGGAGAGGGGACTTGAAATTTGGCAAGGGGTAGTGATGGTTATCAGGATGTGCTTTTTGACGTTCTTCTGAAAATCTGCCTTAAACATTTGACCAAGTTATAAATCTTTGAGAAAAAAATCTCATGTTGTACATGCTCACTAGAAACTTGTTACAATTTGGCAACTAAATGATCTGGCAATTTCATCTGCCCTGAGCATGCTCCATCCCTCACAGCTCCTACATGCCAACCAGACTGCTTATTAGCCATTGGCACCAAACAACTCACAATACTCCAGCCCAGGGCTGCAGGGACTGAGGTGAACTTTCCCTGCAATTGCTCCTCCTATCTGTTGGGTGCTACTGGGTACTGCAATTCAGAGCAGGGAGACTCTGTGTGCTCAGTGCACCCCATGGCTAGAATGCACAGAGGGCTCCAGAATGGGAAGAACAAGGATGTGAAAGAGACACAAGGCAGGGAGCCAGGGGCAGGAGCTCGAGGAAAAGGAAGTGGATAAGCCCTGGGCAAGCATGGAGTTAGGAGTGTAAGTGGAGAGACTGGGCATGAACAGAAGACAGGGATGGATAGGAACAATGTGAGAGATGGGTGGGAGCCATAAGGATAGGAGCAGGGATGGGATAAGGGCAAGATTTGGGAGACAGGAAAATGGGTAGGAGCCAGAGACCATATCACCAGAGGAAGGGACAAAGGGACAAGGAGAGCTTGGGTAGGGTAGGAGCAGTCTAAACATTCTAACTTGAGATGTTCCCTTTATGGGCAGATTGATTTGTGAATATGAATTGTTTATCGATTTAGAGGTGTGTGTGTGTGTGTGTGTGTGTGTGTGTGTGTGTGTGTGTGTGTGTGTGTGTGTGTGTGTGTGTGAGAGAGAGTTTTAAATACTGAGATTGACTGTACAATGTTGAAAGTAGTAATCACTAGTACTATTGACAATGAAGGCTAATCTTGAAAGAGTTAGTGCTGTAAATGGCAAAATTTTAAAGTAAAACTAAATTCCCATAGCTCTGCTTTTGACATCTATACAAATAATGAGTTTTCAAATGGCATATGACACATCCAGATTGGTTCAGTAGGAAAACAGGTTTTTGTTTTTTTGGATAAGGATAACCAGATGGACAAGGATTGTATAAGTATTGGCAAAGGTAATGCTGTTGAAAGGGTGACAAAATGTGTTAAGTTAAAGTTGGATACTCAGCTTTTCATCAGCATTAAATTAAAATTGTAATCTGAACATGCCACTCCATTTTGTAAATTCATCTGCCAACAACAGAGAGAACACGAACAGCAGAGGCTAGACTATTTCCCCCTTTTGTGGATATCATGAGTGCATAATGTACATAAAAAAGAAATCAACATCAAGAACCTGATTTTTAGAATTTTAGACATGTAAATGCACTTAGAGAGTGAGCTCATTTGCATGCCTAATTTACAAGCATATGGTCATATGTAAGCATACAAATGGTGCAAGCTGGACATGCCTTCCCCCGGCCCCCATATACTTTGCCATTATTATCCACCTCAAAGTAATGATGGGGAATGGAAAAAATTGGCTTCAGGAATAGCTTAAAGCTGAAGATATATAATTCTTTGGTAATCATGGCCCCTCTGAAAAGAAGTTGGATACCATTCAGATGAAGCATTTCTATATGCCAAAATCATCCAGTGGTATGAATTCAAGTTGAATGAAGAGCTCTGTCTTCTAAACTGACCAGGTTCTGTTATCTCAAATGGTTGCCCAAGGCTCTGTAAGGTGTTACAGTCATCTCCTCCAGATGCCTTCCAATTTCCCTTCAAGAATCATCTTCAACTTTGATGCAATGAAGCCAAGATGGAAAAGATCCCCCAGAAGACCTAAAACACTATGGCTGGAGGACATTGTCAGACACCTGTCCTTCAGAGGATTTCTCTTATGTAATGTGCCAGGTTTGGCTCATGACAGATCATGGAGGTGCATAACTTGTTCAGTGGCCTTTCCACTGTTCAACCAACAGCATGAAAACTATCCTTATTTCTGTCTTGAGAGAGAAATAATTTGACCAGAGACAGGCTTTTAAGCTCTGCATTTAGAGGATCTGCAAGCATGTACATGTTTGAACAGATGTTAGATGGCAAAAGCACAGCTCCATTTCCTGACAGATGTGCTACAGTTCTCTTAGAGCAGTGGCTCTCAGCCTGTCCAGGTTACTGTACCCCTTTCAGGAATCTGATTTGTCCTGTGTACCCCCAAGTTTCACCTCACTTAAGAACTACCTGCTTACAAAATCAGACAAAGAAATACAAAAGTATCACAGCACACTATCACTGAAAAATTGCTTACTTTCTCATTTTATCATATTATAAAATGCATTAGAATATAAATATTGTACTCAGCTCACCACTGAGGCACTTCCTTGTGGCTACATCTGTGGAATAGCTCTGCTTACATTTCAGTGTATAGTACATAGAGCAGTATAAACAAGTCATTGTCTGTATGACATTTTAGTTTGTTCGGACTTCATTAATGCTTTTTATATAACCTGTTGTAAAACAAGGCAGTTATCTAGATGAGTTGTACCCACAGAAAACCTCTATACCCCTGGCTGAGAACCACTGTTTTAGAACTCCCAACATACAGCTCTGTGTTCAAATCCAGTTTCTAGCCAGACTAAAGTTTCTGAAATTGCTCTAAAAACTATATATTGTAACTCTTCATATATATTAAATTTGTTGTCTGTATATTGAGATTTGTCAGTTAAGTACACAACCCCATGATTCATATCTCAATCAGCACTGTCCTTGGCTTGGAATCTCTGAGCCAAATTCATTCTGGTGTAACTCTGTGGATTTCAGTGGAATTACACCAAGAGAAGTTTCTGCATCTGCATCTTATACAAATGGGAGATATTTGTGATGTCAAAGGACCCCCCCCCCCACAGAATTATTCTTTTTGATAAAATGGATAATTGTATTAAGCAGAGAAAATATGGTAACAATTATCAAAATTCCCCCCTTATTGCTGTATCTGCAGCCTCCAAAAAGTATGCTGGATGCTTTACAGAACACAGACAGGTGCCATGCCTTGAAGAGCTTACAATCTAATTTTAGACATGTCAAGATGAGCAAGAGTAAGAACACTCTGAAGGAAAGGAAAGACAAGGATTATAGCCAATAAGATCACAGTTACTTAGTTTACACATGTCCACATCTTGAGGTCTTCATCCTTATAATTATTGTTGATGCCTTTTGGTGGAATACTTCTGCAATGCCTGTTTCAACCCCACTGAGCATAATCTATAGTGGTAAACCCCTTCTGTAAGGACTCACCTTTCCCTTTCAAAGAGCACTTCAGCATTAAATCTGATGTTTATGTATTAGCCACTTTTAACACAATAGACCCACTCCATTTAAACAGGCAATATTTGTAGTGGACTGCATATCTGTAAGGACTCAACGAGGTATTAGTCCAACTTGATTATAGGAAACAAAGCAGCATTTAGGAAAAATCAATAGAAAGTTACTATATTTGAAATATTTCAGAGTAGGTCAATATTTCCTTGACTAGTGGGAGATTTCAGTCAGGAGACCTTGGCACTGAAGTAGCTTTTGGAGGCTTCTTCCGAAGAATAAGAAAACAGGATTTGCTTAGCCTGCACTGCCTCTGAGTAATCAGAAGCCCAGCTGCAACCCATAAGCAGCTATCAAGCTTTGTGCTTGTGATGTCACTGTGGCACTGGAAACATTTTTCACATTCTAGGACAGCTTGGATGCAGTCTGCTAGCCTAGAGAGCTTATTAAACAGTCAAACTACAGACAGTGAAGCCTTCCATTTTGCAAAGTAAACTTTTCATTTTGCTAGAGTGATCACGTATTGAATAAGCCTTTCAAATGCAGTGGGTGCATGCGGGTTTGGTTTTTTAAAAATATCACTAATGCCAGCCTACACCAGATAAACCCGAGAACATCAGAGCAGATTACATCTAAGTGTGGAATCATACACCATCCATGACGATTTCTTCCTACCTCCCCCAGAGGTGACAGATTATTTCTAGGGAACATATTTCTTAGCTGTAAATATTACTAACTGTAATGTCAAGTATTCTGTGTAACACACTTAGTATGTAAGCAGCATTTTAACCAGAGGAACTACACTATTTTATTTCAGTGTTGGCAGCTCTTAGGAATAACGTGATTTTGAATACTAGTGAAGGCAGTCTTACAATGATGTAAAAAGAGAGCTGAACCAACCATATCATACTATAGCTGTAGCCTAATGGAAGATACACTGAAGTACAAGCCCAGAGACCAAGGTTTCATATTATACTTTGGAGTGGGGGTGTAACAGGATCTCTACTCACCACTGAGGCACTTCCCCAGGGCTCCCTCAGCTATTTAAAGGGCCAGGGTGTAGAAGCAGGGGAGCCCCAGGCCCTTTAAATAGCCACGGGAGCTCTGGGGTATTGGGGGCGCTCCAGCTGCCTCTGTCGCCCCGGTCCTTTAAATAGCCGCGGGAGCCCCGTCGCTTCCCCAGGGCTCTGGCAGCCATTTACAGGTCTGGGGCGGTGGAAGCAGGGGAGCCCCAGGCTGCTGCTACTGCTGCTACCCCAGTGGGGGAGGGAGGGAAGGAGGAGGAGGAGGGGGCACTTACCATACAGGGTGGTCTGTACCACCTGTACCCGTACCCCCTGCCCTGCCCGCACCAGTCCCTGCCTGCAGCCAGCCCCACACCCCCTGCCCTGCCTGCTGCCAGCCCCCGTCTGCAGCCAGCCCTGCACCTCCTGCCCTGCCCGCAGCAGCCCTGCACCTCCTGCCCTGCCCGCACCAGCCCGTCTGCAGCCAGCCCTACACCCCCTGCCCACAGCCAGCCCTGCCACACCCCCTTCCCTGTCTCCAGCCCACCCCTGCCGCACCCCCCTGTGGCCCTGCCTGAAGTTAGCCAACCCCTGCCTCACCCCCTGTCCTGCCTGCAGCCAGCCCCTGCCGCACCCCCTGCCCTGCCTGCAGCCGGCCAGTCCCACACTCCTCTGTCTCCAGCCCTACCTACCTATGCCGCACCCTCCTGTGACCCTGCCTGAAGCCAGCCAGCCCACCCCACACCCCCCTGTCTCCAGCCAGCCCCACACCCCTTGCCCTGCCTGCAGCCAGACTCTGCCTCCAGCCAGCCCCATGTACACTGTTGCCCTGCAGTTCCCAGGGCAGTAACCCTGCACACTTGCTTCAATGAGGTGGGCAGGGAGCAGCTGGGACCCAGACATGTGCACACCCTAGTGTGACCAGACAGCAAGTGTGAAAAATCGGGATGGGGATGGAGGATAATAGGATCCCATATAAGACCCCAAAATTGGGACTGTCTCTATAAAAATTGGGACATCTGGTAACCCTAGTACAGCTCCAGGGAGTGGCGGGGACCTACACATGTGAAACGGAGCTCATTTCTATTTCAGGCCCATCTTTTTAAAAAAGAACTTTAGGTAGGGTTAACATACATCCGTATTTTCCCGGACATGTCTGGCTTTTTGGTTCTTAAATCGCCATCCGGGAGAAATTTTTAAATACGGACATATGGTAACCCTATTGGTACAAAAAATACATACTGTGGCACGTTCCTTAAAACAGAACTTTTTATAGAGAACCAGTTGCTAAGAAATGAAAGGCTTTTTTTTTTTTTAAGTCATCCCTGCTGAGGCCCCACTGAAAATGTTTGAATTGGGCCCAGCACTTCCTAAAGCTGGCTCTGCCCTTGGATCAGTGGCAAAGGTCTGCATTATCCTTGCTGCCATATCCCTGGGCCATTTCCTATTCCACCTTCATAGGCCTCCATCCACCCATCTTCTGGGTAAACCTTTCTTTCAGGGCCAGGATCCCAAGGCTTCTACTCTTACCCTAGGTTTCTGCTTCTGAGTTTCATACCTCCAGAGAAGAATTTTAGGCTTCCACACTGCAGCCTTCTTCTGCCTCACTTCCTGGTCTTATACCAGCCCTGCTGCTCCTGCTCAGCTGGGCTCCATGCTCAATCAGTGCTTGCCTATCAAGCCTAACTCTCCCTTAGGTATGGCTTACCAGGTTACTTAACCCCATCTGAGCCACATTAACCCTTTTTGACAGGATGTCACTGTCACTCATCAATCTCACAGATAATTAAGAACTTGCATTCAATCACTTCAGATAGAGCTCTAAGTACTATTTCAAACTCTTAATATACAAGAGCCAAGTATCATGCACATTACTAAAGGCTTTTAAAAGAAACATGCTAGTTAGGTGCCTCTGTAATCCACACTAATAAAGCATCACCTCTACAGCTAGAGTACATATAGAAGCTTATGACCCTGATGGGACGTCCATGCTAAGAGAACTGCTTCTTTAGCTCAAGTCGAAAGATTCATAATTTACATCCACATGTCCCAGGCAGAAGGCCCAAACGTGGCTATTGTTACATTTGGCTGTGTTGCCTATAATCACTAGACCACAATCTGCTTCCACAGTCATGAAAAAAAAACCCAGGCCTGGTGCCCAGTGTTCCACTGCTGTCCCTCAAAGAACTATGTAATGTAATGCACTGGCAACACATATGTTGTCTTCTTCCATGTGGGCTGATTCACAGAGAGGTTAACACCATACTTTCCCTTTTCTACCAGTAACTCCTCTAGTTGAAGTGTAAGGGCTGGTCTACACTACGGGGGAAAATCGATCTTAGATACGCAACTTCAGCTACGTGAATAACGTAGCTGAAGTCAAAGTATCTAAGATCGAATTACTCACCGTCCTCATGGCGTGGGATCGATGTCTGCGGCTCCCCGCCAATTCCGCAACTCCATTCGGGTTGGTGGATTTACGGAATCGATATAAGCGCTTACGGAATCTAGATAAGACGCGATATATCGATCCCCGAGCAATCGATTGCTATCTGCCGATACGGTGAGTAGTGAAGACATACCCTAAGACTCTATACTGTAGCTCTTAAAGTTGTGGATTCAAGCTGTGGTGATTACCTGTGAATGAAAAATATATACATATTTGTGCAAAAGATAGTATAAGGACCCTGGACATAGTATCAGGATGATTTGCTAATATTTATTTTACTTCTGCATTTTTAATATTTGTATAGGGCTAAGGGGAGCTGTATCTTTAAGAATAAGGTGTGGCAGACTGTGCTTGAGTCAGAGAACAATATTTGGGAGATTTTGCCATTGTGTGCAGACACTAAAAAAAAACCTGCATGTGTCAGCTCCAAAAAAGGCCAAGCTTGATTTAATATATAAACTTAGCAAGCCCTATTTTCAAAGGTGTATTGTTAGCAGCAGGACAGGATTCCTCAGGGCACTGTGAATGAGCCAAAGAGAGTCTTCTACCTATAGGTCACCAGTCTGAATCCTGCAACCATCAGCAAGGATTAAAAATTGTTGCAGTCTAAGGGATGCTTGATGGCAAACTCATCCAATATAGAGGCCAAGTCCCAGCTCCAGCTCCCACATCACAAATTTCCTGTAGTACTTTGAACTAGATCATAAGCTTTTGGAGACAGCAATTCTTTTGGGTTTGCTTGCTACAATGCCTACTGTAATGGAGCATAACCTCAGCTCGGTCCAGTCCTCTAGTGAGAGCTGCTACTGTGGCGGGCCAAACCTCGGACCTTTGCTCATTGGCTGGTTATTAGCTTCTGTAGGTGTTTTCTCACCTGAAGTCATAAACCTCTGGAACCTCAATCATCTCTTGATGCTGACTTCGGGTGAGAAATAATCAGGTAAACTCTTATTTTTGTGCAAACACAGTAGCAGGGAAGAGAAACCCAGAACATGTCATTTGCGGAATTGTTTTAAAACATTTTTTTTTTTTAATTTTGTTCATCAGCAGTAGCTTTTTAAAAATATTGTCAGCAAGTCATGAGCCAAAAATGAAAAAAAATTAGGATGGAAGAAACATCTCTGTTTGGCAAATCAGTGATTGGATGTTTAAGCTGTAATGACCTAGCCAGAAGTTTAATAGACCAGAAGTGTGCTGCTCCAGGGTACGGATGCACATTATACTTACACCATGCTGCAGCCTGATATATAATGTAAAGCTACTCTGAAGGCCAAGGGGAAAGTTTCTACATAAATTACTCCATGGAACTGCAGAAGAGCGTAAATGTTTATAATGTGCCATCATGCAATCCGACTGGTTTGTTACCCAGCAGGATTTGAGAAAATGGCTGGTACAGTTTTACCAAAATGACATTTGCAATTTTTCTGCTGTCATAGCTACTCAAACTTCAGAGAAATTTTTTCCACTCATTCAAAGATGAAGAAGATAGAAAAATATTTCTGTAGTAGCATCCATATGGGTAGATGCTTTAGCAAAGTCTCTGCTAACAAATTGCACACATTCAGTTACAATTGTGAGTATAAACAGACATAGAAAAGCACAATGCACCTCATAAGAACTGAATATTATTCCTCACCTTTTGGAGCAGTAAAGGGGTAGAAAAGCAAGTCTTTTGGGATGCTAAATACTAGCCTTCAGACTTGTTGTCCTGAATTCTTTGTATTACTCCACCATCCATCTTTTTAACTAGAGCAGCATGTGCAGAAGATTGGTCCAGTGCTCAGATACTTACCTGGGACTTGAGAGTTTAATTCTCTCCCCACCAGACTTCTTATGTGACCTTGAGTAAGTCCTTAGTCTCTCTGTAACTGTCTGTAAAATGAGGATCTACTACTTTCCCTACCTCTGTGAGAGTTAATACATTAAAGATTGTGAGGAGCTGAGACACTAAGATAATGGGGGCCATGTAAGTTCCCAAGAGGATGTCTACAATGCAATGTAACCTGGGCTCAGATTCATCTTGAGACCAAATCCCACTTCTCTCTCTACACAGATGTCTCAGATTCTCCCAGAGTCCTAGGAGCCTGTGGAGTTGGAGGGTTTAAGTCCCAGTCAAGCCAGGGCCCAGGGTTCAAACCCTGTTAACTTTGCAGTTTAGACATAGCCCCCCCGCCCCAACTCAGATCCTGGGAGGCCACCAAAAGTATCCCACAATCCCATGTGCAGACTTCCTTTGTCCTCTCTATCTCAAGAATCAAGCTGCTCCAGGGAAATGTAAATGCTCCTTGCTGTAGAGCAGCAGCTTGGCAAGTCAGCATTTAACCCTTCTATTGCTGACTGCCAAGCTGCAAACGCTTTTGGAGACCCTTCTGTGTTTGCAATGGAAGCTGAGCAGAAGTCCTTTGCAAAGCATGCTGCTTCATGGTTGCAGGAGCACAACCAACTTTTGGTTAATCTCTGGTGTGTGGCCAGCAAAACACTGGATTTTAGTAAGAATACCAGGAATGACTACACATGCCAGCAAACAACAAGGAAGCTGACAGTACTGGAAATTTTCTCAACCGGTGACCAGTGTAGGGAGCAGATTAAGTGGCTCAAGACAGTACTGAAAGGGACGAGAAGCATACCTTGGACAACTTGCCAACATCATGCCCATTTTGAGGAGTTAGACTGAGGGCTAGGTACTGCACCGAGCACGGAGTCAACAGTGGTGCATGATGATCTTACATTGCCATACCTGTAGGTTCACTGTTCTATAACCATTCAATCGTGCAACAAGCTAGCTGGAAACAGTCAGCTGTGGAGCAGCAAGAAGGTAGCAATGTGTTCCATTTACAAATCTAGTCCATTTCAGTTAAAGGTAACCCATGTAGTCCATAGGTGACATTCATTTGTCCCAAATACAACTGGGGTTTAAAATTTTATGCAGAAATGTGCCGGGCAGGGGACAAGGAGAGAGGATAAGGAGGATAGCAGTGGAGTTGTGTGTATAAGCATCCAATCATAACAGACTAAGCCATGTGAAAGCTAATGCAGCATCTTGTTGATATCCTTCATGAATTCTGACCCAATCCTGGGGGCTGCTAGCTGCAAACTTTCCCTGTAGCAGGAACATCAGATAGGTAGTCACATTTGAGGAAGGGCGATGTCACAGGGCACTTTACTCACCCCCAGGGGCCACATCTAGGGATTAGCTCCACTCAGGTCTGACGCCCCCTTCTACTGCTCGCTGCAGGTGTTGCTGTTTTTCTCCCACTCCCTGTAACTCAGGGTACTTTGTCTACCTGCCTTGGCCCTTCAACCAGGTCACTGTAGACTATTCCTTCCGGGGTATCAAAGTCTTTCCATACCAATAGTCTTAGGTGGTCTTCTTGTGCACTTCCCTTGTGGTTGTAGGGGAACTCAGGCCTGCACACTACTCTGTGTTCCAGTCCAGAAACCCTATATCTGGCAACTGTGGCTGCTGCTCTTTCCCTGGACTCCTTCCTACAACTTCTGGCTCCCCCCATCTGGATATACCAACGTGAACTCCCTTCTCCCAGGGAGTAACTGCAGAGTATTGAATTCCAAAGCCCCAAAACACACCTCCCTACTCCCAGGAAGTGACTGCGAACTATTTCTTTGCCGCCTCTTTCTATTGCCAGCTTCCTGGCTCTATTTATCCCTTCCATTCCTTCTCAGCCAGGCTCTGTCATCATTTGTGGGTTACTTAGGCCACCAATTCCCCTCAACTGTCACCTGTTTGGTTAATTGGACCCTTCTCACCCTCATTAACGCCTTCTGGGCTTCTATGGGTGAACACCTCATCACAGGCGTTTTTTCCAAGGCCACTGTCATAGCTGACCAGTTTACTCCACTCATGCTGTTCAGTCACTATACGTTTGAATACTTTGGTAGCATAGATGGCTGGTTTCCCACTTGCAGCTTGGAATAACCTTCTTTTGCCAATCGGGCACTACAAAAAACAGTTACTTACCATCTCGTAACTGTTGTTCTTCAAGATGTGTTGCTCACGTCCATTCCAATAGATGTGGACAGTATCAGAACTCAAGGCCTATGCTCACAATCTAAGCTATCACTGCATATCAGTGTCAGAGAGCTGAGAGCCATTCGCCTGGCTTGCCAGACTTTCTAGGCTCATCGTCAGGGCAAGTGTGTCTCAGTGATGACGGACAACACCACAGCGATGTTCTATGTAAACAAACAGGGTGGTGCTCCTTCCTCTCTGTGCCAGGAAGCTCTCCGACTGTGGGAATTCCCCTCTCTCAGAGTATTCGGGCAAGAAGGGACTGAGCAGGCAGTGGGTCAGCAGGGGACTACATACACACCGTAATTAAAGTGCCACTTCAGGGGGCGCCACAGCTGACCTGACAGGTACCGTTAGGGTAAAACCTTCCAACCTATAGGAATGGACATGAGCAAGTACTCAAAGAAGTAGTAGTTATGTCCTCAAAAAATGTGGAAGTCCTGAAATCACAGAAAATCTTCTGTAGCACAGCCACAGACTGCCCCTCCCCTGCAATCTCAAGTTGTTCTGCAATTTTTGGGGCGGGAGAAGCCGTTTTGATTTTTAACTGACCATTGTCTCTGCAATTAAACTGGCAGGGCTCAGGGAACTTCTGTGGTCTGAAACAGCTTTCTCACAACATACCAAAGTTCAGTTTGGAAAAGTAACATGTTATGCACTTGGAATTCCGTAGGGATTATTTTCTGTGCTCTTGCACTGAGCTGTTTGAGACAATAACCCACTGTGTCTTGTCCTACTTGAAAGCCCCTCAACCTTTTCTGGCTGCGGTACCTCTCCTCCGCTTAGCCACACAGCAGCAGAAGCCTGCATCAGCAGACCTTCACGGTCCATTCCAAGAGAAGACATTTTCATGATGAATTTAGGATTGAAATTCTGGAGAGGCCCATCAAGCAGGTCCACTTCAAAAAACAGAGAGACTTACAACTAGAGGAAAGTCATGGTGAGAGGCAAGAGGAAAGGCTCAGACTGGCTGCACAGCTTGAGTACAGGGTTTCAGCATGAGAGCAGGCTCTTGCTTTGCAGTTCCTGGAACTAGAATGGCAGCTAAGGGAGGATGACAGAAGTCTGCAGAAAAAGCTGTTTGAACAGCTGACATCTCTAATGGCTGCCAGAGTATCAGCTCCCGCTGCATAACCCACACCATGGCCTGAGTCCCCTCCATGGTACCCTGTGATGCAGTCCAACAACAGCTTGGACAAATCTATGTCTAGGTGACCCATGCAATCAGGTTCCATGAACAGCAGGGCAAGGCAACTGTGTCCCATGTAGTCTTCTATATTGAGCTCCTTCCTCTGGCACTAAGTGCACAGCAAACAGGGAAGGAAGGGGAAGGAGAATGGGGGGCCTGGGGACATTCAGCAGTAGGGGGTTTTGTCTTGTACATAGTTTCACTGTTTGCACTTGTTGGTTTTTGCTTGAGGGTTTGTTCCAAGTCTTTGTACGGATTTGTTATTGTTACAGGTGTTTTGGTGGGGTAATGGCAGCTGGCCTGCCTGGCAATGGGTAATGGTGTGTTTTTCTAATCTGTATTTATAAACAAAGCTTTTTATTTAATCAATAAAGTTTATTGCTATCACTGCATCACATCATACATTGTGTATTTAAAATAATAAAGGTAAACACATGATCACGGACCATTCCTCAGTACAGATAGTTACATCAATCCATATATCAATCAGTTCCTTGCATCAATCCATACTGTGAATCAATGTCCCCTTCCATTTGATAAGCAGTTAGGTCATTCATAAATACATTGCATGGCAATCAACCTCCCCCTCACCTCTCCCTAAGCAATGAAATCCCACCACAATCAATCAGCTCCTTCCCCCCCACAAGCACATTCATAAAGGTACTATTCTCCCTCTTCCACTGGGCCATGTGAATCCAAAATGTGGGAGCACAAAGCATCCCTGATGTCTGTTGTCTTGGTGCATGCAGCTCCAGCTGTGGTAGGTGCAGTTTCTGGCTGAGTGTACTGATTAGTGGCCCCTTGCTGCCATAGGCCCATTCAGGGGGAAATGGCTCACCTCTGGCTTCAAAAAGACTGTGAAGAGCACAGCCAGTCACGGTAATGCACACAGCATTGATGACACTGGACTTGGTCTACATATCTTTAGTGGGATTTCAATCTG
Organism: Gopherus evgoodei; assembly: GCF_007399415.2. Lineage (NCBI taxonomy): Eukaryota > Metazoa > Chordata > Testudines > Testudinidae > Gopherus > Gopherus evgoodei. The sequence goes on from NC_044326.1 coordinate 79,645,645, forward strand.
ACAAAAGTACGTTCAACAGCCATTCTACACCTGCTGAGAGTGTAGTTGAACCTCCTTTTACTAGGACCTCTGAAATCAGGGTATGGTTTCATAAGCCAAGGCAAAAGGAAGGACACACAGGGTCTCCCAGAACAACAGTCAGGGCAGTAACTCCATTTATTACAATGTCATTTGGTGGGAATAGTGTCCCAGCTTGTCCAGGAGTGTAGATTTCTCATAGGTGAAAAACCTTGGCATCACAAACTTTTCCAATACAACCCGTTCATTGACATTCATAAAACAACCGCTGTGGTCCACATATATTCATATGCTCCTTGAGGAGGGCAAACTAGGGGTACAGGAGTCCCACCAATGGCTCCTGTGCAGTTTGGAAACCCCATCCTCTGAAACCCAGCTATTACTTCAGAAATCTCTTTAATGCCCATCTCCTTGGAGAAAAATCACATGCCTGATTACCCAGTTGACTTGCCAACACCAAACTGGTTGGCAAAGGACCTGTAGCAATCTGGGGTAGTCAGCTTCCAGACAGTTATAGCAACCCACTTCTCGACCTGCATGGCTGCCCTCATGTGGGTTTCTTTATACTGGAAGGTCAGGGCAAACTGCTCACAAATGTATCTTTCTTCATGCAAAAGTCCTGGACCCATTTCTGGCCACCCCAGGTCTGTATGACAATATGGTCCCACCAGTCTGTGCTTGTGGTCCTGCTCCAGAAGCTCCAGTCTGCATAGGGGGACATCAGGAGCGATAGAGAGTATCATAAGCAGCATCCGTTTGAATTTTCAATGTTTGTCTTTCTCCTCCTGCTCCATCAGAAGCTCTGTCAGCTGCCTCCAGTGAGTTAGAAAATGTCCCCCAGCATATCTGTCTGTTTCCTGAAACAGGAGTGAAAAATGCAAGGGAGAGTTCTTCAGAAGGCCCCTCATCCACACTTCTGGCCTTGGTAGCTAGGAGAATGTGGACCAAAATGATGCTTGCCAAACTTTCTATAACGAACAGCGTGGACAATCAAGTTTTCCCATGCTGCACCATAATCAAAGGGATAGAACGGCCACACTTTGGGAGGGCAAAAGGGAGGCTGGGATACAGTTGGTTTGATTTGTGTCTATGTGCAGCAGTGTGGACACTAGTTCCCCAGATTCGAGCCTGGGTAGAAAACTTTTAATTTAGGGTTGACAATCAGTGCAGATGCTCAAAACCTGGGTTCTGTAACCCAGGGTCTGCTGACTCAAGTCTCCCTAACCCTGGGTTTACATTGCAATGTAGACATACCCTAAGAGTCTGAGGTCTTGTCTTCACTACAAAATTTGATTATGTTAGAATATAAGGAGGGAAAAATTAAGCTAGCCACAATATTACTGAGCAAGGATTCTGCAGTCTGTATAGACAAGGACGAACGGTGAACTGTGTCATAGAGACAAGTTATGGTAAACCTTAGTATTTCAACACAGATGTAGGATAACAGTTACTGAAGTTCAACAATGATTGGTTGGCAACAATGCTAATCACAGCTTGCCTTTGTCTGCATTAAGGGCAAAATTGTGGTCTGCATCACTTTAGTCTGATTCTTCATGTGTGTCCTACCAATCAAATTTTGTAACGAAGACAAAGGCTTAGAGGCACTCTAACCACAGCACATGTGTAGGTTGTCAAAGTTACCAGGCCAACTCCATCCCCTCCTGGTCTCTGAGTACACCTACTGTAGGTCTCAGGCCTCTAAAGGAATCACACAATTCTCCCACTCTCTGACTGGCCCCGGTGTTGCAAACTACTGTGAATCAACTATAATTTTCCACAGCAGGTTTGCCTTATGCCCAGACTGTGCAATTCTGTTCCCTTTGGGACAATAACTGCTAATCAGTGACCAAACAGCTTCCTTAAAACAAAATTTTATTCATATAGCACAAAAGCATTCAGAGGAAAAATATATCTTAAGAACAATAAACCAGATTGTACATATCTGGCTTTTCCCTAAGGTGTCCCTGGCCCTGGGAAAATCCAGCTTTTTAAGACTCCCTCGCGAGTCTCGCTCTATGTCAGTCTGTCTCCCTGGACAGTTCTGACCAGTGAACTTTTTAACTCTTTGGTGCTCTTCTGATCAGCAGGCTTCCAGCTTCAGCAAAACAAGGTTTGCAACTTGTTTGAGACAGGATCCTTGAAGCTAACAGCTTGCCCCATTGTTTTTAAAGTGTATATATGGGTGTTCTTTCTTGGAAAGCCATTGTGTTGCTTTCATACACACAGGCCCGTCCTTAGGCATATGCATGTCTGTAGGGCACCATGAAATTTGGGGCATCAAATTGCCCTAAATTTCATGGTGCCCTACGCAGCTGCGTGCTGCATACGTGGCAGCACCAGTCCCAGCGGCCAGCCCTATCCCATGGCCGGCACCCCCTGCAAGGGGTAGGCCATCCCTAGGCGGGTGTGGTGCCCTGGACAACTCCCTCCGCCCTGCCTCTTACCCTTCCCCCTTGCTCTGCCCCTGGGCCTTCCCCATTCCACCTCTTCCCCCAGCGATCCTGCACTCATCAGCAGTGGTAGGAAGCGGAACAACCCAGCACCAGCGCGCTCTACTCCACCAGCTCCCAGCCATGGTGCTCCACTTCCCGCCACTGGTGAGTGCAGTGAAAGGATCACCCCCTGCACTCACCAGAGGCAGGAAGTGGAGAGACGTGGCCTCAGCCCGCTCCGCTTCCCTTGCCCTGACCCCAGCCATGTCACTTGGGTGGGGGAAAGGACCACCCCTGGCTCTCACCGGCAGCGGGAAGCAGAGCGCTGTGACTGGGAGCTGGCGGAGTAGAGCGGGCTTGGGCCAGGCTGCTCTACTTCCCAATGCTGCCGGTGAGTGGGGGATCCCTTCCCCTAAGTCCTCTCCCCCGAGCGACACAGCTGGGGCTGGGGCAAGGGAAGCAGAGCGGGCTGCTTCCGGCCCCCCGCTAATCCCCCAGGCCACTCTGAGCCTGTGGGGCCCCCAAAAGTGGCCCCCCCACAGCTCCTGCCTCCCAAATCCTGAGGTGGGGGGTAGGCCTAGGGCTGCGTAGGGCACCCAAATGGCTAGGGATGGCCATGCATACACAGACCCATGGCATACACAGACCCCACTGAATTCATATATTATAGGCACAAAAACTCTCTATTACCCCTAAGATATAACAACTTTCCCTTACCAACCAAGTCACAGTGTTAATAAAAGTACATAGCATCAGTCATAACACTATTACATAGCAGCTCTGCATCTGTCACATAAGTGTTTACTATTCAGTAGCACTCCCATTTTCCCATTCCCTGGAAGCTAGGAAAAAGAGACAGGTTATCCAACTTGGAAGTCCTGCATGACAGAACAGAGCACTAGCCCTAGGTGGGCCTAGTCTGTACAGTTTAAATACTAAAAGGGTTATTTTATATAGCTTGAAACATTGGTACCTACAAGTTACGTCCTCTCCTGCAGTAAGCTGGCATATTTAGATTTGTATTCCTCTTTGTTCTGGGGAAGCAGAATAGGCATAAGCATCAATAGAAGAAATCTTGTCAGAAGTCCCTGGTCAACAAGTCTTTAGAATTAATTACCCTTTCCTATTAGAGATATCAAAATCTTATCTAAAGATTTCTGAATGAGAATACTCAAAATAGTGGCACCAGGAATAAATTAACTTCTTACTTCTAACTTACTTACTGATTTTTTTTTATTTTTTTAAATTGTAGGCAGCCTCCACCCAATATTCTTGATCTACAAGGCTCCAACACTAGGGGCAGGCTTGCCTGGAATTGCACTGACTATGACAACTTCTATCACACTGACGGCAAATGGGCTGCAATGACCAGGGATAGCTGGTCATCAAAGGGATCTGCGCTTCCCAGCTTAAAGGTACAGTACTTTTCCTAACAGAGGTATAGCTGAAAATTTCAAATTGAGAGACTGTGGTAGTGGCAAGAAAATGATAGATGGAAGGAGGCTGCTGGCTTCTTAGAGTTGTGGAGTTTGGTCCTAGTGCTGCAGGGCTTGGCAACGCTTTTTAATTGAGGAATAGTTTTCTGTCTGGGGAATCATATACTCTTTTCTAGAACAAAGTTTAGCTAAATAAACATGCGTAAAACTAAAGTGATCAGCATCAGCAGGCCAGTCCCTATACAGGTTTTTAGGGCCTTAGAATCTCAAAAAACAGGTCTTAGCACTTGTAGTGTACAGTATTATAGAAACACAGGAATAGTTGTAGGACTAATAGTTGTCAAAGCATTACTGGTTTGTTAGTATAGTTATAACTAAACAAATACCAAGAGGGGATTAACTGTCTAGGCTGTTTTGTGTGCATACACACCCAATCCTAGGTCACAGACGTTCAACAGTAAAATAAAACTGCCCAGCAGTTCATATCTGAAAAGAAATGGTTATAGGCAGTGTTGGAATTCAACTCCAGAATGGGGACCCACTTTCTTGTTGCTCAGATACCAGCGCCAGTCCTCTTTCCATATAATTCAAGTTGGATACCCCAATCACCTCAGCACTCTGTGGTAGGGGAAAGGCTGTGAAAAAATACTCATGAATCCATTCTTCTCTAGCTGAAAACAGTTCTCCCTCCATCCATAACAGTGCAACAGATTGCTCTCTGTATGGGAACCTCTTCGCTCATAGAAGGAACAATGGAGCTTTCCTTCTGTCGTACAGGCTTTTTTAGCAGATCACCATGGGATCGTTATAACTCTAAAATTCAGTTTATAGGAGACTGCATTTATTTTTAAAAGCATGAGATAGTCACTCATAAGCTCGCTAGTGCTGTCTTGATCTTGAGGGCTCTCAGGACAACATGCAGTTCATACTTGTAATTCTTAGACTTAGTCCTGGGATTGTGCCAAAACAGAAGATTGACTGTGACATATTACAAGGGTAGTTTTTCAGCATGTGGATTACTAGTATGTAGCAATTAAGCTAATTTTATGTGGGAACAGAAGTATCATAAGGTCAGAGTCTTGTGCTTTGTTTACCAATCCACCCAGCTGCCTTTTCCCACATCTAAAATCCTGGCTTTCATTTTTAGTTTCACTCCATTGCTTTTCCTTCAGTTGTGTATATACAGAAGACAGAATAGCAAGAATATATTAATCCATCACTGGTTGTTGAACTGACTTCATCCTACCTCTATTTTATCACGTCTCCTGTACTGGAGGGAAAAGCTATTCTTTAAAACACTATTTTTCTTTGTTTTACACCAGAGTTAGCATATAGTCCACAGTAGCTCTATCAATTGCAGCCCACTGGGGTAAAAACAAAAACAACAATAAAAAACTAGTGGTCTTTAATAAATAAGTAGATAAGGTACATCACCACCAGTGCTGTCATTCCAGTTGCCATTTATTTCACGGAATATAAATCTTAAACCAGGTATCTGCCTCTGGTATTAGGATTATTTTGTTTCAGAACACATTTTTGAAACAAATCCTTAATTTTATTGACAAGTATCAAATCATGGAATTGAGGTTAATAGTGAAAAATTACATCCCCAAGCCTTGACTGCCTTAATCTGGTTTGAATACCCTATCAGTCTGATTACTCATTGTCAGTCTCAGAGTCTTTTTATTTTTTTTATTTACAGATGTACACGCCCCCTCTCCTACTTTCTGACCCTTCTGCTTGGGTGTTGCATGTGTACTGATCTATATCTCCTGTTAATACCATTCAATTTATGCTCCTGCTTCTTGTGCAACTGCTGACATCCTGTCCCATCCTCAACCCCTCATTCATTCATAGAATGTACCCTAAAATAACCTTATAAAAATTAATAGAATCATAGAAGATTAGGGTTGGAAGAGACCTCAGGTCATCTAGTCCAACCCCCTGCTCAAAGCTAGACCAACCCCAACTAAATCATTTCAGCCAGGGCTTTGTCATTCCAAGACCTTAAAAATCTCTAAGGATGGATTCCACCGCCTCCCTAGGTAACCCATTCCAGTGCTCCACCACCCTCCTAGTGAAATACTTTTTCCTAATATCCTACCTAGACATCCCCCACTGCAACTTGAGACCATTGCTCTTTGGTCTGTTATCTGCCATCACTGAGAACAGCTGAGCTCCATCCTCTTTGGAACCCCCCTTCAGGTAGTTGAAGGCTGCTATCAAATCCCACCCCCTCCCCTTCTCTTCTGCTGACTAAACAAGCCCAGTTCCCTCAGCCTCTCCCCGTAAGTCATGTGCCCCAGCCCCCTGATCATTTTCTTTGCCCTCCACCGGACTCTCTCCAATTTGTCCACATCCTTTCTGTAGTGGGGGGCCCAACACTGGATGCAAACTCCAGATGTGGCCTCACCAATGCTGAATAGAGGAGAATAATCACGTCCCTTGATCTCCTGGCAATGCTCCCACTAATGCAGCTCAATATGCCGTTAGCCTTCTTGGCAACAAGGACATACTGTTGAATCATATCCAGCTTCTCGTCCACTGTAATACCCAGGTCCTTTTCTGCAGAACTGCCAAATTGTTAGGGTTAATGCATTATCTAGCATTCTCGGCCTTCTTGATTAAGTCACAAGTAAAGATCCATTTTATGGACTCATCCTAAAACTAGGTAGAAGTTGTCACTCAACATGAGGTAGCCACATAACTCAACACAAATGGTGCTCTGGTTAAGGCGTAGACCAGAGGTCGGCAACCTTTCAGAAGTGGTGTGCCGAGCCTTCATTTATTCACTCTAATTTAGGGTTTCGCATGCCAGTAATACATTTTAACATTTTTAGAAGGTCTCTTTCTATAAGTCCATGATATATAACTAAACTATTGTTGTATGTAAAGTAAAACATTTAAAAAACCTTATTAAGAAGCTTCATTTAAAATTAAATTAAAATGCAGAGCCCCCCGGACCACTGGCCAGGACCCTGGGCAGCGTGAGTGCCACTGAAAATCAGCTCGTGTGCCGACTTCGGCACGCATGCCAGAGGTCGCCTACTCCTGGCCTAGACCAACAAGGGAAAATGGAAATCAGGATTACGACCCAGAGGCACAGCTGTGCACGTGTACTCTGCATGCTAGTAGGCCTTCAGTCTCATGAGCACCAAATTCTGTTTACTTTAAAAAGGTTACTGTTTTGGTAAGAGTCCTATGTGAAGGACAGGCTATGCAGTTCACCACAAAGTGGGCGAGTGTGAAATCAGTGACAATCGAGTAAAACAAAGTTGTATTCACTAAATGTGCCTCTATAGGACAGAGTTTGGTACCACACCCAGCACTGTAGGAGATTCCAGATATATGTCAAAAGGCTACAAAATTTACAGTTACTACTACAAAATAAAAGAAACAAACCATTTCAGGGAGATGCACAGTGAGAACTTGATGCAAAGAGTTATTTTTCTTATCCCCGTCAGCCTGAGATATTACTAATCTTTATTGAGTTCAAATTGAAGATGGGATGAGTGATTATAAACACACAAACCAGACTGTACCTCAGCTCTATTCCCAAACATAAGGGTACAAAAACAAATTGTTACATTAATCCTCCTCCTCTTCTCCAATGTAATGATTAGCTGCAAGGCCAAAAGATCCAGTCATTTTTCTACAGTTTCTCCATTCAAATCTCATGCTGCTCTGAGGCCTCCAGACTGGAGAGTTGCTTGGTGGACTCTGGACAGTATCCAGCTTGGAAGCCTTAGAAAGATGGTGGATTTGGCATAAAAAAAAAACTGACCCAAAACAGCTGGAAATCTGGTGAAGTCTGATTGTTCATGCAGGTGAAAAAAAAAAACAGAAAATTGAGTGAAGCACAAAAATACAAATACAGAACCTCAGGCTCTTAGGGCACTTAGCACATGGACAAGTATAAAATAGTTTTGTTTTTAAAATAAACTCATATAGATGTTATGAAAAGCCCTATGTTGTGAAAGAGTATGGAGTGAACCTGGAAACAGCCATGGGCCTATGTGAGATCTATTGAATAAAGAAATAACTAATTCCTCCACAGAACCTAATTAGCGAGGGCATTCAGCCCATTCGTGTTCACTCAATTTTCATTTCTGCTCACAGATCACTTTTAAGGTATCAGCATTTGTCTGCGTATAAATGGAGAGGAGGCATCTATAGATTTGAGTAGAGTTTAGGGAACATAAGCCACCGAACCTTGCGAATACTGTCTATTACAAAGCCATATCTGCTGCTGCACTACTGATAATGGTACTAGCCAATTGTACCCATCAATGCAGTGTTCAATTCGAGCTTTATCCACCAGAAGCAGAAAAACATTTCTAGGAAGAGATTTACAAGGGAAAAAAAATAAGCAAGACAATTTAAACTGAATTCAAAACGTTTATTGCACCAAATGTTGCAAAGAAATAGACCAAAATTATATACTGTACAAAAACAGCAGTAAGAAAAAAAATTCCACACAGTTTGACACTGATATGCATTCAGTCAATCCTAAAAGAAGGAAATCCTCTCATAAAAATATGCAATAGCAACACAATCAGATTTGCTTCTAGTATGGATAACCAGTTATGTATGTCATTTTAATCCATTTAACTGGAGTAGCTAATGTATAGTATATAATTGGCAGTTTAGACTCAATTCTGATCTGAGTCCTTTTAAGCCAGGAGTGGAGGTTGGGGAGAGGGAATCTTGCTTTAGATAGTGACCAAGTTGTGTCACTTTACATACAACAGTTTGGTGTTTTGAAAAAGGGCTTTTCACTTTCAAGAGTGAAAATATACAAGCAAAACACCTTATTTATTTTGTTCTCCAAATTATACCATGGAAGACACACAGAATTAAAAGTATATATTCATACATTTGAGGCAGAACTATAGTTTAGATTAATTAATAATTTGGGAAGCTATAAACTAGATTAAAATGTTTAGCTCATATTGAAACTGTTTTAGATTAAAAGACTTCTATTATATGCAGTCCTACAGTTTAGTGTTCACCTGTATCGGCATTTCTCCCCCCCCTCTGTAAAAGTAATTTAATCTGAAGAGTGTACATTCTTTACATTGGAATGTGTAAACTGCATTTCTGTAGGGTTTTGAAAGATTACTCAGCCTCACTTGAAAATCAAGAAAAATATGTATTAAGAATTTTACAAAAGATTTATAATACTGATAAAAATAAAAAAGCTTTGGAATCTTGAAGATTTAAGCTACATTTTTATTTCACTGTAAGTTTTAAACATTTTTCCTGTACATTCATATCACTTTTCATTCTATTAAAAAAATAAAACAAACATGCTATAAAGATGTCTAACATAAAACATTTGTACATACTTACTGCTCTGTCATGCCACACTAACTTGCCCAACAGCAAGATGCTACAAAAATGTTCAACAGGTAAGCTTTACAAAGTTGAAGAGCCCTAAAGGTAGTATCCTGTCAATTGAGGTAGTATATTTGGCGGGAGGGAGAAATATTTAAGTTTCTTTAAACTAAAGCCACCATTTTTTTAAAATTAAGAATTATACAAACCTTAATTTTAGAAATCAATTTTGAGACTAAAAATAGGGCAGTCTCGTGTAATTTGTGAAGAGCAGCGAAGTGTTATATAAAAGGCAATAACTATATTGTAAAGATTTTATACTGGGCTGAGGAAAAGTCGATTGCATTTGAATCATCAGTTCATACATCTCCTTAAATTAACATACAAATTTATCAAACAGCAGCATTTGTTGGGGGTAAGTAGTAAATTAAGGATTTCTGATCAAGGTTCTAAGTCTGCAACATGCTGTGTTCAGGTTGACTTGCCTTCAATGGGGCTCCATGTGGATACAGAGGTCCACTTGCAGGCATCTCTCTGCAAAACTGGGACTCAAGTCAGTTCAGACGGAAACAAGACAAGCCATTTTTTGTTGAACATAAACAGGAACTAGACAAACTAAATTACTATGAAAAAAACTGCAGGGCATGAAGTAATGAGAATGCATAAAATACAGAATTCTTGCATACTTACAAGGGAAGTCATTACACCCACCTACACACTAAGTAGAGAGGGGAAGTTTGACAACAGGTGCACTTGCTATGTCATTTGGTTTCAAGCAAACCGTGGAGTGGAGGTCAAAGCAGCTCAGGGGAACCAAATCAGGGCAAGCAGATTTCTTCATGTATCAGCAATAAGAGATAACCCAAACCTCAGGAAGACTGTAGTCACTCTGAAGAGCATATTGGAGAAAAGGACTGAATGCAAAAGGACTACAGTGCGATTAAACACCCACGACTGGCCTAGCATGAGCTGATTCATGCTCATGGGGCTTGGGCTGTGCGGCTATAAAATCGCAGTGTTGACATTTGGGCTTGGGATGAAGCACAGGCTCTGGGACCCCATGAGGAGGAAATGTCCCACAATCCATGCTCCAGCCCAAGCCTGAAGGTCTATACTGCAATTTTATAGACCTGCAGCCTGAGTTAGCTGACACGGCCCATCCATGGGTGTTTCATTGCTGTGTAGACATACTCAAAGTATTATGCAAAAGGGAGACTCCTGGAATGTTAGATTGGAGATCCCAGATGTTAAATAATCTTATCTGTTTAGAAATCATACCTGGAAATTAAGAGTCCTTCAACTTGGACGCACAACAACCCTTCTGCACAGAAATTTCTCATGGTAATCTACATGTTCCTCTCGGGGGGAGGGGGGGGGGAAGAGAGAGAAAGACAGAGACAGAGACAGAGACAGAGACAGAGACACACACACACACACACAGACACTAACAAGATTAAGGGCAATTTTCTGTCACATTTAGAACAAAATGAAAACCCCCGTAATACTCACCTTTTCTCACTTTAATTATTGAAGATTCTCTTTAGAAAGCCAATTATCAGGGCAGTATAAACTGAAACTCTGTGCTTAAATGCTAGGAATTTCTACAATGCTGGGAATTCTGGAATCACCAGCAAGGATGGTTCAGTGAGCCAATTAATGAATCCTAGCAGGCAGGAATTATTCTAATAGGAAGAATTCATGTTTCTAAACAAGTATTTAGACAGCTAGGTATCAAATGCCAAAAGTACCCTATACTACTTATGTCTGTGTTTCCACAGAATGTTTGATAGTCTAACACTCTGCCTGGGTGAGTTCCTTGCCTCTAGCTTTCTCTCTCTGAAAATAATGTTTTTATTTCCTTTTGCCCTTTCTTGGTCTAAATAGTTTCATATGCTGCTCAATAGTGTTCAATGAAAAAAGTAACTTTGTACCTTGCTGTGTATACATTGTATGTAAATAGTAAAGTTTGTGCCTGTGAGCAGAGAATTTCAGATAATTGTATACTATTATATGGAACAATAGAGAGACTGGTGCTATGAACTATTTGACCTAATGGGCAAGTTTCTTCCTCAAAGCAGTTAGTCCTTAATAGATTAGAAGGCACTGAGATGATAGTGCAAAAGTTCTGTAGAATCATAATGGATGTTCATGAATGTTTATATTAATAAATCATGATGTCCGGCTTGTCATTGTCCTCTTTGTTTCACTTAAAACAGCCTCTACTTTCAATGTGAATAAAGAGTCATCTCCAAATAGTAGCAATGCATTTGACCAATCTATTTTTTTTTTAAAAAACCTTTGAGTTTATGCCAATTGGTTGGTGTATGCGCGCACACACATACACATGCACACGCACACGCACACACATGCACATGCGCGCGCACACACACACACACACAGTGTAACACATTTGGTAACATATTGTACTTTAGCTTGTCAAACGGAAATATCTCAGACGGCAATATTGGATTCCATTAACACTTAGGACCAATTCCCAGTTTTACAGGGCATACAGAAACGCAAAAAAAATCTATTAATGATGTAAATGCAAGAACGTAAACTTGTAGTAGAAATTCTATAAGACTTTCTAAAAAATCCTCCTCTCTCAAAAAGCTGTCTTCATTCTAATGTTGGGGTGGCACTAATTATAATCCGAGCTCATTCTATTTTCTCATCAGTAAAACTAGAAGCAGCTGCAGCTTCCTTTTATCCTTAAAGAAACAATAAACCTCACACATGCCACATAACTCAGCTGCCGAGTCAAAGTTTCTTGTTTTGAGCTGGCCACTACTACAATACAAAAGGATGTCTGTGTTCTGCAAAACTTCATGTCCATCCAAACACCTCTGCAAAGGAATGCTACGTACATAGTTAACAACTCCAGCTCCGCAACCAAAGAAGCACACAAAACAGCATGCGATCACAAGTGCAGTATTAGAAGAACCATCCTATTCCACCTGTTCTTTTTACTGCCACCTCATGGGGTTTTTTAGCAGTGTTTTCTGCTGACAGTTCAGTGTTTGCTGTAGTGTTTACTTCTGTCATTTAAAAAGACCGCAAGGATGCATTCACCTTCATGATTCGTTAACTCAGAGGCGAGTGTAAAAAAACCAACCCAAATGCCTTTTGTATTATGTAAACTGAAGTCTTTAGATAAAGTGTCCAGCTGAAAGTAGAATCAAAAGGTGTTGGAATGTACTGCCATACACCTGCTGCCCTTTACCAGTACTTGGCACGTCTGTTCTTCCTTCAAGATTCCTGTAGTTTGTTTAGGGAATGACTATCCTGAGATTTTAACTTATAAGAGTATTTGAGCAACATACGGGGAGTGAGTGCTCGCGACAGCAGCCAACAAAGGCAAGTCATTGGATTCAATCCTAGAAGTTTAAGAAAAGGAAGAAGGCTTTTAAATATATATATCAACTTTTACCGGAAAATAATAATAAAAAAGTTTCCCCCTCCCTCTCCCACCTTCCTAATCCACACCAGAAATAATTGGCAGTCACTCCCTATATCACTGGTGATTTAACAGGCTGAAGTGAGGTCTCTTCTCATTAAGGGTTCATTACTATTTGACCATTCATAGCATACTAATAAAATGTACAGTAGTATTTTTTCATTTGTAGATTTTTACAAAATTAAGAAATCAGTGTTATATTATGTCATGCATTATCTTTGCTTGCTTTTAAATTCTTCACAAACTTCAATTCACAGCCTCTTCCAAGCCATTAGTGTGAAATAATCAGGTTCTACTGCATTAGTACTACACTAACACTAACATCAGTTTGAAGAAAATAGTCAGTTTTTTTCCAAGTGTTATATATAATCAAAATCAGACAGGCTCAGTGTTTCAGCACCACAACAGCTTTGCACCTCCTGAGACAGGCTCATGTTCTTAGAGCAGCAGTGGTGCTTTAGCACTCCAGGCAAAAGTTAAAATTTATTCACCCAGGCTCTGCAAAACTCAAAATTCCATAAATTGTTTATTATTATGGCCATAGTCTCAATTTAACATTCCAAAGGCATATTGCATCAAAGTCTCAGTAGATGTTTTTGACAACAGATCCTGATTGGAGCAGCATTACAGCTGAAGTTGCTTGACAAGAACATATACCCACTCTGCAATCAAAGCAGGGGTAGAAAAAGCATAGCACTGTCAGTTTCAAGTCACTTCAGCTATGGCGTGCAGACCAGGATATGAGATTTGATGAGAAACAGAATGGAATGCCTCAGACAGCTGGGGGGAGGGAAAGTTAAAGAACAGGGAAAGCAAAGAGTAAAAGGGAGGCAGTGAGACTTAGTGGCTAGAAAACTGGACTGGGACTCAGGAGACCGGATTTCTATTCCCAGCTGTGACATTGGCATGGTGGGTGACCATGGGCAATTCCCATAACCTCTGCGCTTCAGTTTCCCCATCTGTAAAATGAGGATAATGATATGACCTCCTTTGTAAAGTGCTTTGAGATCTACAGATGAAGAGTGCTATGCAAGAGCTAGATATTACTATTATTATTATTAAAACACTAAGAAATAATCAGAGAAATTGCAAGCTCTTTTGTTCTGTGTTTGTACAGCACGCAGCACAATGGCATCCTTGTCTCTGATTAGGCTCTTAGGTGCTACAAATAATGAAAAATAATAAATGTAGGGTTGACAGAGGGAGAAAGAGAGAAGAAAAAATGGACACAGTCTTTTCATTTGGCTGTTGGACAAGAGGAATACAGTGAATTTACAGGAAGGCTGAAAAGTGAACAATTGAGAAAAACTTCACAAAGAAAACCAAGTCATGCACTTTAGTGACTCTGAGTTACTGTACCTAACTGCTTAAAAAAACCAAACGAACCCAAATACCTGTCATCTTTTTTTGTCACACATGATTAACAGCAGTAAGAGTCCAAAGACTCAGACAGGCAGTGGTCTCCAACTTCTTAGGATATCTTCTTATTAAACTATAATGTATCAAGAAGGCTAGCATGTATTTTTATTAGTATCAGAACTGATTTCTGTCTTATTTCTGAAGATGGGCTTTTAAATTATTGTAGAGAACAAAATCAGTGGGAAAGGGGAGCGGAGAACATAAGCCAGTCTGACAGACACACTGAGAACAGCTGTGTGTGTGTGTGTGTGTGTGTGTGTGTGTGTGTGGGGTCGGTCTTCAGGTTGTAGACTGCTGCACGTGTAAAGGCTGCAGGCAAAGTGAGTAAAACACTATTATGTATAGTTGCTGAAAAAGGAAAACCCATTCGTGTCCCAACACCTGCCTTTTGTATCCAGAACAATGAATACTCAATAAAATAAAATAAAATAAAAACACCCCAACATTTGGAGACACTGCTTCTGCCCACCCTGAAACTTTGATACAAAAGGGGGAAAAAAAAGATCGAATTGACTGATAACAGAATGGGACTTTGCCTGTTTGCCTGACAAACTGCTCATGAAATAAAAAGTTAATTTTTCTTCAAGACAATAAGGACCAGTTATTGTTCTTGATGCTAAATTTTAAACTGTTCAATTTGACTTCCAGATAGCTCAGTGGCATACATTTTCATACTTTATTTAGCATCTCTCTCATATACAAGCCTAGTGGGTATTGAGAAGCAAGCATACTCATTGAACAGCAGGGTAGCATTTGAACTTCAAGGGAGTTTGGTCAATCTTACCAGCAGTTTATAGCAGCTCTAAGTCTTACTCACCCCAATACAATTCCTAGCTCTTTTACATGAACTCTTGTATGTCCTCGCAGGTATTCTGAGAGCATTTTGCTTTTGAGGTACATCTCCTGTAGCCTATCCTCAAGATGCATTATGCACTGTAAAAAAACAGAAATTTCAAGAATCGATTTAGCTTTTATGTGAAATCACTGTAAATATGTAAACTCATAATTTTAGTTACTATACCAGGAGGCATGATGTAAGTTTAGTGTAACTTAAAAAGCCCAAAAGAATAGGCATAGTGCCTTTGCAAGTGGCCAACACAATCGTAGCAAAATGGATCATTTTTCAGAGATTTGGGTCAGGCTATCCTTCCTGGCTAGCACCTTTGTTGCAGTCAACCAGCCACATCCAACTCCCACTGTAGTCAATGGCAGTCTTTGCACTAACTTAAATAAAAGCTGGATCAGACCCAAAGACATTCAAGGCATCTAATTAAAACTGAAACCTGAAGACTTTGATTAGGCCATCTTTATTACAAGTCACTACTGTTTTTTCTGTAAGATACAGCTTAAATAGCAGAATCTAAAATCGGAACTTTATAGATTTGCAGAATTGCCATTCTTGAAGAAACTAAGAATTATAAAAAGCAGCACTTTCAATTTTATTTTATACACTTCTACCTCGATATAACGCTGTCCTTGGGAGCCAAAAAAATCTTACCGCATTATAGGTGAAACTGCGTTATATCGAACTTGCTTTGATCCACTGGAGTGCACAGACCTGCCCCTCCCCCCCCCCGAGCGCTGCTTTATCGCATTATATCCGATTGGGTCACGTTATATCAGGGTAGCGGTGTATTTGCAATAAAGTGTGTAAAGACAGTGATATGGGCTGGAGTGACAGGTTCTTTTGTTCATTAATTTATTTAAAAATCTCATTTATGAACCCCTTGTAGATGTTTTGCAGTACTAGTGCTACAGGGTTTTAATATTGGTTCAACGGTGTTTAGTAACTAAATACTAGTTGTCAAATGGTCAAAGTTGAAGTTAATTAGTATTTCAATAATTAGACTTTTAAAGATCACATTGTCCATTAACTTAAATATGCTAGAAGTTCATATGCTTTTTATAGATTTGAGAGAGAACTTAAGTGTGAAAGCAATTATCATGCAAGAGAATAGGTGAAATGCCACTGAAGTCAGAGGCAAAACTACCAGGGGGCCAAAATTACACCCAATATTTTTAGTGCTAGAATATGAATAGTAAGACACTTTATTGCCTATTTTGGTATGGGATACAGGATGTGTATTAAATTTGATACATCATCTCTCTGCAGCAAAGACCAGTCCACCAAAATCAAACTAATTCAGCTCTGCATGCTCCTAGAGATGAAGGCAAGCAGCGTACGCAGTAAGTCGTATTGCAGAGTTCATCTGACAGGAGGAGGCAGCAATTAGACACGCATTAGGAGCGTGTAACTTTAGGTCACATTAAGTATATTTCTCAAGTTTAAGGAGTAAAAAACCCTGCATTTGTTAAAGCATATGGAATTCTTAACACTGTCCTAGACATTTGAATTTCCTTTTGTATTTTATGCTAATGTACAACAAATTTTGCTAATTAAAGTCTAAGGCAGAAGAGAGCTGTGCTTGGTAGGTAAGATAACATTATTTTGATGTTCTTTAGCAGCATAAATAAATATTTGAACAATCATTCTTTCAGTTCATAATGGTTCTTACATAACTTGAGAACAGACAATGGATCGACTGTTTAATGCTTTGGGTTGTAGGAAAAAGAGATACCATCTCATGACACAGTGCTAGCTAAGGTGAACTGACAACCGCTTGACTTAACATTTTCAATGAATACCCACATCACAGGCGACGATCAGAACATGGTATGAGCTAGGATAACACATTCTCCATGCACCCTCACATGCAAAGGGAATCCATTAATGCAGTGGTTCTCAACCAGGGTTATGAGTACCCTTGGGGATACGCAGAGGTTTTGTTTATACTGCTCTAAGTACAATATATATATTCCAATTGATTTATTTTATAAATTATATAGTAAAAATGAGAGTGTAAGCAATTTTTCCATGATAGTGTGCGGTGACACTTGTATTTTTACATTTTGTAAGCAAGTAGTTTTTAAGTGAGGAATAACTTGGAGGTACTCAAGACTAATCAGACTCCTGAAAGGGGTACAGTAGTCTGGAAAGGTTGAGAGCCATTGCATTATGCATCCTTAATAGGCTGGGTTAGGGACAGACATCTATATAATAGGTGTACACTGAGCGTTGCCCGGGGGGGGGGCAAGTGCGGCAATTTGCCCCAGGCCCCACAGGGGCCCCCACAAGAATATAGTATTCTATAGTACTGAAACTTTTTTTTAATGGAAGGGACCCCCAAAATTGCTTTGCCCCAGGCCCCCTGAATCCTCTGGGCATAATTCCATAAACTCTTGTCATCTTCTGACATTTGCATTGCTACAGTTTACTTTCTCAGTCCTTATATCATTAATGTTATATGGGATTAAGAATTTTATGAAAGTAAAGAATATGGATGGTAGGTAAAGAGAAGTGTTTACCTCTCCGTTACACTCCATTCTAAAGGAGATCAGCAGTGTTACACACCCCATATGGTAACCTTTACAAACAGAACACTTCCATTCACTGAATGCCAGCTAAAAATCAGAAGATACTTAGAAATTTTTAATTTCATGTGTGGATACACCAGACAAATCCCTCTCATTCTTGATGGCTGAAGAGTTCAGGCTCATCATGCCTACAGAGGCGTGAGAAATGAAGTGGAATTTTTCAAATTTTCCTTATGACTTGTACCATTGAATGAGTGAAAAATTATTCAAAAGTCAGCTTTCAAAATCAAAGATAGTGACTCAAACTGGGATATACATTTTTTCTCTCTCTCACCTCTTTTTTTTTTTTTTTTTTTTTTTTAAAAGGTGCATTTAAGCAGCATCCATGCTGATCTTAGTTTGTTCTTTCCACTAACCATGGACATACTCCATGGGTGGGCTTTAATATGGTCATATATCTTGAAGTGCCACAATGAGCACACCATTGGCCTGTGTTGCCTATAGCTCAGAACTGTTCTCTGTTTTGTGTAGTATCATACAAAACACAGTCTGTTGATCTGAACAACGGATGGGTGGCTCAGAAGGAAAACTGACAAGGGAGACAGTCTGCTAAGACACAAATTTAGCAGCATTATGCTCATCAATGACAGGAGTTCTTTGGGTAAATAGTATATGATCATGTAATTCAAGACTGTAGTATAATGCATACACACAAGGGGTATGAATTAAGGCTGAACAGGCAACCTTAATTCTGGCATTTACTAACTTTTGAGTCCTTGACTTTGCAATCTTAATGTTCTTTTAATATGGTTTTATATATATAATATCTCTGTAGGTGGGCTGCACTGTGCATGTTTAGTATATTTACTAAATTGTTTCACTGTAATTGAAATTAGGCAGGTAATACCTGAAGGCCCTAGCATACAAAATTTAGCACACATGACTGAACAATTCTTATTAGCCACAGTTGTTCATAAAGAAATACTTACGAAGTCAGCTGGGAGGTGAAGTTTGTAAAGCTGTAAAATGGACTGCAGCAAATTGGACACTTGACTAGAGACTAAGACATCTTTGCCTAGCTTCATACTGTCCATCATCCTTCTCTGGCTTGTAGCCACCTGTACAGTCCATTTATCCGTATCGGCAATAATGCAGACAGCTTCTGCTATGGGCTCATCTAGTACTGGATGCTGTAATAGGTACAAAACAAGAACACTAGGTATTCAAAACATTTTCAACTGGTGTTCACAACTGAGACTAAAAGGCTTCATTAGCACTTAAGTTTTGCGTGGGAGGGGTGGAATGATAAAGTGGGAAGAGTGTTTCAAAGAACTGAGACCAAACATTTGTTTTTGTCTAAAAACAAAAGGTTTTATAAAAATAACGTGAACTGTGGAGAATTTGGATTGGATTTTGTTATGGTGAAATAACTAACAAGACAAACTTGATTTGGGGCCAAAGTAAAAATACGCAAGTCAGACGCGTAGATTTTATTTTAAAAAAAGATGGGTGTGAAAGACAGCTATATACTAATTGTGAATTTCTTTATACAAAAGGAATCCCCAGTTCCCCTATTAGACCAGCTTTACTGCTGCTTTCTCTTACAGGGGAGGCACAAAGGGTTAGACTGGGGGCTAAAGCTGCGGCCTGTGTGTTTCAAAGACAAATTTCTGTTTTGTAAGCGTGGAAAAAATTGCAATTTCATTGCTCAATTTAAAACACTCCATTTGAGAAGCATGGTTCTTTTTACTGTTTCCTTCCTGCACTGCTACAGATAGCTAAAAGCACTTAATGTCTGCAACTAGGGCTTGTTAATCTTTAGTCGGTATTTACTGTGCAACTATAAATGTTAATTTAGTGATAGATCAGTTATAATAAATTACTTGTTTTGAACCTACATATAGAGTAAAAACCAGACATTTTAGACATGGTCTAACACACAATGAGGCTTGTACGTATGGCCAGCTAATCTGCACTCAGTCATCTGTGCTAATGACTGGCAAAATCTCTGTCTCTACAAGATTTCTCATCTCCATAGTAACATGTACTATAATAGGTGGTAACTGCATTAACAAGCTTCCAGGCACCTGCAGACCATCTTAGTTGTGTACACTGCAATGCAGTCAGCCTGTTAAGGGAAGCACTTCAATATTATATTTTTCCTATTGTAGAGAATAATCCTGTTAAACTTTTCAAGTTGTAAGTAGAGAATTAGATATTCCCCCCCCCCCCGCATTTATGCTTGCAGTATAAGATTTATACAGTACATGTGAGCACATGTGAAAGGGGTGTGTGTGTACTGTCACATGTTCTAAGAGTCAAGAAGTGTGAAGTCTCTATATTGGTCACTAGCAACTGGTTTTATTGAACAGTGGCAAACCTGTATCTTTTCCCCATCCAGAATATGTTCTCAGTAAGATCATATCATTCCTACTATTAGAGGTCAGTGGCTCTGGAAAAAATGTAGGGAAACCTACATGCACTGCATGAAGCAGATCTGCTGGTAACCACTGCTTGAGTTTTTCATCATTACTTATTCCATGCAGTACCAGATCAGGCATGTATGTGGGACAGTAACCACCGAGAAGTGACCTTCCAAAGTTTTTCACACTTGGACTGCTGATTATGTTGGATCTGAAACAGAAGAATACGAAGCCCATTCAAAAGCCAAGAGCAGAGCCACCCTTCAGATATCTCTCCCCACTCCTCCTATAGGCACAATAAGTTTGGTGAAATTGTCAGCATTATAGACTTGTCACAAGATCTTCAAATACATGAAACTGATGCAACTCTTATCTGACAGGCTACATTTAGATGCTGTTGAGAGACCTGACATTAACTAGCCCTCAGGTTTACTCTGTGCCTGGCTCTGTAGCTTGTTTAAATTTACATAGCAAGTCCTCTGGCATTTAAAATTAAGCAGCACTAAATGAAGCCACACAAGGAAAAAAGAAACAATGAAGCACAGTTAATATTGGTGTAGGAACCTTAACATTTCCTGACTAATTTTGAACAGTTCAGAACATTTTAGTTTTCTAGATTTTAAGAAAAGAAGAAGACAAGTCTGAAACTATTAGGCCTTGTGAAATATATAAGCTCCCTGTTTTGCTGCTAGTTGGTTTGCTGAGCTTGAGAGTTCATTGCGTGGTTCAGTGAACACTTAACTAAATGCATATGCAGTCTCAAGCAAAGTAAAGGCATCAGAATTATGCCTGCATTAAATTTTGGACTTCATCTGTTTACCAAAAAGTGTGATTAGAATTTTTCTACTCTCCCTAAACTCAAAAGGATGAGAAAAGTGTTTTGCTCAAACTTTCACAGATGTTCACCTTCTGCCAGAGCACAAACAGAGAATATTTCAGCCTTAAGGGAACAGTTTTCAAGACCCTAAACAATAATAAAGCCCAGATAACTGGCTGAGTGAAGTCTGTAGAGCTCTGCCTGGTCACATGGGCTCTCCTGCACTGTTCAGAACTTAAATGGTGAAAGAGAGGTGGGGATGGAGATGTTATAATGGATATTTAATAGCAACTTCTAGCAAATATTAAAACTAAGTTTAATGTAAAGTACTCCAGGCCAGTCTTAGAGGTTTATTTTGTTTGGTTTTGGTTTTAAGTAAATGAATTTAAATGTTCATGCTGGATAGACAGTGAAGTTTTCAATTCAAAGCACAGGCAGTAATTATGCACACTCCCTACCCCACCAGCATGTGTCTTAGCCCTGCTGAAGGACCAGAAATATCTGAGAAAAAAAGCCCTGTCAAAAAAAAAAAAATTATTTTGACAAGCTGTCAGTGTATCATCCTACTCAAATCTCGGCCTTTTGCTGAGACTGCCAACAAAGGACCCAGTTGCAACAGCAATTTTTACAGTACAGACATCAGCAAGAAACTGAGTTGAGACCCCATGCATTTCACAGACCACTGAACAGCTCTTGGGTAGCAACAGCATTTGACCCCATTTGGCACAAGATCCACTCATATACATTCTTTACCTTGGTAAAGGAAGTTCTACTTCTGTAAATTCTTCATGCCTATTGCTGACATGGCCTTGAGGGTGTAGATCAGAGATACATGAAGCACCATCGTCATCGCTGTCTCCAAGTGCACTATCTGAACTCTCATTCCTAGGAATATCCCCTTCAATTCGGAAGGGGATTTTCCTTCCAGCATCCCCATAGGGGACATCGTCAGTGACTACTTGGCCAGAGTCCTGCACGTTAGAACTTGTTTTAACAGAGTCAAGTGAATGGCCCTCCCCATTCTTGGAGCACAGGGTTCTAGCTTCCTCTAAGATTTCTGTTTTTACAGTTTCTATTTTATCAGATGGCTTAAGTGGTTCATCTGACAAACCACGCAGAGTAGAAGTATTTGCTACATTCATTTCAATTTTATTACCTTCAGCAAAATATTCATCAAATATACTCGCACTCGCTTCACATGATGGAATTTGTGCATAACAGATATTACGCCTAATGTGTAATGGGTTAAGGGAGGCTTTGGAAGTTTCTTGTTGGCTCTGGGAAGTTTCTGCAGGCACATTTGGTGGACTTGACGTACAGCTTGCTACCTGTAGATTTTTTTTGAACGCCTTAAAATTTTCATCCATGTCACTCTTGCGAGTTTCTAAATCTGACTCTGGCGATGTAGAACTTCCAATCTGGAAGGTGACCCTTTCTAAAGGAGGACTCCTCTCAACAAACCTCTCAGGACACGGTACAGCAGATGACCTGTCAGATGGTTTTTCTGCTACTTCACTAGTGGCCTGGTTGCTATTCTTTAAGACATCCATTAAATCCTCTGATTCTATTTGTTCTTCAAAATGGTATGACACAGTTCCTATATCAACTACCTTCCCTTTCCTACAGTCATCCACTATTCCCTTAGACTCAGAACTGCCAACTAAGAGGTCTTTTGATGCAATACAGGATGCCCTGGAGCTCTGATCAGCCTTTCCTGTTACTTCTTCATTCTTTTCTTTTGAGGACATTGGCAGAGCAGGAGAGCTCTCTGGGTTACTGACATGCCCCATAGTGCTACTGGTTTGATTTCCACCATTCTTCTGAGGTAGGATTGGCGGCACAAGAGCGGGTTCATTCTTAACAGTGACAATCACATAATCAGATTCTTCAACCTCTCCCTTTTCCAATGTAGTTGTGATCTTCCTTCCATTTAGCAGTTGTTCTTCCTCTCCAACTTTCTCATTCCAGGCCAGTTGATTTTCCTGTAGCTCAGAGCACCGTAGGAAGTATGTTAGAACGTAGAGAATACGTTGAACTAATTCCTTATGTTTTCCAACAATCACAGTCCGTGTCAGCCTAACGGGAGAGCCTATGGCACCATACAGATCACCTATGCAAACATATAGGGAAACAGGTACTTCACAAATGTGTATGTGGTTACACTACAAGTTTCAGAAGTAGAAAACACATTAAATGCATTCTTTGTAAGCACACACTTACATAATTTGGGCAATTCCTTATACCATTTTAACATGCTTTGCCTCACAGCAAATTAATGGAGGTTTGAAAACATTTGTTTTTTCTTTTTTTAAATCCAATATTTCCTTTTATTTGCACCTAGGCTTGTTTTCATAGAGTTGATCATGAGTGTGAGACTTCTAGCATTCAATCTTGGTAACCTCAACACTATTGAAAGTTTTGTTTCACAAAACAAAGCTTACAAGATATTATTTTCATTAGGAAATGGAGACAAGGAAAGAAAGTCCTTTTACTTATATGCTGAGCACAGTTGCTATAGAAATCAGAAGCAGACAAAAAAACAGGAAGCCCAATTGACATTTTTAATAGAGTTTCTAGGAATAAAAGCCAAATCAAAGCCTTGATCTTAAGAACATACTCACAGGATTAACTTTATGCATGCAAGTAGTCCCACAGGGAATAAGATTGTTAGATAATTTAGATGTATTGAAGTTGGCAGGGCCTGACAAAATGCACCCTACGGTACTTAAGAAACTAACTGATGCAATCTCTGAACCATTAGCAATTATCTCCAGGAACTCATGGAGGATGGGTGAGATCCCAGAGGGTTGCAAAAGGGCAAACATAGTACCTATCTTTAAAAAAGGGGAACAAAGAGGACCAGGAGAGTTATAGATCAGTCAGCCTAACTTCAATACCTGGAAAGATATTGGAACAAATTATTAAACCATCAGTTTAAGTACCTAAAGGATCATTAGGTGAATACATAATAGCCAGCAAGCATTTGTCAAGAACAAGCAATGCCAGAACAACCTAATTTCCTTCTTTAACAGAGTTACTGGCCTACTTGATCGGGGAGGGGGGAAGAGGGAGGTTGGGGGACAGTAGACGTGATATAGCTTGATTTTAGTAAGACTTTTGATGCAGTCCCAAATGCCACTCTCATAAGCAAACTAGGGAAGCGTGGTCAAATTGAAATGACCATAAAGTGGATAGACAACTGGTTGAAAGACAGTACTCAAAAAGTAGTTATCAATGGTTCACTGTCAAACTGGGAGGATGTATCAAGTGGGATCACCCAGAGGCCTGTCTTGGATCAGGTACTTTTCAATATTTTCACAAATGACTTGGATAATGGGGTCAACCATATGGTTATAAAATTTGCAGATGACACTAAGCTGGGAGAGGTTGCAAGCACCTTGGAGGGCAGCATCAGAATTCAAAAAGACCTTGTCAAATTGGAAAACTGGTCTGAAATCAATAAGATGAAATTCAATAAAAGACAAGTGCGAAGTACTTCACTTATGAAGAAAAAACCAAATGCACAACAAAATGGGAATAACTGGCTAGACAGCGGTACTGCTGAAAAGGATCTGTTCTAGTGCATCACAAGTTGAATATAAGTCAATATCAGTTGTTAAAAAGACTAATATAATTCTGAGGTGTATTAACAGAAGTATCATCCGTAGGACATGAGAGGTAATTGTCCTGCTCTACTTGGCACTGTTGAGGCGTCAACCGGGGTATTGTGTCCAGTTCTGGGAGCCACCCTTTAGGAATGATGTGGACAAACTGGAGAAGTACAGAGAAAAGCAAACCACTGATAAAAGGTTTAGAAACCCTGACCTATGAGGAAAAAAGTTAAAAAAACTGTATAACCTTAGTTTTGAGAAGGTGAGAGGGACCTGATAGCCTTCAGATACGTTAAGGACTGCTGTAAAGATGATGCAGCACGGGAGATTTAGGTTACATATCAGGAAAATCTTTCTAATTATCATGGTAGTTGAATACTGTAATAGGTGACCAAGGGAGGCTGTGTAATGCTCATCATTGGAGGTTTATAAGTACAAAGTTAGACAAACACCTGTCAGGTATAGTCTAACTTTACTTGCTCCTGCCTCAGCATGGTGTGATGCACTAAAAGATGACATCTTGAGCTCCCTTCCTTTACATTTCTATGATTAACAGTTAGGTGTATTAAAGCAAATGCTTGCTTTCAGGCTTCAGGCCTAAGTTAGTATTATATGTATATAAACTTACTTATAAAAGAGTCTTGGAGCAACAATAATATTATGACAACTCAATATAAAATTTTGAAATAAAAACTTAAGGTTTGCAGAGACTGAGCAGTTCCTTCATCATCATCAACAATATAGTTTTATCACTTATGGAATGCTGCAATTGACTGAAATCATGGCATTTTAGTATAATTTAATAATAAACCATGTATTTATGCAAACTTTCAATTTGTAGTTATTTACAAATATTACACACTAACCTTCCAAAAGATTTGTTTTCAGAAAGCACTTTTGTACTACGAACCCTGTCTTTTTAGGAGGGAACCACCAGAGGGCAACATTTTCCTTCTTATTGATGTATATGTATATCGATGTATATGTATCTTATTGATGTATATTGATGTAAGAAAGAACTGAGATGATTTGAATTCAACCATTTAGAATTTGTCTGGGTCTTTAAAACTAGTATTAGCTTCTTTCTGAGCCTACTCCATAATGTACACTCTTACCAGCTCTGAGTATGGGTAACAATTTATTTCACTTTTTTTTTGTAGAACTACCGGCAGTTCTGCTGGAGAGAGGACAAGATCTACTGCCCAAACAGGCATCATACAGCTCCCTCCATCTGGTTTTTATATACCTCAGCCCTGGCTTCTTGTTTCCCTAAGCCAGCTCCCACTTTCCTGAAACTCAAAACACCCAGTCCCTCACTCCTCTCCTCAACTACTCAAGGACTCAGTAACTTTTCAAAATCTCTCTTTTTTAAAGCAAGCAATACAACTCTCCACCACATATATATATATAGTGGAGTTAGGAAACTTCAGTGCCAGCGAGGCTACTGATAAGAGCTCAGCTGTTCTCAGTGGTGGCAGATGACAGAACAAGGAGCAATGGTCTCAAGTTGCAGTGGGGGAGGTCTAGGTTGGATATTTGGAAACACTTTTTCACTAGGAGGGTGGTGAAGCACTGGAATGGGTTACCTAGGGAGGTGGTGGAATCTCCTTCCTTAGAGGTTTTTAAGGCCCAGCTTGACAAAGCCCTGGCTGGGATGATTTAGTTGGTGTTGGTCCTGCTTTGAGCAGCGGGGTGGACTAGATGACCTCCTGGAGTCTCTTCCAACCCTAATAATCTATGATTCTATGACAAGAATCAAATAGAACTAAGCTAGATGATAAACAGCAGAACATGATACTTACACGGAACTATTGTTATTCAAGTTGTTTCACTAAATTTCACTAAATTTTCTGGATTGTTTTACATTGGACAGACCATATATAGGAGGGTAAAATGGAGTGGGGGTGGGGGATTGCCCAAGTAGTGGAATTTTTGAGAGTAAGATTTTATGCATGTGATTATCTACTCTGCAAACATTAATGTCCACGTATGTTGGCTCTGAAGAGAAAATGTTCAGAAATGAATAAAACTGCTAGTTATAAATATTTTTCCAGCTCTCATTCACATGCTTCTTATATCATAGAATATCAGGGTTGGAAAGGACCTCAGGAGGTCATCTAGTCCAACCCCCTGCTCAAAGCAGGACCAAGCCCCAACTAAATCATCCCAGCCAGGGCTGTGTCAAGCCTGACCTTAAAAACCTCTAAGGAAGGATATTCCACCACCTCCCTAGGTAACCCATTCCAGTGCTTCACCACCCTCCTAGTGAAAAAGTTTTTCCTAATATCCAACCTACATCTCCTCCCACTGCAACTTGAGACCATTACTCCTTGTTCTGTCATCTGGTACCACTGAGAATAGTCTAGAGCCATCCTCTTTGGAATTTCAAGTAGTTGAAAGCAGCTATTAAATTCCTCCTCATGCTTCTCCTCTGCAGACTAAACAATCCCAGTTCCCTCAGCCTCTCCTCATAAGTCATGTGCTCCAGCCCCCTAATAATTTTTGTTGCCCTCCACTGGACTCTTTCCAATTTTTCCACATCCTTCTTGTCGTGTGAGGCCTAAAACTGGACACAGTACTCCAGATGAGGCCTCACCAATGTCGAATAGAGAGGAATGATCACGTTCCTTGATCTGCTGGCAATGCCCCTATTTATACAGTCCAAAATGCCATTGGCCTTCTTGGCAACAAAGTCACACTGTTGATTCATATCCAGCTTCTCAACCACTGTAACCCCTAGATCCTTTTCTGCAGAACTACTGCCTAGCCGTTCGGTCCCTAGTATGCAGCAGTGCATGGGATTCTTCCGTCCTAAGTGCAGGACTCTGCACTTGTCCTTGTTGAACCTCATCAGATTTCTTTTGGCCCAATCCTCTAATTTGTCTAGGTCCCTTTGTATCCTATCCTACCCTCCAGCATATCTACCTCTCCTCCCAGTTTAGTGTCATCTGCAAACTTGCTAAGGGTGCAGTCCATGCCATCCTCCAGATCATTAATGAAGATATTGAACATTGGTCTTAGGACCAACCCTTGTCCACAGCCATGTGATTTCATGTATCAAGATACTTAGTAAGTTATGTAGGTAGAAGAGAGTCACCACATCTGAGGACTTAGGGCAAGATTTTCTAGCCAGTTTACTACCCCTTTGTGCAACTGAGATGGAGCAAAAGGGCTGTAATTCCATTGCCAATGCCCAGATAGAATTTCCCTGGCATAGAGAAACCCTCTGCTTACCCATGTACACTGCCGCCAGGCACTGCGCCTCTCTCACGCCCAGTCTCCCTTTCCCAGCAAAGAGGGTGCACCAGCGCTCTACTATAATGATACTCCACTGGCATAGGGTCCATCAGGGACCACAAACCAGTGGCAGACTTTAATGCTGCCTGGCAATAGCTTTAGTTTGTGTCAGATGAGGACTGGCCAGAGAATCAGAGAGCTGGAACCAGCTCCCTGACATCCCCCAACTCCATCCCCAACATGCTTACAGATGATGTACAAGTTTAATTCTTGTCTGCCTCTGCATAGCTCCTATCTCAGAGATATTTTTTAAAATAGCTGTGTATATACAATGTATTTGTAGGGAAGTGCTACATTTCAATTAAATAGGTTAAAGTTTAGAAACTTTTATACTAGATTTTTTTTAAAAAAAGGTTTTCTACTGACCAAGCTGTGCCCAGAGAGGGTTATAAGGATGTGATTTTGCCAGCAGGTTTACAGATTGTGATGTGCCTCTCTCAGAGAAGGCCTTTATGGGAAGATGGTCGACTGGCATTACAGTTGGGACCCACGCCAGGTGATAGGTCAGCACTGCAGTCAATAAAGCAGCTAAGAACCTAAAGAGAAAGAATATAACAAAAATAAGATCCCAGGGGGAGAAAAAGGTATTCCACATATGCTCATGTCTGTATGCATTAGAACACAAGTTACTGCAGGGGTAAGGGGATGATACAGAAGAAAGCATACTGGTTTTTGTTGATCTGTTCTATCAGAAGTGTAAATTCCTTAAGAAAGCGCTGGCATAGCTGGTTCTTTTCCAAAGTGCTGGACATCATGGTAAGCCACACAGGTTCTGCGATCCTTGGAACCGAATACAGGTTCCAGATTGTAAGTCTACCAAAAGGAAAAAAAACAAAACAAAACAAGCTGTTAACCTGTGAATGAGGTTGCAAAAATAAATAAAAGAAAAAAATACACAGTTTTCTTCAATCTTTTTTATAACAACATCGGTTAGGAGTTCTAATAGTTATGTAGGTTCTGTGCAGCTAGTCAGAGGCTCCACTCACATAATAAGAGGTGTTCTGTAGAACACTAAATTATCACCATAAGTGCATTAACAATATTCTAATCAATACAATTGCAATTTCCTTGACAAAGAAAGCATTCCTCTTAGCATGCAAGGAGGATATGAAATTCATCTCAGCACAAACTAAACAGTTGGACTAAACATTATAATGTTTCAATGAATCAAAATTTATTGCTTCACCAAGTTCAACACGTTAGTTTTACCCGGCAATTGCTTCACACACAATCAACATTTATTTCACCATACTTTCTGGTATATTGTGTCATCAAAAGACAAATTGAGACTCTAGGAGCACCTTTAAGACTGAAGAACTATGCTGTAAGAGTTTAACTCTGAATGAAATCTGCAGCTCGACTCCTCATCCTGCTATGCAACAACCAGTCAGGTGCTTTACCACCTGAGTAAATAAGCCCAGATATTAGTCAATACATTGACCATGCAGTTTTAAAAGTGTGATCTTAGACATACAATGATTTGATGGGTAGTCTGATAGCAAAACACAAGCCCATCACATATGGCCACCATCTCCGATAACAGCTAATTTAATTCCAAACAGATTTGCATGATCCACAGTTAAATTTCTAGCTGAAGAGATTATAGGCTTCTACACATTTAAAATTTTTGTACAAATAATCTTCACAAGTTAGCAAGTTCAGAAACAGCCCTAGTGTAGTGGAAAGTTTGGGGCTTTCCAGATCATCTAGTTAAATTTTCTGTTGTTTTATGGGTGATTAGTGCCTGAAAATTTACAGCCAAACATTCTGTCTACTTTACATTTCAAAATTTACCATTTACCAGAGCAATCTAGCTGTGTGTTCCCAAGCAATTACTTGCAGATACATACAGTGTTAACATATAATTCAATTTGTGTGTGTTAAGTTTCTTTCCTTGGATGCGTGTGTAAATTGATTTTACCTTCAATCTCTGTTTATTTATGCCCTTTTTAAGTTGTCTGTATACAATAGACTTTTTCAAATTTGCTAAAAACATTTTTTCTCTTGTGATGAGAATAGTTAGTTCTCTTAAGCATGTTATTTAAGACATGCTCTGGTGTGGTATGAAGGCTGATTTTTTAGGCTCATTATTCTTCAGTGACCATTCCACAAAAGTTACAAAAAGCTTAGAGCCAAGCCATTGTAGCTACAGTCCCCCATTATCTACAGTGTGTATGTTTTAAAATGTATATTGTTTTAAACTTCATATCCTTTTTTCCTTTGCACTGTGTATACTATCTTGCCAGCTGTAGATAGGAAGTGTATCAATGCTACAAGAGAAGCAAAGGGTGAGAGGTACGGAGGGAAGAAGAGGAATGCTTGAAGAAAGGAGAGCTTGGGGGAAAAAACTAGTGGCATAAGACAGCAAAAATTGATGCAATGAGAAAATATTATATTGGGGGGGAAGTCAAATCTAAGTCATAAAAATCAAGTCCATGGTGTAACACTCGTATTTTACAGTTACATACTAAGAACTACCTTAAAAGAACATTAGGATTGCAAAGTCAAGCACTCAAAGAGTTAGAAAACGCCAGAATTAAGGTTGCAACCAGGCCTTAATTGGGCCTCCATAAGTGTATGAATTATGATACAGTCTTTAATTACATGATCATATACTATTGTTCCACTGGACCCTAGCCTTCTTCAGTGCACAGAGTAGAAGTTGCTCACTTAATGATATTCAGTATTATAATTTTGTCTTGATTCAGTGTTCAATGGCCTGATTTTCTGCATGCTATTCCAACCCTACTCTGTTACTATCAGAACTATTCGTTTCCTCAGGAGCTATTCTACGGTGATTTTCAGTTTAGTAGGAGTGCTTCACAACATCGACTTATTTTCACAAATTCTATAGCAGGGTCATTTTTTCAGTCAGCATGCCTAGTGGTCAAGGCCTATGACCCTCTTTCACTTCAAGTGTGTCCTGAACCCCTTGGATAGGGTTCAGCTATGTCATCATCCTTGCTGGTAACCCCTGGTCCTGCCCATTGCAGGGTAGGCACAGGGGATCCTGACCCAGGATCCTCAGAGAGTGATAGCATGGGATGGCCTGGGTTCAGCCCATTTCTGCTCATCCGTTCCTGGGCCATTTCCCACACACCGGATGCCTCAGTTTGGGGCATGGCTGTCACTGCGTTATAACATTTCACTTCAAACCCCAAAGTCTGGGGGTGATGCAGGTGACCCTCTGGTTCCCGTGTATATGGTTCTCTATACCTCTGGGGTGATGTCTCCATGAGCAAGAGGGAGACTCACAGCCAGACCTTCCCATTATTTTCCCCTACTGTTTCAGGGCAGTCCTACAGAAAATGGCTTCTCTCCTTCCCCCTTGCCTGGGCTGCTAGAGCTCTTTTAATACTGCTCCTTTCCCCAGGCAGTGCCCGAGGGGCAGAGCTTTCCCAGACCAGTACAGCTCGTGTCCTTCCTCTGCCTTATTGTGGCGTTTATAAACTCTATCACACCCTGTGAGGCTAGAGATCAGTATTCTTCCCCATTTTATAGATGGGGAACTGAGGAACAGAGAGCACAAGGTCCAAAGTACCCCCTAGTTTTGGGTGCTCAATTTGAGACACCTAAGATATGATTTTTCACAATACTTAGCATGATATAGCACTGTTCAAAGCACAGTTCCCCCTGACTTCACTTGTAGATTTGAGTGCTCAGCACACTTCTACACACCAGACCCCAGGAGAGAGAGTCAGGCACCCAAAATATGAGGCACACACCATTAGTGACCACCTGTGAAAAAGTTATGCAAGAAAGCTACTTGAACTAACACAAGAACTCTGTGGCCCAGGCAGGAACAGAATCTAATCCTGCAGGTAGCACTCAACTCCCTTAACCATGAGATTGTCCTTTTTGTTCCTGCCTGCCACCCCCCGCCTCTGTCACTACACACCTTCCAACAAGCAGGGAACCTACTGGCAACACACTCCTTTATTATATAATCCTGATTCATTCCCAGAGCACAGTCCATGCTGAGCTTTAAATGAGGAAGAGGTCTTGAAGAAAAAGTAGTTTGTGATCGTGCTGTTAAAAAAACTATCCTCATATGAGCAAGGGGACCAGATTAAGATTAAATGGGTTTCTGGATCATCAGTTTGGATCTTTAGAACCACAGAACAGACCTATATCACTTAAGCTAATAAAATAACTGATAGCAGTAATAGGCTGTTATCCTCTGTGTGGACAAGTGGCTAGAGGGGGATCAGAGACATGCTTTGCCAGTGGATTTCACAGCTATCTGCTGACAGCAGAGGGTTGTTAGACTCATGGCTCCTGGGTTCAATTGGAGGAGAGTGTACTCTAATGGTTATAGACCCTTCTCCCTTTGTGCCCTTAGCCTGTCTCCCTCCTGCTGCTCCTATCCATCCTCCACCTTATTACAACTCCCACCCTCCAGCTCCTGCCTATCTCCCTCCTTCACCTTCCAGTTAGGTGTTCTCCCCACCTCTTCTTCACCTGGTTGCTGAAGGACTGAAGTGGGGGGACCAAGGGAGGGGCATTGAGCGCACAGGAAACAGTCTCCTGCTATCTGACATCACAGCTGCCTTTCGCAGCCTGGGGGAGCAATTGCACGGAAAGTCTTATGCAGTCTGTGGGCTGAAGCATGATCCTTTGCTCTGTGGGGATGGTGCACATGCAGTCCAGTTGGCAGGTACAAGCCATGAGGAGAGATTAGCTACTAGACTAGTAAAGTCTCTTTGAGAATGTGTGAACTGAATTTTTTTCAAAGACTTATAGCAGGGCCACATTTAGGTGGATGTTCACAGGGATGGCAAAAGGCATCACCCCCCTGCCAAATTTCAAGTACCTGAGTCAAAACAGGAAAGCATTCAAGTTTCTCAGCACAACAGCTGTAAGAATTTTTTAAATATAGGAATACAATGCATTTTCCCCTACTGTCAGTCATTCTCAGAAATGGCGGAACCATTTTTGTTGAAGTTTTCCAAAAAATTTCAGTCTGAGGCAGACACTTAAATTGGAAAAATGTAGCCCAAATGATTAGAGTTTGGCAAAGTTATTGAAAAAACAGGGTCTTAACAGGAAATCCCAGGTGACCTTAACTTCCTCCTATAATACGGTGTAATAACAGCTCACCTGAATTCTCCCAGGGCATCCGTGACACGGCTGATATAAACCTGAACTCTTAGGCTGGATTCTGCTATTTTTCTACAGAGGATCATGGCCTTCAACAATAAAAAGTGACATCTTAAAGAATGCAAAATAGTTTATACCATCTCTATAGGCTCATCAACATGTCTGAACTGATGAACAGACACTGTGGCTCTAGCCCCAATGTTATGTGGCCACTTAGGAAAGGAAGAGCTGCCCACATCCCCATGTATGACTGCGAAGGACCAATCTAGGACACGTGACCAGGTGCATGGGGGGAGGAGAGCAAGGGCTGTACACCAGATACTCTCCCCCCCTCCAGCCCTTTCAAAGCAAGCATGCACTCTCTCCCCCATAATGCATCAACCAGTTGAAAAACCATCTAAACGGGAGAAGAGGATCACCCGCACCCCCAAATCCTCCTTCCAGTGCAAGAAGAGAACCCAGGGAGGGACTGTGGTCCCAAGGCATAACTTTTTCCAATGCAGTTAGAAAGGCAGAGAAGCTATGTGCTATCCCCATGCAGGGCTCAGTCTGCAAGCTGGCTTCACCCCCTGATTATTTATGCCTTTCCAGGCTCTAGAGTATTCCATCCCTGCTTAGTGCTTATTGTTCAGACTCCACTAAATAGCATTCTGTACCTTTTCAATTGCACTCTTTAACTTATTCATATGGGATTCAAATAAAGGGAAGTGAGAAAAAAAGAAGTCCTGGAAGTTCCTCTGTGCATCTTCTCTTTCAGGCAGGGAGAAAATTACACTGATGGCAATTTTTTTCCTCCGAATCATTGCAGGATTGGAACTACAGCTTTCATCAGCCATGCTAAAAGTCTCTTCGGTGGACCTGCAATGAGATAAATGGCAGGCCAATTACCCTGTGCGTTTCCTACATTTGTATACGATGCATAGTGTTGTATGTCAGCAAGAGATTCTAACTATGGCAGCATCCCCAAGTTTCAAGGAGTAATTTTAAATCACTTAAGAGCTTTGCTTACTGCTCCAATCAGCCAAAAACTAAGCCATGGCAACTGCAGAAAGTAATCTCAATAGAAACCACAGAAATACATGGTGGAATAGGACAGGACCTCTCAGCCTGTAAGGTATGAACCAGAAGCCAGTCATGGGTTATCCCCTCCTGATTGGGTTGCAATATCCTTAGCTTCTAGGCACCATCTCTCTAGCACTGGCAGGTCCATGGTGTCAGTGAGTACAATATACTCACTGTCACAGTGGCTGACCCCAGCTTCCCTGAAAATATAATACAGCATTAAGTTGGATGACCTTTTCCAGGTAACTTCCATCACACTGGAGGGCAAGAGGAGAGAATGAAAGCCAACTCCCAGCAGCTACATCAACTCTGTACTGTTCCTAATCTGCAGAGAGAGGGATCCACTGGCTTCAGGCCTATGAGCATGCATGTATATATGCAGGTCCATTTGTAAGTGATTTGTGAATGCAGCACCAGGCATTTGATCAAGAGTGAGAGAGAAAAGTCATCAGAAAGTGTTTGGAGCCAGAGATCAAGAAACTGATGGTCCATGATGAAAATCATCTAGCTTTTGACTTTACATATACTTAGGGGTCTGACTGGAAAAAATAAGTAGTGGTTATCTCTGATGCTCGGCTACTCAACACCAAAATGAGACAATGCTTACAATATAGTGTATAGACCTTCATTAAATTGTTTAATTTCCTATGAGCTAGGATCAGCAGTAGAATAGTTAACCATGCTGACATTAAGTTTTTAGGGTTAACGTCCTATCACGATGAGAAAGTTCACAAGTGCCAGACATATGGAAGATACAGGCAGACAGTTGAACTCTGTTTACATTTTGATGGTTATTGCCTCAGCCATAAAGACTAGAGAACCTATGTAAGGGGAAATTTTGATTCTACAGCACAAGATGGAGATGCCAAGAATAGATGAAATAAGCAACCATTGGTAGCTGCTCCTTTGCAGGCCAGTCTGATCCCTACATTACTGATCACAATGAATTTCTAAAGGCATTGTGACTATGTCTACCCTGCAACAAGACAAATACCTCATAACAAACATGCCAGGAAGCCAGTAGAGTTTTTGGAGGCTATTAATTACCATAAACCAAAACAGTACTTTTCAAAAAGCTACTTCTGTCTCAGAAATGCAGCATAGAATGCCTTTATGGATTTTTTGTTTGTTTGTTTGTTTAAAAACAGACTATTACAACACAGCATCATGTAACTGGCAAAGAATTTATCCTACCACCCATTATGAATGTCTCTGAAGTCATGCTTCATCGTGGCAAGGAGAGAGTAATCTTGCATAGTTTAAATGCACCTGATCTCCAACAGTGCTGTCAAATGCCAAAGGATTGTCAAAAAACCAGATCAGAAAATAAAGATATCTGCAATGCAACTCTAAGTCTACTGATGTTGCTGGCTTTGGAGAAGTTATTGCAATTAACTGAACTAAAAATGTTTCAGAGGGTATATTATTGTGCCAATCTCTAAAAATATTACTAGTAAATTCATAGCATTTTCATTTTTTTTTTTAAAAAGCAAAGCATTAGACAGATGTTGTTCAATCTGTACAGACTGCACTTCAGTTGAAACAAGCAAAAAGGCGAGCAAAAAGCTGGCTATTTGAACTAAGGTTTGTGCATTTTGAAAACTCATTCTAAGCAGAAACTGTTTTCTGGCTGATCTATTTGATGAGTTGAATATACTAAATTTGTCACAACAGAGGCTCTAAAGAGAAGACTGAGCTTGTGGGAAACAAGAGCTCAAGATGACAACATAACCTCCTTTGAACTCCTTAGTAACTTCTGTGCAAAGATAGAAATTCCCATGAATTTTGTAAATCAACATAAGAAACATCGCAAATTGAGTTCTTGTATAGTTTCCCATAGTTTGAGATTGAGAAACAGAAGTCTGACTAAAACAACGAGGAGTTCTAACATGGCTACTGCTCTGAAAGAAGTCTGAACGCGAGAACCCGTTTCAACAAAGCTGCTAATTGTGCTTGCCTAACAAGTAACAATCTAGAGCTGCAGATAGAAGTTCTGTTTTCTTTGGGACGTTGGTCTAAAGATCAGTCAGATGCTGTGCAGTTTTTGCTGTATGAATTAAAGCACAGATTCAGCTCCTATTGAGAACAATAGCTAAAATCCGTTGTTTCAATGGTACTTCATTGTTTGACCAAATGAACGTTTGAACACACCAACACATGTAATGCCCGACAGCTTAAGTATTGGATCTAAAATACTTTTGTGCAATTTCCTTCTCTACTATGGATGTGATGAAAGCAAATGCACAGAAGTCATTTACCTCTGGAGAAAGATTTGATGCTGCATATTGCAAATACTACACCAAGAACAGAGAAAATAATGTTCAGCAAGCAGGCTTAAGTTTTGTCTTTAGGGATAAGTAGTTACAAAAACACTGAAATATATTTCAGAATGAACTTTTTTTTTTAAAAATGCCTCTTTAAATGAGATTTTAATCAAAGGATTTTTTACACTAACTTAACTGATCACTATAAGATGATCTAAATTGAACACAAGTTAATTAACTAACCAATGCCTTGATCTTTGTCTAAAAGCTATTCCATTAGTTTTTGAACTTGAGGTCACTTTTTCATATGGTGGATTTCAGGATAATTTCTTTGGCCCACAGACCAAAAGAAAGCCAAAATATCTGTTTGTAGCAATGGTTAATGGAACAGAGATATGGGGCATGGAAATTGATCTTCCAAGGTGTTTGTAGGGCACTTAGCCTGTTTAACTTGTATATTTATTAAGACAACTTGTGATCCATTGGCTAAGTATCCCTTCCAATGACAAAAAGCCACAGCGGGGGCCTTTTCATGTGGGAAATCTATACATGGAATCTCTGTAAGAGAATCAACTATGTCATCTCACTGGGGAGACGTGGGCTTTACATCTCGTTGGTAAAGGCTGCAGAAGCACTTGCACAAGCCTGGAAAACCCTCAGAATCCACAAGAGGACAGGGTTTTCAGCCCCTAGCTCCTTGGCAGTGGCTGACCCCAGCTTCCCTGAAAATATAATACAGCATTAAGTTGGATGACCTTTTCCAGGTAACTTCCATCACACTGGAGGGCAAGAGGAGAGAATGAAAGCCAACTCCCAGCAGCTACATCAACTCTGTACTGTTCCTACCTAATCTGCACCGAGAGGGATCCACTGGCTTCAGGCCTATGAGCATGCATGTATATATGCAGGTCCATTTGTAAGCGAGGGAAGTAGCTGAGAGGCATTCCTTATCTTGCCATGAGAAAGCAAGACTGTCTATAAGCCAAGTCTTGATGCACCCCATAACGTTTTTGTCAGACTAGTGGCAAACATATTGAAGTTATTATAGCCAAGCTTTTGGCTTTTGTTTTTGGGTCATGGCTCTCTTTTTTCAAGTTGTGCCAAAAAAT
The DNA here is from genome assembly GCF_007399415.2 of Gopherus evgoodei. Taxonomy (NCBI): domain Eukaryota; kingdom Metazoa; phylum Chordata; order Testudines; family Testudinidae; genus Gopherus; species Gopherus evgoodei. The sequence continues at coordinate 79,682,802 of NC_044326.1, forward strand.
CACTGCTTGAGGCCTCCTGTGCATGTCAAGAGAGTTGTCATAGTCTATTGCACCAAAGTTTTGTTAACTAGTCACTTCAGTTTGTTATAGTAGAATATAATTGTGCCACTGATGATGTTACATTCTCCCGCATGTCAGTAGGTAGCGCCATTCGTTCTTCTAGTAACAGCTAGGGGTTTAATTATCTTTATTTGAATGGGTGCCTCGGAAATAAATGATAATCCTTCATTTGAAATGTGTTCATTATCAACCTCATTTTGTAGTCATTCATTTGTAATAATCTTAAGCAACACTTAACACTAGTATGTAGGAGAGATCAGATTGTTACTAGGAATTTTTTTTTTTTTAATTGACTTGCCCCTTTAAGAACAGAGGCTTGGCCAATTTCAGCAACTGCAGTGCAATTGTTATTGTATTCTAGCAGGGAGAAGCTCACAACACTCACCACCTTGGAATAATTCCATTTTCTAAACTTGTTGTTTGACTTCGGAGCCAGCGGCGTTGGTAGCTACTGGAAGAGGAGGATGAGGAGCTTGGTGATGGGAAAGGTGTAATCAAGAGACTACTCAGAGATGCTGTCAAGAAAACACACACACACGGACATTTTGTAGGGTGCTGATTAAACAAAAAACTATTTCCTTTGGCCAGGTGAACATGAATATAATTTTTGCCTATTGATTTTCTCATTTAAAAAAAAAACAAAAAAACACAGTAGCTTTCCTTTCAGTCTGACTCATTCCCAGCAGGTAAAACCATAATTATTTGAATTATTCTTGCTGCCTTAACATAGTAGAAGCCTTTTTTCTTAACAGCATCAGAATGTTGTATGTAGTGGAGACTAGACTGATGGCATCTCTCTCCTCTGTACTGGCTGTACTCCGCTGAAGCAAATCTGTCCTAAGAGATGTTGCCAGTCACGACAGGCAGGCCAAGCTCTACCCACTGCTTTTCCTCCCACTGACCAAAAATCCTCTCCCCTCTTTTCTTTAGTGGAAGTGCTACTGTTGATTTCTTCCCTAGCTTATACATTTATATTACTGAAGTACTACATAGATGAGAACCAAATGAGTTAATGATGTAAAGGCAGAGCATCACAAGACACATTCCCTTTCTTACTGATTTGTAGGGGAGAAGGGGAAGAATATGTTCTAGCAGCGGAGCTGATGAGCAGAAACCTAGTTTATAGGGAAGGGAACTGCTCAACAGATCCACAAGTTCGCGTGGATGTGCTATAAGCAGCAATATCCAAACTCCACCCCACTGGTTGGGCAAAACCTGAATCTGTTGAATCACTGTGCTAAAAAGCTTTGCTTTCATCAAACAGGAGAAAAAGAAACACAAATACCTGACCGAGCAATGCCGCTGTCTCTGTCCTCATTTTGCCCTCTGCTAGGCATATCAACCGGGGTGCTATGTGCTAAAGTAAACAGATCAGATCAACAGAAAACATTACATGTTGCCTCATATTGTTTGTTAGTGTTATGCAAAGTTTATGTTTAAAGGGCACGCAACAGCAAAGTCACATCCAGTGCAGTTAATTTAAGCAATAGCTATGCCCACAGTGTGTGGGCAGATAAAAAATATTCAGTGTTTGAAGAGGTAATAGCCAGCAATATTTCAATACTGAACACTACTAGTGAGATTGCGTTTTTTATTTTAGACTAAAATACCTTTTAAGTACCTGTAGGAATCTTAACATTAATTTATATACACTGAAAAAGTCATACAGCTGCGAACCAGCCCCATGAAAAAGTGCCTCAGGTGAAGTATCCAAAAATGAGAGCACCCAAAATCTCTAGCCACATTAGAAAATCCTGATTTCGTTAATTTTTGTAGCATCACTGGCATTGAACAGGCTAACAATACTTTATATGGAGTATCAGTTTCAGTTGTTTTTAAATTAATCACTATGCTTGCTTTATAGCATGAAGCAAAAATTCAATCCAGCGTAGATCACCAGTAAGTGTTAGTAGCACATATTCACTTAACTTATGAAGCATGCAAGATTTGTGAGGGATGTGAAGTAACTTTTCATTTTTGCAATCAGCAGGATCAGTTAGATCCAAGGTTTCCCCAACAGCATGAGTAATCGTCATGCCTGTAAAAGGATTTTTTCATATGTAAAGTAGACTAAACGCTACTTTAGAATTTAAGATAAAGCCTTTAATACTGGAAAATCGAAACTTAACCACTCCCAAACTCAGTTCAATAATGTCTTAAAAGCGTTGCCATCAAGTGAAAAAAAATCCACAGGTCAAAAGATATGGGAGGAAAGCAAAGAGGGAAAGAAGCAAAACGGAACTGCACACCAGCAAGAGATCAAATGTAGACCAGGAAACATAAATCCTCTTAGAAACATAAGGGCTCATTTATTATTGAATACACATTACATTAGGAAGTTTCCTTAATGTGAACATTTGTGGTAGAGGTGGGAGGAAAGAACAGGAAGCAATTTAATGCAGCCTGGTATTTCAAGAAGGCTTGAGTCAAAATATAAAGCCAATATGTGCCTATCATCATCTTCATCACTTTAGCCCTTTGTTTCTAGAGTGTAATTATGGACCTCCTGACAAGATTCGGAAGAAGCTGGGTTACTGTGGGTGGGTGGGCCACACTGTGCTCAGCATTCCACACAAACCTGCAAAGAAAGAAGCACTCCGGATGAGCCGGAGGGGAACTCCTTCAGATACACCCTGCAGCACTTTGCTGCTACACAGCTGTAACACACCTAAAAACAGCAACGCAGAGAGAGCACAAGACAAACAAACAAACAATTAAAGACAATGCAGGGAAAATAATTAAAAAAAACAGATGGCCTCATCAGGAAACTTTTTTTTTTTTTAAGCAAAATAAAAAAATATTTACCTAGATTACATCCACTACGGCAGATGGCCAAACCATTTTGATTAGAGCTCAGTTTTCCCAGATTGGGATCTTGGTTGATGTATTCAAAGCTATCTTGCAAGCTAAAAAGGGAGAAATATCAAAATTTCTAAGAAGGGGGATAGAATGGCTTCCACTAACATCAAACTACATTCTGTTTTGTTGGCTTTGTTATAAAAATCTAACTTCAGCACCAAGCTTAAAGATTAGCAGACACTCCTATATAACAACAGATATTTATAATGGAAAATAGATCATGGAGGATTGTAGACTTTAAGACTGTACTTTTCGGAATTAACTAACTTTCCATGTTTGGTCTCTGCCCACAGTGATTTTGAGCGGTAGAGGGGAATTGAGCAAAATCTCATCAGCCATTTTTGAAGGGGGGTGGGGAAGAGGAAGAGACGGGGGCGGGAGGGAGGTAGAAAAATATATGCACACCTTCATTATATTAAAAAGGCAACTTTGTTGGCAGTGGGAACTTGTCACTGAAGATAGAGACTAAAAACCTTTGAATGTTTATACAGGCCTCTAAACTTTGAGTTTCTCCCATTGCTCAACCAGAGCACACGTAAAGAGTCAAAGGGTACATCTACACAGCAATTAAACATCCACTGCTGGCGTGGGCCATCTGGACTCTGGTTCATTGGGCTTAGGGTGTGGGACTGTAAAATTGCTGTGAAGATGTTCAGGCTTGTCTTGGAGCCCAAGCTCTAGGACCTCAAAAGGGGGGAGGGTCTCATAACCTGGGTTCCAGCCTAACCATCTACACTGCAATTTTTAACCCTGCAGCCCAAGCCTCATGAGCCCAAGTCAGCTGACCTGGGCCGGCTGCTGCCATGCTGCAAGTCATTTATTCCAGTGTAGATGGACCCTGAACGATCTCACTCCCCTCTAGCCTTCGTGGGACAGCTAGAACTCAGCATGTGAATACTGCTCATAAACAGTCTCACTCTCTCTCCCTTTCACTCACTGCCAGCCAACATTTGGTTTTATGAGCTTTCCAGTTTTATACAGACCAACCTTAGGAGCAGTGACAGAAGAAATCTAAAATGAGAGTGAGAAATGACAGGAAACAACCAAACTTACTTATTTGTGCTTCCACTGAAGCTTCCCACTCTGGCTGAGAACACTTTACTTATCATAAGTTGCGGAGGAGAGCTGAAAGGATAAACAATCATCATCTCAGTGACTCAACAGTTCCAATTCCAACCATATGGATAATCCTAGAAAAGGAAACTCACTTACCGTATGTAGTGGATTTTCAAGGTAGAACCTTTGTAACTCATTGCCACTGAGCCAAACATCATTTCTCCAAGCATGTTGACATCAGAGGCTGGTCTAGTGTACTATAGATAAGTAAGGGGGAAAAAGCCAATCATAACCATTGCATTATTTTAGCATGGCGCTCAGCAGTACTAAATTTTGAACATGAAGTACAAGTAATCTCTGCTTCCCAGTGAAGAGCAGCATATACCAAGTGGTGTTTGTGCAATGCGTACCGTGACAGGGTCGGACCAGATGGCTACAAGAAAGTGATAGAAGGCAGATATATTAGCCTCAGATTAAGCAGGTCCCTTTTCCCTGGGTTCCAGAACAATCAGGAACTTGCTCGAACCAATTTGGCAGGCAGGCTAATCAGGGCACCTGGTTTAAAAAGGACCTCACTTCAGTCAGTGAGGGCTGCACAAGGAGCTGAGAGTGGGAGGGCGTGCTGCTGGAGGACTAAGGAATACAAACACTATCTGGCATCAGGATAAAGGTCCTGTGGTGCAGATAAAGGCGATGTTGGGAGAAGGCCATGGGAGCTGTAGCTGTCACACAGTTGTTACACAAAACACCGTAGACAGCTGTGATCAACAGGGCCCTGGGCTGGAATCCGGAGTAAAGGGCAGGCCCAGGTTCCCCCCATCCCCTCAACTCACTATTGGATACAAGAGGAATTGACCTGGACTGTGGGTCCCACCAGAGGGGAAGGTCCCTGGCCTGTCCCACTAGGTGGATCAGCAGAGACTGCAGGGATTGTTCTCCTTCCTTTTCTCCATGCTGGCCAATGATGAGATAAGCTGAGTGAACAGCAAGTTTGAGCCAGTTTAGCCACTTTTGCAAAAAACAAACAAATAAAAAAAACCACCAGCAAAAGTGGCTAAACTGAGGGCTGCCATGAATCTCTGATGCGAGCAAATCCACCAGTAAGTGCAGGATCCACCAAGGCAGAGGAGGAACTTTGTCACAGTACATACTATATTTACTTCATTAGAGAGGCCTACTACTTCAAATTTGCATGGACTCTCCCAAAGGTCTGCAATGAAGACACTCATGCACAGTCTCTGCAGCTGAACCAGACACAAGTAATTTTATATCTCCCAGCCACATTTCTTTATTGGAGGATGTTGCTTGAGAAAGACTGCAAGCATTGCAGGTCTGAAGAGTCTGGACTCTTAAGTGTTGTTACTTTTAAATTTAAAAATCATTCCCGGTCTAAATTAACTCATTTAGATGGCAAGATATACTTGGAATGACAATTTTAAAAAAGGAAACAAAATAAGTCCTATTTCTTACTACATTCCAAAGATCTACTACCAGTAAGAGGATAAACTCCTATGTATAAGTTCTCACCAAGTTAAGGTAGTAACTTGCATTTCAACACAAGGATACAATTTCTTAAAACAAACCCAATTCACATGAAGTCTCTCATGTGTCTCTTAGCACAGGACAAAGGTTTGCCTTTTTTGAGGAGATTCACACAAGCGATTTTACAGAGGCACATAGGAATTTTAAAAAGTAGAAAACTCATTTTTCTGAGTCTTGAATGTCCTTTTTTAAAATCAGCACCCAAAAAACTCACGTGGGCTTTAGGAGACTGGAAAAGTGCTCAAAAGCAACAGACCTTGCTCTGAGGAATTAGTTGCCTTGCTCTGACTAAATTTTAAAAAATTCAGTTACTAGAGGTACAGCCACACTAGAGAGCTTACAGGTGCAGCCGTGTCGCTGTAAACTGTCTAATGTAGCTGCTCTAAGCAAACAGGAGAGAACTCTCCCATTAACTACTCCAACCCTAAAAAGCAGCAGAAAGTTATGTTGGTGGGAGAAGCTCTCCCGCCGATACAGTACTGTCCACACCAGTGCTTATGTGGGTGTAACTTATGTCGCTCGGGGGTGATTTATTCCTCCTCCACCCCGAGTGACATAAGTTATGCCAACATAAGCAGTAGGATAGACAGCCTCAGTGGCAGGCTTCTAGGGATTTTGCAGGGGGGGAACCCCCCCAAAAAAACAGAGTATGCACTTTTAAAAAAGAAATTTAACTTTAAAAAGTCACTTCCGACTGAAAGCTTTTTTCTAAGACTAATGTTATGGTAACACCTGAGGGTAAGTCTATACGGCAAAAAAACCCTTCCAAAGCAGCAAGTCTCAGAGCCTGAGTCATCTTACTCAGATTTGTGCTATATCTATAAACAGCAGTGTGGAGATCCTGCTCGGGTTGGAGCCTGGGCTCTGAGACCCTCCTTCCTTACCAGTTTTCAGAGTCCACCAGCTCCAGCTGGAGCCCAGAGTGTCTACACTGCTATTTTTAGCCTCATAGCAAACAGCAGGAGCCTCAGGTCAGCAGACCCAGGTTCTGAGACTCCCTACTGCTGCTGTTTTGTTTGGGTTTTTTTTTGCAGCATATTTTTTTGCAGCATAAATGTACCCTAAGATTACTAGAACTGAAAAACTGAAGAAAAGGACCTCACCTACACACAAACACTAGCACCAACTAAAGTAATTAAAGAAGTTTCTAGTTACATGTATAAACAAACAAGTTTTATCTAAGCCCTAATTCTCTTTGTGTATTTGACAGTATTTTGTGTAGTCAATTACATAATTTCCTCAACATGGGAAGTTCAGCACATGTGTAACTGAGTGTAGGATAAGGTCTTAACTTTTTATATGGTAGTAGTCACACTATGTGGTATGACTAGTCATATGCTTTAAGTCTTTACGGGAACGTCACTTCTTTACAGGAGAAACTGAGTTCCCGTTTATGTGAGACTTTCAGAGATCAAAACAAAGGAAAAAAGCATTTTTAAATCAACCAGGAAGATGTGATTGCCATTTTTTGTGGTTGTACAGGAGACCTGAAAGTATTTAGCCATTTTTAGAAGCTGACTAGATTTCATATTGACACAGTCTGTTTACAATCTTTCCCATAATCAGCTGGGTTCAACAGCTCCTGCAGAAGTTATGAGCATTGGCTCCTGCAATGGAGGATTGAGAAAAAAAAATTGTATTTTTCTAGACCAAGAATGTGGAGCACCATAAAGCACTTACATACTTTTGAAGTATGTCTAAGTTTAGACTATAACTATTTTATGAAAAAGTTCAGAAAAACTGAAGAATTGCAAAATTTAAAAAACTGAACATAGGAACTGCTAAACTTACATAACACTTTAAAAATAAAACAAAACAAAACACTCCTCCTCCTCAGCATGTGGAAGGAAAGAAATACAGTTCAGATCCCCAGCATCAGTTTCATACTACAAATCCTATTTAAACAGACATTTGTGAATTTAACACAAAGTTATCATCTTTAGTCATTCAGTGAAAATCTATATATAGATTTGCATTGATGTGTTAACATTACCCGGTACTTTGGAAGCTGGTCCTTGACATGCTGTGTACAGCCCACTGATGGGCTATGGGAAGAAATACTATTGGTCCCATTGCTTGCTTGGCAGCACTTGGCAGAAGCCTTTCCTGAAGCATCCTCTATTTTCTGTGTCAGAAAAGGTTGATGATGAAAGTAAGTTTAACAAACATGAAGATTTCTGTTTCTAGCTGCACCCCTGAGATCTCAGAAGAGTTTTATTAAGACCATACTGGTGCAAAAAAATAATTTTCAAAGATTTTATCTATGGGTTTAAAAAAAATAAAATCAATCCAAGTCATGTTAGTAACTTTGGCTTTTCAAGAGAAAGGAAAGTGATGCCCAGGGGAACAGAAGCATTGAACTTAGTCTACCAATGAATTAAGTTTTTGTTATAGAAATACATGTCTTATATAGAAATATATAAACACTCTGCTTCTTCAGCCATCGTGATCCTGGTCAAAGTAATTTGTTACAAATCTACAGCGAATGTTTTTTTTTTTCCTGTTAGAATATATTTTATAGAAATCAGGAGTGAGATGCAATCTATAAGATAATTTACTAACATTCATGCAAATAAATCTCATTTTATGAGCCGCTTTCTATGGATAGCGAGCGGTCAATCTCTTAAATTTCATGGTATTGTTTTTGCTTCACAAAATTAACAGCAGATTTCTTCAACAGAAGAACAGCCAGAAAAACACAAATACAGAATAATTAGCAGGAATATTAGGACGAATAATCATTTGCATAGAATTTTAAGAATAAACTACTGCCAGTCTGAATATTTAGTGTGTAATATTCACCTGTCAATAACTGCATTGCCAACTCCCCAAGTTTAATTTCAAACAGGGGCGGCTCCAGGCACCAGCACACCAAGCGTGTGCCAGGGGTGGCAAGCTGCGGGGGGTGGCCAGCTGCGGGGGGTGGCCTGCCGGTCGCCACGTATGTATGCCCAATTTGGCAGCAGGTACGCTGAAGGCACAGGACTGGTAGACCTCTCGCAGGAGCGCCACCGAATCCATGTTACCAGTGGACCTCCCACAGGTGTGCCGCTGAAAGGCGCCTGCCTGCTGTGCTTGGGGCGACAAAAATACATAGAGCTGCCCCTGCTCTCAAATCACTGTTTGTATTATTTGACTTGCTCTACCTACCTAGGCAGTTTTTACTACAGAAAGACTCTTAACCTTTCAACAGTTGCATGCTGTTTACATAGTAACGTTGTGGTAAATGTTATCCAAGAAAAGAAGCATTTAGCTTTTTGAATAAAATTAAAAATAGAAGTTCTTGCATGCAGAGTTCCCAGTTTAAAAACAATATTTTTTGTTTAAAAAACAAACACTCACACAAATCCTTTTTAGTTACCCATCAAAAAGGCTAGTTTGCCTAGAATAAATGCTGGCAAAGCATGTGTCTGGCTACATCTATGCTAGGAGCAGGGGATGTGAAATATCATGCTCTCATAGAAATATTTACGGTAGCTCTCATCAAGCTAGCATGCTAAGTCTAGCATGAGCAGCGGCATGGACTAACCACCTGGAGTCCATACCCCTGAGGTTCAGGCAGGTTTGTGCTCAGGATGGCTAGACCATGCTGCTGTTTGCTGCCACCCATGCTGCCCCAACTACACGACTACTTTTAGAGCACTAGTTTGATGACAGCTAGAGTGAGGATGTCTACATAAGCTGGGAATCAGACCCCCAGCTCCAAGTGTAGACATACTCTGATTTTTTTTCATTCTCTTAAACTATTAGCATTGCAATAATGACAAAGTCTCAATCTGGACCACACTGTATTGGGCAGTATACACAAATACTAATGAAACAACAATCTTTGGCATGGCATACATTAAAAAAATGCTGAGTGTTGTAACTACATCAATGCACACATGCTTCACTGGTGCAAAGCAGGGTTTACTGGATTAAGTTGAATCTGTGTTAACTTTGCTTTACACTGATACATTAGGAGCTTGCACTGAAATAGTTATAAAACCAAGAAAATGGGAACTTAAGACCAGTGCCGGTGCAACCATTTAGGCAAACTAGGCAGCCGTCTGGGGTGCCTAGTGGTTGGGGGCACCTAAAAGCCCCCTCAGGTGAGGAGGTAGAGGTGAGCTGGGGGGGGGGAGGGGCACGGGGGGAGGGTTGTCCGCAATAATGAGGGGAGGCACACAGGGGAACAGCTCCCCGCCACGCCACACCTTACCTCCGCTGAGCACAGTGTCCAACTCTAAGTCTCCTACAATTAGCGCCGCAAGCCTGGGTGGGGAGGAGAATAGAGCAGTGCCAACATGCTCAGTGGAGGAGGCGGAGGTGAGGTGAGATGGGGCAGGCTACTCAGGCAGGCATAGTTTCTGCAGGAGGTCTCCCCTGGCAGGGTTAGCTGCCGGGAGGGGGCTGGGGGGGAAATGGGGGAAGTCTCCCCAGGCAGGGTTAGTTGCCATGGTGGGACGGGGGGGAGAGGGCTTGGCTATCGTGGTGGAGGGGGGGCTCCCCGGATGGGGGGCTGAGTTAGCTGCTGGGGGGGGGGCGGGGGCGGGGTTAGCTGGGGGGATGTGTGCAAGGTAGAAGTTTCACCTAGGGCACAAAACTTCCTTGCACCGGCCCTGCTTAAGACATGCTCTTGGGTGGGGCTTGGAGAGAGATGGCAAAGACAATCCAGTAGCGCTCTCATAATTCTAGAGAGCAGAAATAGGTTTCACTATAGCAGTGGCACAAGCAAGCCCTCTTACTATCAATTATAAAACTAACCAGACACGTGGTAGAGGATTTTGTTGTTTTTTCTACATGAGGCTGACTGGTCTTTCATATTTTACCACATATTTGCATTCCTTTTGTGCAGCTTTTGCTTGGCACTGCATTTATGTAACTACTGCTTATCTAATTTCCAATGTGACTGTCATTAGGTGGTTATAAATGCACAAATGTTAATAGTCATGTGCTTGACACAAGCTATTGACAAAAACAGCCTTAATATAAAAAAAAGTGTTCTGCTCTATGCCACCCACAGGAATAGCTAGAATGAAACACATTAACTATACTACAGCATGATTAACCATACTCTTCAATACCCTTGTTAAATAGAAGATAATCTGCCTAGTTTCCCAGATAAGCAGATTTAAAGGTAAAACCGCCTTAAATCTATTCTATTTGTTTATATGAAGGGGAGAAGCTCCCTAATTGTTTGCTCATTCGGGGCTTGATCCTGTTCCAAACTGAAGTCAAAAGAAGTCTGTCATAGACAAATAGCTGCAGGTTTGGGCCCTAGTCTGGAAGTCTGGAATATGCCAGCGCACCAAGTGTTAACTAGAGCATTTCAAAGACATACAGAGTTTCTGAATATTTAGCTTTAAGTGGCTATTTCAGTGTCTGGTATGAAAATAAGATCATATGTTCCATTTGTTATAGGATATTTTGAAAACACAATGGAGAATCTCTCTCTAAGGACAATATTTTAAATGGAGATTTATACTTTATAAATTAACTTTTTTGTTTAAAACATTTATGTCTTCAAGAGGAGCAAAACATTTTTATATAATTGTAAATACACCTTCCCATTCTTCCAAAGTAAATGCAACACTGTGTAATCAACCCCTTGGATATATAGTACTGACCTTGGTATTGGGGCTCATAATAGAAAAAAAAGGGATTAATATAGGCCACTCTGACCTATTTACCCTCATAAGTAGATGATCAGTCATGCTCATCATGTGTGCCTTACTAATGTGGGTTAAGTCAACATGTGATACTCGTGCAGCTTAATTTAAATACAGTTTCAGATGGCTGTCTTTAAACTTTTTCATGAGCCATTTCCACAAAGCACTGCTATTTAAAGTGTACATTATAGCTAGTAATTACACATTGACTGTACCAGTCAACACATTCCAGTCAACAGTATTAGCTGTAATTTGAAATCCATCCATTGAAACTGTTTTATAACAAAATGGAGTTTCAGGGTAGGTTTATGCTTAAACTGCTGCAGCTTCTCCCGCTGGCATAGTTAATCCACCTCCGTGAGAAGCCCTCACGTCGACACAGAACTGTCTACACTGCGGATTAGGTCGGTGAAACTGTGTTGTTCAGGAGTGTGGGTTTTTCAACCCCCTGAGAGATGTAGTTATACAGATGTAAATTTATAGCGTAGGCCTCGCCTCAGAATTGTAACTGAGTAGAAGAAAAGTACAGCTAACAAGGAAGACTAACTGTATCATTTTTGTCTTCTTAATATCAACTAGACATATTTAAATACAGGTCTCTCGCAACTTACGCGCATTTAACATGCGCAATTTCAGCTCTATGCTGAAAGGCCTGGAGTCTAGGAAGGGGCGTGGCCTCCAGTAGAAGAGGTGGGGCCTCAAGATTTAAAGGTCCTAGGGCTCCAGCTGTGGCTGAGAATCCCAGGGCCTTTAAATCACCCAGAGGGCTCCCACCTGCAGAGGTGGCTGGTAGCCCCTGGGGCGAACTAAAGGGCCCGAGGCTCCAGCCACTGTGGAGCTTCAGGCCCTTTAAATGCCAGCCCCAGCCCAGCTGCCAAAGCTGCGGATGGGATTTAAAGGGCTCCTCCGGGCTCCCCACCACGGCAGGAAGCCTGGTGGAGCCCTTTAAATCCCGCCCGCAGCTCCGGCGGCGGGACCAGAGGGGGGTGGGGATTTAAAGGGCTCCACTGGCCCTTTAAATGCCCTCCTCTGCCCGGCCCTGCTGCCAGAGCTGCGGGTGGGATTTAAAGGGCTTGGGGTTTTGACTATACACGGTTTTTGCTTTATGCGATAACCGTGGAATGGAACCCCTGCCTAAGATGTGACAGACCTGTACACCTCTACTCCGATATAACGTGACCCTATATAAGATGAATTCGGATATAACGCGGTAAACCAGTGCTCCAAGAGGAGCGGGGCTGCACACTCTGGTGGATCAAACCAAGTTTGATATAACACAGTTTCACCTACGATGCGGTAAGATTTTTTGGCTCTCGAGGACAGCGTTATATCGGGGTAGAGGTGTACTGTTTAAGTGTAGCCTTGTAGATCCAGATACTGGCAGAGATCAAGCCATACCTTAATTGTACATTTCCTTGTTTTTGCTGGTTTGTCTCACGACATTCAAAATTATGTATTGTCTGCTATTGTCTCAGTCATGTGCACGTACTCTACTTTACAAAAAGTAACAAAAATGGACTGGTGACCAAAAAAACCAAAAAACAAAAAATCCAGTGACTTTATTGGTTTAACTGAAGAGGTCCAAAGGGAAGCCAAGTGCATCGGAACATGTGCCAACTCCCAGTGAAATAAGCAGATATCTCTATGCAACTCGTGCAAGGACTGGGCCTAAAAAATGAAAAATGATCAACTTCAACATATACAAAAAATGTTGATGTCAGAAAAATACTAAAGTAAAAAAAGATCAAGTCCATTCAGCAATGCCTATGAGCAGGGCCTACACTGTTTTATATCAGTCACCATATTTTTTTTAAATGGCAGTAAGCTGGAATATGTTATTTTAGGCTTTTCGGATGTAGCTGTAACAGGCATGTCCTGCATATTTCAAAAAAGTTTGCACCCACAACAAATGCAGCAAAAACTTCAAAATAAAACGCAGAAATGAGCATTGTCTCTTTAAATTATTTCCATTCGGGGCCAGAGAACAAAAAAGAACCAAAGGACAGAAGCATATTAATGTTTCATACCTGAGCTGCTGCCTCATCAACTTTGCGCACTGCTTTGGAATCAAACAAGACCTGTCTGCCTCTTCTCTCACAATCCTGGTAAACTATCAGGCGGATTTCATTCAAGTCAAACTCCGAACAGGACCAGCTGCAGATTGCAAATACAGTCAGAAGTTATGTTATCTCACCAGAAAGCTAACGGACTTGAATAAGTGAAGGAAGTATGTACCATCAATTGGGTCTTTTGCACAATGAAACCAGATTGAAATTTCAACAGCATCTGAACAGGATTTCATGGAAGTGCTGAGTGAGCACCCATGTTTTGATACTGAAAAAGCCATGTTACAACCAAGTACATGTAGTGAGGCAGTGCAGTTATAGTGGAAACAGCACAGTCTTCCCTGCTATGATTTTTTAAAATCCCTCTATATTGACTGCTGTGCTATTTACCTATTGTCAGAGCTGAGTTATCCTCATATATTAGAGGAAGACTCTAAAAAGAGGGAAGTCCGTTCAAGGCAGTAATGTTCCCTGTGGCATTAAAAAAACCTGAGCGCTGAAAACTATGCCACCAGCACCAAAAGGAAATTAACAGTAAAAACATGAATAAGCCTGAAAACGCAGTGTGACAAAGTTCTGAGCCTGTATCGGTGGGTCCCATGCTTCCCGGCAGATCCAGTGGCCTCAGAAGCTCACTAAGACCCTCAGTGTGACCTCCCTTTCTTTGTGTAGTGGCAAAGGTCACAGCTTTATTAAGCTACTTTCATCACAGGCCAGTGTGGGAGGTGGGAAGGGGGAATACCCCACAGTCTTTGTTGTTCCTTAGAGCTCAGTAGGTGCAGTCCTGCCTCCTTCCTAGACCTAGGCCTGCTTCCCCTCTCAGGGGGTTGCTGTAGAGCAAGGGGGTGGGGAGAACCCAGCCCCACCCTCTACTCCCAGTTACAGCCCAGGCACCCCAATAGCAGCAGCTGTTGGCAGCTTCCCTTTCACCACTGGTGCTGCTTTGATTCCCTGGGCCACTTCTCCTTGGTCCCCTTTTCCTAGCTGCACCCTTACCTTAGGATTCAGAAACGCTTCCTCTCCTCCAGCTCCTTTAACCCGGACTCTCTTGAGGACACTGGAAGGAGAGCTTTTAAGCACTGTGAGCAGGACCTTGATTAGTTCCAGCTGTTTCCATTAGCCTAACAGCCTTAACTGACCCTTTACCTGTTAATTGGAGTCAGGTGCCTGCATTAGCCTAACTACCTTAACTGGTTTCAGAGTAGCAGCTGTGTTAATCTGTATCCACAAAAAGAACAAGAGTACTTGTGGCACCTTAGTGACTGAGGCTACACTAGAGAGCTGCAGCGCTGGTGAGGGGGTTACAGCGCTGCAACTTAGGATGTGGCCACACTTGCAAAGCACGGCCAGCGGTTGCAGCGCTGGTTGCAGCGCTGGCTGTACACCCGGTCGAGCCTCGGGTGTAGCGATTCCAGTGCTGGTGATCCAGCGCTGGTCAGCAAGTGTGGACCCCACCAGCGCTTTTATTGATGTCCGGGGTATAAGGAGGTATCCCAGCATATCTTTTAAGCCTCTCTGGTAATCCTGCACACTCCACTGCCCTGGGCTCAGCTGACCCCACCTTTAAATGCCCCGGGAATTTTAAAAATCCCCTTCCTGTTTGCTCAGCCAGGTGTGGAGTGCAATCAATCAATCAGCGACCATGCCTCCACGCCCCAGACGAGCCCCAGCATGGAACAGTTCCGAGCTGCAGGACCTCATCAGTGTTTGGGGTGAGGAAGCTGTGCAAGCACAGCTGCGCTCCAGCAGGAGAAATTATGATACCTATGGGCAGATATCACAGTTCTTGCTGATAAGGGGCCATGAACGGGACGCGTTGCAGTGCAGGGTAAAAATTAAGGAGCTGCGCAGTGCTTACTGCAAAGCCCGTGAGGGAATTCGCCGCTCAGGAGCTGCCCCCATGACCTGCCATTTTTACAAGGAGCTGGATGCCATTCTTGGGTGTGACCCCACTGCCAATCCTAGGAGCACGATGGAGAGTTCAGAGCAGGGAGAAGTGGGGGAGGGTGTAGCGGAAGCCGAGAGTCAGGCTACTGGGGTGGAGGGAGACACCCTGGAGTCCCAGGAAGCATGCAGCCAGGAGCTCTTCTCAAGCCAGGAGGAGGCTAGCCAGTCGCAGCAGCGGGAAGTTGCTGGTGAAGAAGAAGCAGAGGAGCGTGCTCAGGGTAAGCATATTTTTATGTTTTGGGAGAGGACGGTTTGGGTTATGGCTGCCTGCATGCATGCCTAAACGTGGAATAGCCCATTGATTTGCTCTATCACGTCTCTGTAATCTCTTGAAAAGTTGCAGCCAGAGCGTGGGCAATGTGCTTTCGCAAGTTTATAGGGAGAGCCACCATGGTCCTTGTCCCGGTCAGGCTAACTCGTCCGATCCACTGTGCAGCGAGGGGTGGGGGTACCATGGCTGCACACAGGCAAGCTGCATAGGGGCCAGGGAGGAATCCACATTGCTGTAGAAGACTCTCCCTCTCTTCCCAGGTAACACGCAGCAGTGATATATCTGGCAGTAGGAAACCCTGTTGAGAATTTAGGGATACTTCAGTGCAGGGCGCCAGGTTCGTGGTCTCCCCACCCCCCTTCCAGCAGGTAGCCAGCCCCGCGGTGCGTTCCGGTCTCCCCCCCACACCTTCCAGCAGGTAGCCAGCCCCGCGGTGCGTTCCGGTCTCCCCACCCCCCTTCCAGCAGGTAGCCAGCCCCGCGGTGCGTACCCCCCCCCCAGCAGGCCAGCAGTTCCACGGACCGCCCCCCCTGCCAGCAGCTCGCCAGCTTCATGTTCCCTACTGTCCCCTGTGCAGGCCACCAGCTACCTCCTCTACCCAGTGCAGATAAACCCCAGTGAGCCATCAGTTAGTTCCCCCTCCCAGGTGAAGTCAGGGCAGAAACACTCACCCCATTGCTCGCCATGCCTTCGCTTCCCTGGCCTCTCTGTGTTATGTTAAGTATGTGGGAATGATGCTACAAAAAGTCTACAAACTCCTTCACTGTGTGATAACAAACAATGTAGCCTCTGTATATTACATGTTTCTATCTATGTTTTTTCTAGTGACCTTGACTAATGCAGCAGGATCACCGGCCTCACGTCGCTTGCAGAACTTGAGAAAAAATCCGCAAAAATCAAAAGAAGAATTGATCAAAGCAGTTATGAATCACTACAACAGAGAAAGTAGGAAGACGCAGAAATGGAGAGAGAAAATGTATGAGTGGAGGCAAACAGAAAGCAGGAGAAAGGAATTGGCTACCAAAAAAGACCTCAAAGCACATGATAAGCCTCCTGGCTCGCCAAACTGACTCTTTCGAGTCTCTCGTAGCCATGCAGGCAGATCTGTACTGTGGTAACCCACAAACCTCCCAAAGCTCTCTTTCTTGTTCCCCAGTATTTGCACAAAACACCTTTCTCCAGCAGCCAGTTTCTATTTACCCCCAGCTGCCCCCAACACCTGTACGATCACCTACCAGCCCTGATAACTACAATCCTTACCCTGTGCACTCCACCCCCATTACTCTGCAGCATAGTAATCCTGAAGTGCAGCAGACATTGAACAGTAATCCAGACAGGACATATTCAAACCTCTGAATGTACAGTCCACCACCCTAACCCCCCTGGCCTTTTATGTACTGTACTTTGAATAAAGGATTTTATGGCTTTTACAATACTTTTTATTATTGCAGAAAGTGGTAAATACTGTACCCCAAGGTAGAAAGGAGCACAGCAAAGGCACCAAACATTACTGTTGGCTCTCAGCATCAAATTGCTCCCTTAAGGCATCCCTAATCCTTGAAGCCCTTTCCTGGGCCTCTCTAGTAGCCCTGCTCTCTGGCTGTGCAAATTCATCCTCTAGGCGTCGAACCTCGGAGGTCCATTCCTCACTGAATCTTTCACCCTTCCCTTCACAAATATTATGGAGGGTACAGCACGCGGATATAACAGCGGAGATGCTGCTTTCCCCCAAATCTAGCTTCCCATAAAGACAACGCCAGCGGGCTTTCAAACGGCCAAAAGCACACTCCACAGTCATTCGGCACCGGCTCAGCTTGTAGTTGAACTGGTCCTTGCTCCTGTCAAGCTTCCCTGTATACGGTTTCATGAGCCAATGCATTAAGGAGTAAGCAAGGTCTCCAAGGATCACAATGGGCATTTCGACGTCCCCTACTGTGATCTTGCGGTCTCGGAAAAAAGTCCCGGTCTTCAGCTTCCTGAACAGGGCACTGTTCCGAAAGATGCGTGCATCATGCACCTTTCCGGGCCATCCTGAGTAAATGTCAGTGAAAACGCCCACGGTGATCCACAAGCGCTTGCAGAACCACGGAGAAATACCCCTTGCGATTAACATACTCCGATGCCAGGTGGGGTGGTGACAGAATAGGAATATGCATCCCATCTATTGCCCCTCCACAGTTAGGGAAACCCATTTGTGCAAAGCCATCCACAATGTCCTGCACGTTCCCCAGAGTCACAGTTCTTCTTAGCAGAGTGTGATTAATGGCTGTGCAAACTTACATCAGCACCATTCCAACGGTGGACTTTCCCACTCCAAACTGGTTCGCCATCGATCAGTAGCTGTCTGGAGTTGCCAGCTTCCAGACTGCAATAGCAACCTGCTTCTCCACTGGCAGGGCAGCTCTCAATCTCGTGTCCCTGCGCCGCAGGGTAGGGGCGAGCTCAGCACACAGTCCCAAGAAAGTGGCTTTTCTCATCCGAAAGTTCTGCAGCCACTGCTCGTCATCCCAGGCTTGCAGGACGATGTGATCCCACCAGTCAGTGCTGGTTTCCCGAGCCCAAAGGCGCTGTTCCATGGTGCTGAGCACGTCTGTTACTGCCACAAGCAATTGAGTGTCTTGTGCGTCAGGCGTTTCAATATCATCGTCTGACTCCTCACTGTCACTTTGCAGCTGAAGGAATAGCTCCACTGCCATGCGTGATGTGCTGGCAACATTCATCAGCAAGGTCCTCAGCAGCTCAGGCTCAATTTGTAACAGAAATCTCAGAAATAGTGCTGCAGACTCACAATGCCGCCAAACTGCTCGGAATGTGTAGCAAAGCACCACGGGGCGTTGGAACAGGAAGCGGAAAGACCCGCACACTTCCTTCCCCTTCCCACAAGCCACAGCGCCAAAATGGGACGAGGTGCTCTGTGGGATAGCTGCCCACAATGCACCACTCCCAACAGCGCTACAAGTGCTGCAAATGTGGCCACACTGCAGCGCTGGTAGCTGTCAGTGTGGCCACACTGCAGCGCTGGCCCTACACAGCTGTACGAACACAGCTGTAACTACCAGTGCTGCAGAACTGTAAGTGTAGCCATGGCCTAACAAATTTATTTGAGCATAAGCTTTCATGGGCTACAGCCTACTTCATCGGATGCATGCAGTGGAAAATACAGTAGGAAGTCTATATATTCACACACACTCATATATATACACACTCATATATAAACACACACACACAGAACATGAAACATTGAGTGTTACCATACACACTCTAACGAGAGTGATCAGTTAAGGTGAGCTATTACCAGCAGGAGAGAAAAAAAAAAACTTAGGATCTACAAGCTATCCTGAAGGACGATCCATCACTCTCACAGATCTTGGGAGACAAGCCAGTCCTTGCTTACAGACAGCCCCTCAACCTGAAGCACATACTCACCAGCAATCACAGACCACACAACAAAAACACTAACCCAGGGACCTATCCTTGTAACAAAGCCCGTTGCCAACTCTGTCCACATATCTATTCAGGAGATACCATCATAGGATCTAATCACATCAGCCACATTATCAGAGGCTCATTCACCTGCACTTCTACCAATGTGATATATGCCATCATGTGCCAGCAATGTCCCTCTGCCATGTTCATTGGCCAAACCAGACAGTCTCTATGTAAAAGAATAAATGGACACAAATCAGACATCAAGAATTATAACAATCAAAAACCGGTCGGAGAACACTTCAATCTCCTTGGTCACTCAATTACAGACCTAAAAGTCACAATATTACAACAAAAAAAACTTCAAAAACAGACTCCAATGAGAGACTGCTGAATTGGAATTAATTTGCAAATGGACACCATTAAATTAGGCTTGAATAAAGACTGGGAGTGGATGGGTCACTACACAATGTAAAACTATTTCCCTATGTTTATCCCCTCCACACTGTTCCTCATACCTTCTTGTCAACTATTGCAAATGGACCATTTCGATTACCACTACAAAAAGTTTCTCTCTCTCCTGCTGGTAATAGTTCACCTTAACTGATCACTCTCGTTAGAGTATATATGGTAACACCCATTGTTTCCTGTTCTATGTGTGTGTGTGTGTGTTCCTACTGTATTTTCCACTGCATGCATCCGAAGTGGGCTGTAGTCCATGAAAGCTTATGCTCAAATAAATTTGTTAGTTTCTAAGGTGCCACAAGTACTCCTGTTCTTTTTACCTTAACTGGTTAATTGGCATCAGGTGTCTTGATTGTTCTGGAGTAGCCTTTGTTTGGTTATCCAGGAAACAGGGACCCGCTCATCCTGAAGCTGATAAAGATGATCCTCGACTTATGTAAGCATTCTGTTCCAGAACGCCTTGCGTAAGTCGAATTTTGCATAAGTCAGGAAAGTGCACCTGACAATTATGCCGAAAAAAAGAAAAAGCTTACAGAACTTTTTCCGTAAGGGCAGATTTGCGTAAGTCAGTTTGTGTATCCCAGGGAGCGTCTGTATATTTGCCTTCCACTACTCTTTTATAGCCTTCTGGTCTGAGTCCATCACACCAGATAGCCATCACATGCACAGAAGCTTTAAACTCCTTTTGGAGAGGGGAGGAGACACCCCAGAAGGCTACAAGTCAAGTACTTAACTGCATGGAGGAAAAAAAATGTGAATAAAAGCAACTATGGTTTTGTAATTAAAAAAGATAAAACAGCAGCAGTGCAATGGCCACATTGGAAAGTAAAAGTAGACATTAAGGTGGAGCCAGAACCCGCACTTTTAAAAACAGGACTGAATGTGCATACTTTTACAAATCATGGTTGGGTTCAGCAGGGTTTTCCACTGTGTGCGATCCTTATGTTTGGAGCTTTGCCATCAGAAATGTGGAGGCCTTCAACTGATTGCTGACTGAAATCTAAACTTTTATCTCAAATAAGCATGTGACAGTCAAACTATTTTTGTCCAAAGTGCAGTAGAACTAAATATTTGTCTCTATTTAAAACATAGTACCATAATAAAGGACCAAAGGTTTTTGCATAGGTTTTTACTCGCAAAAACCAAAAAAGTCCTTCTTCCTTTTGTTCCTTATGTTAACATATTAAGGGCCTAGTTTTAAATTCACATGAACTAATAAAATTTCAGGGGTAGATCTTAGGAACTAAGTGAACAAGTTACAACAAAAAAACAAAAAAAGCATTTTCACTAATGCCAGAATGTAAACTAGCTATTTAAATGTATACACATTTGTTATATTCCATAAAAATTACCTGAACCTGTGCATCAGCAACTGATTTTTGTCAAGAATGTAACACTCATTTGGAGACTATACATAAACATACCACCATCAGACACAGCAATAACTGAGTAGTGGGGTGAAGGAATGCATATGGCTGATAAATGCACTGACACCAAGACAAGAACTCTTTGTGCTAGTTGGTATGATACCAATAATGAAACCTATGTATAATTAACAAGTCTCAGTAATGCTTAAAAACTTGCTAAGCCTTGAATCTGTAAGCTCTGACAGTCAAACCTCTAGGATTCAAGGAGGTTGCAAACTCTGTGCCCTCAGCCTAGGTTAACCCTCTTATGTTAAGAACACACATTAAGAATGTTATAGGCACTCTGATTTCAGAACAAGGTGACCAGACAGCAAATGTGAAAAATTTGAATGAGGGAATGGGGGGCAATAGGAGCCTATATAAGAAAAAGACCCCAAAATCAGGACTGTCTCTATAAAATCAGGATATCTTGCCACCTTATTTCATTGCCACCTTATTTCAGAATGACTACTATGGAGACTGCTCTTTTATGCTTTTTTCAATGCTCAAATCTCTTAAGTGAAAGATTTAAGATTAGAAACATGACACCTTCTTATACTGATTTACTGATTTAAGACTTTATACAAAAAATCCTACCATTCTACCAGAAGCACAATCAAAGTGTGAATAAAATTAAGTTATCACAGACATGATTGGTTTGTTAAATATGTGAAGTCAGAGACTACACTCAGTTTAATAAAATCTTTAGAAACAACATGTCATAGATGTGTAATATGGTAACACTCTGTTAAACAGAGAGATGAGGACTGTATTGCTGTGTATCTCTTTAAACAGAAGCTCACTGCTATAATGATCATGCTTTCCTTTTTGATACACACCTGGCAAGAATTTGTACAACTACAATAATTTCATAACTAAAAAGAATAAAAGATAAAAAATAAAAACATTTCTTTGCAAATAATTCTCTCTTCAGAGCACTTTTCCCCCTTCACCTTAGTTGAAAGCTTCTCTTCTTTCACTTTCTCCATGCTTCACTATAACTTCTTGTTACATTATTTATGTAGCTTTGACTAAGCTCTTCAGGGCAAAGCATGTCTTCTTGTCTGTCAAGCACCATGCACATTTATGGCATTAATAAATCATAACCGAAAAAAAATATTTACAAATTAGAAAAGTTCTCAGACAGGAAACTCATACTGAGTTATGGATGTAAACCAGTATCTACTAACATTCGTTGTTACTCTGACTTTCACTTTTTGAAAGTCAGGAACACAACCAAAAGAAAGAGAGACTATAGCAATCCAAATCTTCTACACTCAGTAACTTCAACACTAACCTTAGCTATGCTCCGTTGATGCAGATTACCACCCTGAGTCTAACTTTGGATATTGCCCCAGACACCCACCATTCAAGACATAACTCAGCATAGCAGCCTGTTAACTTCAAGCCCACCTGCTCACCAATCAGAGACTAGCGATTTGACAACCTTCTTCCCCACCCCTTTTTTTCCTAGTATAAACCAGAAACCAGTTCTACATGCAGTCAGCACAAAACCCCTTTCTAGTCACCAGTCATGTAGGGTAAATAAAATATCTAGTTCCTAAAGACCTCATGAAGGCAGGCCTGAGATCATATTTCCCATATCCTACTTTAACCTTAGGCCCCCTAACCACCACTACTTTCACACATCCTTCCAAAATAGGCCTGTATCTCTAAATAACTGAGGAAGGTTGGAAGAATGGGTGCAGGCTATATCATGCTGTAATATTCCTCATTTTACATTCATATATTCCAGCAGGGAAGATTTAGTTTCATTCATTCAGCAAGGGCTGGGGATTCTTCCACTAGTAAGGAGGACAGATAAAGCTAATGGAGGAGAGTTAAGGTTGATGTTGGAATCATTCTGATATTAATGTTCATGAATTAGAGCATTCTTGTTTCTTAATCTATTGAAAAACTTGAAAGTCAACAAAACAGTCTAATAGTGTTATAAATGAAAAGATGTTTACAATCTTAATTTTGTATTAAAAACACGTTCCAAGTAATAGCATGGTTCTCCTCTGAAAATCCCCCTCTGCAATTTCAACTTGAAACAGTTTTTTTCCCTTCACTTTCCCCCACCAAACTGTTGTATAATCAAATGCAACAGGCCTTAAACAACCATTGGTGCATCTAATGGGGAGGAAGGGGGGTGGGGAACAAAACAACAAAAACATTCCTTCCTAATCTCTCAGGCAGTCAGCCTATACCTTAGAGGATGGAGGTTTGATTAATCTTTCTTAGGTTACATAATAGTTTTCACTTTATATAGCGTAAGAGAGTACATAATTTTTACAGCTCATGTAAGAAGCTGGAATGACATATGTGCACTGAAATCTTCTAGCCACAGAGCAGCATAGGAGCAAAAGTGCAAGCTTCTCCATACCAGGCAATGTGCTGAGGTGATGTGCCTCAGCTCTGGCCTGGATGGACCATATCTAGGGGACAAGAGTACAGCTGTTATTAATAGTCATTTTAGTTTATCATGTTGCATAATGGACTGTCAAGGCCACATAGATTTCCTACACAGAGTGCCTTTGGAATAGGAATTTTCCTGACTAGGCAGTACAGAAAGGAAAAAAGTATATCCCACAAATAAACAAACCACTAGAAACAAGAAGTTGATAGAATTTCTTTGCTGCTTTAACTTGTCCTCTGTTAAAGGGCCCAATCTTGCAAAGAGCTGAACATCCTCAACTCCTACTGATTTTTATAGGAAAGAAGGATACACACCACCATGGAGGACCAGGCTTAATTGCCCTCTCCCACGAACAGGCCACAGTTTCACAAATAGCCGTTTTGTTTCTAAATTACTTTAACTGGCTCTTCATGTTTTATCTTGATTCTTTGAACTATTTCCTCTGCTAAGTTTTGCGAAAGTGTATTTTGTGTTCCAATCCACTGGTATTGCTAGGCAAGATTTCCAGGTTTGAAAAGGATGCTTATCTAGCCCTAACCAACTCAAAAGGATTTGATTTTCCTTTCTAACGTTTTCTGATATCAAGGCAATGGGTATCATATGCATGTCTAAGACCACAAAATTATGCTGAAAGCTGTTTTGCTATTAATGATTTCCCTCACTTGTATACACACAATGCTTTGAAGAGGTAGGAGGACTAGACAAGCATTAAGTTTTGTTTTAAAGTCTGCTCTTTCAAAGATAGTCACAGTGTTATCACTAGGGGAGTTACCCTCTACACGATCAAACCTAACTGGGTTCTGCTCACTGTTACCCAGTGCAAATCCTACACGCCTCATGTATGCTAAAAGCTACAACCACACCATCTACTGCACTCCAGACTGCATCACTAGTTTCTCACCCCTGCCTATTGAGATTCATTATAGGATCCAGTACAAAAGTGAACCAAGGAGGAAATCAAAACAGCCCATGGATTTGCCTCAATTTACCTCATGCATTTGGTCTCTCTTTCCAATTCCATGCCTGTTCATTTGTGGCTTGCCTCCTCAATTCCTTTCCACATTCTCTCAGAAATCACAGTGCTAATTTGCTGAAAGGGGGAACCAAATTCCTTTAAACAAACAAAAATGGAATCAATACATGTTCGATTTTAAATTAAATGTAAAGCACCTGAAAAAGCACCACGTTGGCTGCTTTATTTACCCACAGAACAGGGATAGCAGGGCCAGGAGCAGTGCAGACTTCCCCATACTGCCCCACGTATTTTACATGGCCATCAAAAACCACATTCAGGTAGCAAGGCAACAGCTTTTGGCCAAGAATGAACTGAGTTGAATTTCAGCTCTGTATTCTGTTATTAGCCTGCTGAGGTACTGTGTCCAGTTTCCCCATCCCAGCTACACTGCACAGCAAAAGCAATTTGAATCAATTCAAACTGGCAATTTTTAACTCCAGATGTTAGCCCATTAAGATGATGTTACCTAAGCTTCTGTCAAGCAGATCTCAAATCTTGCATGAGAAGGGACTTACGCGTAATATGCTGAACTGAGGAGGGGAACTTCAGAGAATGCCTCTCACCAGTCTATTTTGTGGTGCTATATTTTGACAGACCGCATTTTAATGTTCTGAATTACACCAGGGAAAGTGTGTGTGTGGGGGGGGAGGAGGGAATATTTCTTGAAAGATCCAGTTTCACACTACAGAACTGATCCATTCATTATTATGAAATCAGATGTCATTCAAACACATATGGAAAACAACACATAGACACACACCCAATAGTGTCATCTCCTTGTGGAATCCATCACAAGGCACAAGATTCTCACATGACTACCATTTCCCTCCCCCCTTCACAAAAGCACATAGCTGTATTTCCACTAGGTTATTTCACATAACACACAGCTCCAATACCATGATGTCTGAGTATTCAATCATTTCCTAAACTTAACGTGTCTTGAAGTCTCACACACAGTTTTGTGTTTAATTGCATTTGATATACGTTAAATATAAATATTAATAGTGTAACTATCTATTGACCAATTTCACCGTTGTTTTGAAAGGCAATTTTAGGCTCATCTTCATGTAAGAGAATTTCCCCCTCAACTATAGTGACATCTGGCATTTCAGGAATGGTGTACAGTTAGTCCATGTAAATTACAGCAAACTTCTGCTTTGGTGAGTTCTCCTCTGATGTTTAAAGCAAGTCTATTTTGTTTAAGGTTTTGGTGGAAGAGAAAAACCCACCCACTCTTGCATCACTAATTTCTAAATTGTAGTGGAAGAATATTCAAAATAGAGAATTTACACTTTTTTCTGAAGTCTTAACATCATGCTTAAGGGTAATTCCTAATTGTTTATTTGTAACACACTAAAAAAGTTCTAATGGTCCATTTCAAACCCATTTACAGCACAGAAATACTTAGCAAACTGTGATGCTTAATCAATTTTAAAGTACATTTTCAGTTCCTCTTGTGAAAGTAGAATGAATTATATTGTGAAAATTGAAAGAATTAAAGAAATGTTGTCTGTACCTTTAAGCAAAACTGTTGGAATGCTGCAATCCAGGCGTTAGGAATACAGACATTCACATAGAACAATTGCACCGTTTAAGGGCAATTGGTGTAGTATTAGCCTTAGATCGATAAGAGTTAGTAAGGAAGTAGGATATGCATGCTGTGCCCCAGGTGAATTTTACTGTTTTGCTTTCTTTGTCCCTTTGTCTAATTCCCACTCTTTTATCTGTATAAATAAGACTGTTTGGGTCTTGCATGGCCACTCACATTATCTGGGTGTTATTGGCGGAGCGCTGCGCTAATAAAACAGAGTGGTCTGACAAATTGTGAGTCCTGATTCTAACTTTGACAATTTGGAGGTTCCACCGAGATGGCAACCGTCTTCACTGGGGCTGTGTGATTCCTGACTGTTTTTGTAGGATGACCGTGGCAGCTGGCACCTGGGCATTTGACCCGAGCGGTCCTCCACTAGAGCAGAAAGGCGCACAGCCACAGTGAGGTCTACACCATCAAACCTGTTGGTTCCCACTCTTTTCTGGTAGGGATCCCGGGATCTGACATCAGGAATCTGGTCAGGTAATTATTTCTGTGTTTTGTCCGGACTGAGGACTGTCCTGTTTCTGTGTATATCCGTCCTCTTGTGGAGTGTTTGAGTCTGGGTGCCGTCTCCATCTGAGGATAGGCCGACCAAGGGGTTCCTGTCCCCGTAGTCTGAGTGAGTGGAATCTGCACAATTGCAGCTGCACGGCACTTTGGGTAAAACCCCTGGTGTGAAAGCAAGGGCGATTGAGGCAGTAGCCTGTGGGCTCCTTTTGTGTGTTGCACTGGGCATCGCTCTGAGGAACCCAAATTTCCTTCTTGTGTGATTGGTGTGTGAAGTCCTCCTGTACTGGTAACCAGACGTCTAAGTCGGGACCGTTCCCTAAATGAACGCCGGCTCATTTTATGTATTTAGGATGGGTTCGGACTACTGTAAAAAGGGTCCAGACTCCCATAAATTTCTGGAAAAATGGTCTAGGCTAACTCAGAGGGATCTCAAAACTCAGTGGCCACTGTTAAAATCTTGGAACAAAGACTGAGTGGACGTCTTAAAGGACAAACTCGGCCAACCTAAAACTAAATTGGCTAAAGGAGAGGTTAATTGTTTCATGCAGTGGTGGCAAGAGGCAAATCATAGGTGGACAAAATCAAAACTTGCCTCTCTCAAATATTCAAATAATAAGTTAAAAGCTTTATTAAAAGCCTCCTCTCCCACCAGACTGAGCGCTCCCCTTTACCCTGTTCTCCAAACCCCGGATCGATCCAACCCCCTTCATACTCCCATCTCATTGTAAAAAGGACAAAAAGCCCCTTGTTCTGTTCCCCTTTGTTGTCTGCCTCAAAAACTGATTCTTTAGTGTTCCACTACCAATTCAGCAAGGAGGGTGGGCTCCTCAATTAGCCCCCTACCTTCCTGGTCCCTTTCCTTGAACATTTCTTTCAAAATTGTGAAATGACCACAATATCACTCACAAATGGTTCATTGAAAGAAAAAAAAAGCAGGATCGGGCCCAGACAAGCAGGCAAGCAACAGATAAACTGAAAAACAGGTTGAAAGCCCTAAGGGAATAGTGTCAGGAGTAAGAAAAGCAGTAAGTGCAGGCATGAACCCTGCAACAATACTTAAAATGGTGAAATCCGAGGTGATAAAGGTGTCATTTTGGGACATAAACAAGTGATTTAAGAAAAGACAGTGAAAAGTTAACTCTACAGAGGCTGAAGAGAATTAAGCAGTTAAACTTTGTGGAAAATGTTAAAAAGGACCATGTTAAAGAGAGAGAATTCTTGACTTCTTTGCAGCCATTCTGAAGGGGAAATGGGCCCTTTTCCAGAAGAATGCCTGTAAATAATCCAAATATATATACAGCTATGTAAAAACAAAGCAGTGTAAAGAAATGTTAAGGAAAAGAAAATGTGTATGTATCTATTTGTCTGTGAAAATATATAATGTTCTAGGAATCTAAACCAACACATCTGGTTTGTAAAACTCCTTTTTCTAGGTGTGAGATAAATTGGTTTTGTTTTTGTTTTTAATGCCACTAAAAACTCATTTGACTCTTTAATTCAAAGTTGCAAAACTAACAGACTTTTTTGCAACGCCCAGGTAATTAGTGTCGTTTGGCTTTGGGATTTAGCATTTAACCCTTAAGGGGTAACTTGATTCTTTACAAAAATTAAAATATTTTTAAATAAAGACCAAGTCATGGTTGCAATAGGGCAGTCAAAATCAGGAGAACAGGGAGAGATTCTGAAGTCTTTTTGTTTGGCTGGGTTTTTTTTATAACAATAGCAGATAAAAGCTATAATGAAAGAATAAGAAATTAACAGTGACCCTCTGAAGCAACAGCAGAGATGAGATGCACAAAACAAAAAGAAACAATGTTAAAAACACTGAGCCTTAAAATAGCTCTGTGTAATCAGACTGTCACTTTTATAAGGGTACATGGAAACTCTGTAAGAACAAAACAAACAGTTACACCTTATGTAAAAATTGATATGGCTAATGTTTTAAAAAAGTTATAGTATAGAAAGAATGTGCATTTTCCCTAGGACATGTGCAGTGTATATGGTAGAAAGGGGTAAAAAAAATGCAAATGAAACGTGCTGCTGAATTAAAATCCTATTAGGGCTCACCAGCGCTGGATCCTCTACACCCGAGACAAAACGGGAGTATGGCCAGCGCTGCAAACAGGGAGTTGCAGCGCTGGTGATGCCCTGCAGATGTGTACACCTCCTAAGTTGCAGCGCTGTAACCCCCTCACCAGCGCTGCAACTTTGTGATGTAGACAAGCCCTTAAAGAACATCAAAGAATCATTAGGTACTGCTTACTACCCCGACGGCTGTTAAATTGTCAGAACCAGAAAGGCCCTGCCTCCAACATGCGCCTCTGGTGGTGCCTGTTCCTCGGCTGTTGGTGTCTTAAGGTCTGGGGAGTCCACAATGACAATTCTTTTATCCAGCAGCAAGTGTGGATAGCTCAGACCCTTAATATTTCAAAATGCTGGGTCTGCAGCCACATCCCAGCCGACTCTCAAACTGGTGTTCCTGTCCTGGTTACCCACTCAATTCCCCAGACCTCACTGGAGGACCTTGTCCGTTTAACACAATATGGAACAGTAATGACACCTGGGCAGAGGCTATTGGCAGTTCCTTATCCCACTTGGGGGTGTAAATACACCAGGCAAAAAGGCTCCTGAGGTTACAAGCCGTAGTTGAAATAATGGCAAATGAAACCGGAGAAAGTTTAAAAACCCTGGCCAAAGAAACGGGCGATCCGACAGGTGGCCCTCCAGAACCGTCAGGCATTGAACATAGTGCTGGCAGCCAAAGGAGGGACCTTTGCTCTCATTGGAAAAGAATGTTGTGTGTTTATAGGTATAAACACACAACACACAAACAATACCCATGAGGTAATAGATCGTGCTAGCCACTTAGAACAAATCGCATATCTTCCCCATGAAGAGCCGAGTTCTTTATGGAAGTGGCTAAGTAACCTGTTCAATTTATCTGGCATAGGAAACTGGTTGTTTCAGGGAGCCCTAACTATCCTGTTTGGAATCCTAGTGATTTTTGTATGCTTTCAGTTAATCTCCTGTTGTATCCAGATTTGTGTCACCCAGGTGACTGCCCCAAAACAGAGTGCTAATATGATGATTTTGAATATCACTGATGAACAAAGAGATAAGGAACGGTTAATTTGTGGAACCCAGTAATTGTTGGTCATGGCGTGCGTTTGACCAAAAGGAGGGATTGTGAAAGTAGAATGAATTATATTGTGAAAATAGAAAGGATTAAAGAAATCCTGTCTGGACCTTTAAGCAAAACTATTGGAATGCTGCAATCCAGGTGTCAGGAATACAGACATTCACATAGAACAATTGCACCGTTTAAGGGCAATTGGTGAAGTATTAGCCTTAGATCGATAAGAGTTAGTAAGGAAGAAGGATATGCATGCTGTGCCCCAGGTGAATTTTACTGTTTTGCTTTCTTTGTCCCTTTGTCTAATTCCCGCTCTTTTATCTGTATAAATAAGACTGTTTGGGTCTTGCATGGCCACTCTTATTATCTGGGTGTTATTGGCGGAGCGCTGCGCTAATAAAACAGAGTGGTCTGACAAATTGTGAGTCCTGATTCTAACTTTGACACTCTTTAACGTCATCGTATAAAACAATCAGGGATATACTTCAGTAGTTAAATCTGTGTGTGCTCAGTTGGAAAACACAAAGTAGCTATTTACTTTTTGTTGTTTTGTTCTGTTTTAATTTTCTATTTATTAAACAGCTGATCCAGCTATTTGCAGTTACCTAGTTGCTAAAGGGAGCTACCTAGACATTATACAAGATCCACCAAGTATTATGACTATTTTTGGATACCTGCCTAATACTAATATTGAGTTAACTTTAAGACAGTTGGAACCAAACAAAAATGAGGAGCTGTGATATGCAAACAGTACACTAGGGTAAACTTCAGACAGATTAAAAACTGACAGTGGTGAGCAGGAGCAGATCACCCCAGTGTATGGAAAGATGCCAGAACTAATAATTAAGAATTTTAGCAAAAAAAAAAAGTATATGTTCACATAGAAAAGCTATATGAAAACTATAGTTAACACGTTGCCAGCTCTCTTCAATATCTGTTTGTGGTAACAAGTCATTCACTCAGGAAAATAAAGGAAATGTTTAGAATCTTTTTTTTTTTTTTTTTTTTTTAATTAAAAGCTGGCTTGTTCACCAGGTTTCTTGTTAGAATTAGGTAAAAAAAATTCCTTCATTCTCCCAAAAATAGTGGCAAAGCTGCTTCCTTAGACTTATTCAGATGTCTTCTGCTATACAAAAGAGAGGATAAACTTGGATACAAGGTGACCTCTTTTGCTTAGGGGAAAATTAAAATTATATTTGTTATTCACAAGCCTTGATGTGATTTGACGTAGCACTTAGTTACTATATTATTTTCCATGTGTGCATCGCTATACACTGAAGAACAGTATTTTTTTAAATGAACTAGAAGAGTATTCCTAGTTGTTTTAGAAAATGTAAAGATAGCTGAAGTGATTCTAAAGATATTAAACAGTTTGAGATACCAATTAAATTCTGTAAAAGCAGCAAAGAATCCTGTGGCACCTTATAGACTAACAGACGTTTTGGAGCATGAGCTTTCATGGGTGAATACCCACTTCGTCGGATGCATTCACCCAGGAAAGCTCATGCTCCAAAACATCTATTAGTCTATAAGGTGCCACAGGATTCTTTGCTGCTTTTACAGATCCAGACTAACACGGCTACCCCTCTGACAATTAAATTCTGCATATTTATTTTAATATAGATCACATGTTAAAAATTGAAAAATTCACCCCTTACTGCACTCCAAATGATAATTAGAGAGCGGCAAATACCAAGAAGCCTTAACCAGCATATTGTTTTCAGATCATCCATTCTTGCAGGGGTCAACAGAACTCTGATCTCAACAAACAAAGCTTACAGCTCACCTTCATAATAGCCACATGCATATTCTGAAATCTATGCATATACTCCAACTGAACAGCAACTCATTTGTTTAGATTTGAGAAGTATTTCAGTTTGCTTTAAAAACATTATTTTGAAAAGGTACAAACTGATGTTTCAGTGCAGCAATAACTGAACAAGCTGTTGGGCTAGTGATGTCTTTTTAACCTATTTCAACTAAACTCAGTAAGGTAATTTTTACTTTTACACCCAGGATGGAGGGGAGAGAGTAACAGAATTTTGTTGCACGATATCGTAAGAAAACAATACAACTTGGAACTGCTTCACAGCTTTCACTCAAGAGTTTTATGCATTGAATAAAATCACTACTAAGAAGTTATAGCAGGACACTAACCAAACTCAGTATTAGTTCATGGCCTGATCTTGGGATTTGTTCCTGGAGATGTTCAGCAACTGATGCAAACATCCCCTCATTTCACCACTTTTCTCCCCTTCTCCTGCAAAATGTCACTGATTGACACACTGACATGGGGCAGGCAAAGAAAATCAGAAACGGTTTTAGGAGGGGAAGGAAAGTTTGTGCCAGTAGCTGAAACTACATGGTATTATCAAAACTAAATTTCTCTTTCAACTATTGTCATTTTGCACCCAGGTAGCGTGTATATACAACTTGCATTAGAGTCACAAATTTGGTCTGAGTAACTAAAGAACAACAAAATAACTTTGGAGTATTATGGCCCATCTGTAATAAGAGGCCTCACTTGGAAAATAGCTTTTGAATTCGTTGACTTTATGGCATTTTGGGCACATGGTTATATTTCCAGTAGAATTTAAGCTAGAACACCCAATTACCTCTGAAAATTACAGTTTAAAAAAAGATAACTGGCCTACCTGTTTTGCAACAGTGTATTGACACTGCTTTTACCGTCAGTGCTCTGTTCTGCCACAAAAGATTTTTTAGCCTTTTTAGCTGATCCTGTGTTTGAGATATTATTTTCCAGTGGGCAAGAGGCATTATTACTGTTTCTTGCTTGGTCTGTTTGCCCTCCTGTGCTGTGTGCGCTCTTTGGAGTACCTCCACACATCTTCTTAGTTCAGATGTACTCTCCCAAAGCTTCTTGAAAATACTGAACACTGGCTTAAGAGATATGGCTTTAAGTGAGCTGCTTCACTATGGCTCAGCATCCAGCAACCATAGACATTTCCTCTCAGAGAAGAGATTCAAGTCTTTTGTAGCAATCCACTGGGTTTCTTTTTTAGAACAAGAGTAGCATGTTCTGTCAACCATAATTCAGGAAGACAATTGCATCCAATGTAATGTAATGTAGTATTTATCCCAAATTAGACCACTACATAGAACTTTCAAATTTCAAAGCCCATCCAAGATTATCTCCTGCTTCTGTTGCTGGAGTTTTTCCACCAAGACCGGTACGCAGTCAGCAGATATTGATTTTAACTACCTTTGTTTCCTGGTACGTGATTATGTAGCTGGCAATTATTTATTTGGTCACAAGACCAAACCATATGGCCTCTGAAAGAAAGAGCATAGTTGCTTTTGCACTGACCCGCCCTTAGCTGCAAGGTTGTTCCAACACTGGCTACAACACCCTCTTAATGGCTCTCATGTGAGCAAGTGTCATCTGACAACTCTTAGCAACCACCTATGGCTCAGCACCATATTTCAAATGCAAATAAAAATCTGTCACCAATACCCTACAGTTATCAGTAAGCAATGATTAACACCAGCAAACACCCCAGAATTTTTGCACAGTAATGGTTTTACTCTGTAAACAGTTTATGTTCAGCTAAGAACCTAATACTGCTTTAAAAAAAAAAAAAAGCCTATACACAGTGGAAGGGAAATCTGTTTACAGAATACAATTGATAGGTAAGATCTGGTGAATAAGAGGGAGATAACATTTCACTTTTACACTTGTTTAAATATATGTCCCTTAAAAAGACTGATGTTTTAAATACCTAATAGAAGTTAAAAAATATAGTCCCTACTTTTTTTTTTAAATGACTAACATTCACTTGGAGAAACGGGTTTAGAATTAAAACCAGACTTTCGTTTTACAACAAATGGATATTCAATCCCTTCAGTGGTGCATGTGTAACACTGACAGACCCCTGTCATTGGCAGGTCGGTCAAACCAGGGACCTCTGGAGCTATATGCATGAGCCTCTACTGCACGAGCTAAAAGCCATGTGGCTGTTAGCTAAGGCTGTAGACAGACTCATTAATCTCTGTGTGGTCTCGGTGCCACTAGATGGGACAGAACATTACACCCAGAAGGTGTTTGGGCTACACAGACCAAGAGGACACATCTTGTTTTCTATAAGCTCAACTAACCTCATCATGGTCCAGTATATAATTGTCCCTTCTGTCCTTAAAAAAAAAAGGATTCCACCCAAAAAACCCAAGCTCTCCACACAAGATCACCATTTTCTGCTAAAATTTGCTGGAGAGTACTGTCTACAAAATAATAAGTTTGGCATTTATAAAGCCCTTTTCATCCACAGACCTCAAAGCTCTTTATAAGGTAAGTATTATCTCTGTCTTACAAATGGGACAACTTAAGGGGAGCAGTGGTTGACGATGGGGGTGGGTGTGCAAGGCTGGTGGTGGGGCAGAGCTGCAGCATGAGGGGCTGGATGCTCCCCTTGCTGGTCCCTCAGTGCAACCCCTGCTGCGTTCTGACTCTCAGCCAGCAGGCCCCGTCCTCCATCCTGTTTCTGGCCGGCACTGGCTGCGTGCTGTGAGCTGCTGTGACTGGTGAGTGTGGGCAAGTGCCAGGCAGCTGCCAGCTATGTGTTGCCTCTGCTGCCCACCCATCAGCCTTTTATATGCTCTAGCTCTCCTCTCCCTGCTTTGTTCCTTTGCCCCCTCAACTCCGTTGCTCCTACATATCCCCCTAGGCAGGGCGTGTCCCGCTCCCAGGACTCTGCGGAGAAGAGCCTCTGGTCGGAGTGGTTGGGTCACCAGTAGCCTGACCAGCAGGCTCCTTTCCTCCCCTAGCCTACACTGGCAACACAGCACTTTAACCTTGCTTGTGTGGTTGCAGCAGAGCGCTGGGAGACAGCTCTAAAAAACCACCTCCACAACGAGTGCGGCTCCCAGCACTGGTGCACTGTCTAAACTGGCACATCACAGGGCTGAAGCTTGCTGCGCTCAGGGGGGTGTTTTTTACAGCTTTGAGCGAGAAAGTTGCAGCGCTGTAAGACCCACTGGCCGGGACGCTGGCTAGGAAGAGCTGAGCCCTGCATGTGCCAAAGAGCCGTTCAGCCTCTCTGCTCCTCAGCTAAGCTCCGGCGTGGAGTCCTAAAGTGATTTTAAGCTTGTTCATGCCCCAGCCATGCAGGCTCCACAGCAGCCCCCTGGGCAGGGACTTAGCTCCCTCTTCACCTGCCTCTCCTGCCCCCCACCCCGGTCCTTCCCTCAAGGAGTGCGAGGCTGTTTTCTCCCCTAGGCACCCTCTCCTGCTGAGCCACCTCTCTGGCCAGGTTTGCTGAAGCCCCTGCAGTCAAGTTCCCTGGGCCCTGGTGTACAATGCAACCCTAGGGCTTAACCCCTTTCCTGCCTGTGCTGTAGCTGGGGGACAGGAGGCAGTTGGGTTATGTCGGTGGTCAACAGCAGCCTGGAGGTGTTAGCTGCCTTTCGACACTGTGTAGGCAGTAAGGGACAAGCTGCTTCCAGCCACAGGGGAGCAGGGAGAGTGGAAGAGATGAGCTCTGCAAAGACAGGGGCCAGGTCATCCCTTCCCCCACTCTCCCCTGCGGCTGGAAGCAACTCCTGTCCCTTCCCTCCCACACACACAGTGCTGAAAGGCTGCTGCTGGACACATTCTGATGTAAACCCTGGCAGAAATCTGGGGAACGGAGCATGTGACCCTGCATGCCCTCTTCCCCTACCCGCAGGTTGGTACCAGGAGATGCAGGACCATCCCAGGGGCCCAGCCAGGCTTGGAGGATCATCAGTTGGTCACACTTCCCTTCCCCTCTCCTCCCCTCCCCTCATGAGATAGGTGTACAGGAGTGTGTGTGTGTGTCAGCTCTCCCATACGAGCCTTAAAGATAAGAAGAGAAATAAAAAGAATCCAGCTACGCAGTATTTCTTTTTAACAGGGTTTGAACGTTTGTACTGCATAGTTCTGATTGATTGCCGCTGAATTCACTTGAACATGAGCAATTTTACCAGGTGTCCTGTATTCAGCACAGGGAAATATGGTCACCCTAAGCATGAAGAACTTCACTTCTTACGCTATTTGAGACTTTAGTTATGCTATCAGTTACCATCATGGATCCCTAGGCACTGTGCTACACTGCAGCTTTTGAACAGTCTCTTGGAGGAACCCCAAGGGGTCTGCCTCACTTTTTCTCCGGCATAGGCCATGCAGTCTCACTGCCTTCTAAACTGAGCTACTGGACTTCTGCATCATACTATGAGTTCTACTATGCAAGTCCAGCTGAGAGAGACTCCTAGTAGATACCTGTACACCCTTCAGGGGCTAATGCACTGACACTCAAGCAGCAATTTCAAAACAGTAGGGTTTATTAGTTGACTGGAGCATAGCACTGTAAGTCCATAAGTTAGCATAGAGAAATAAAGGTTAAAACACAGTCCATTCTGGTCAGCCCAGAGCAATTCACCCGCCAAGCTGTAGTGAACTCCATTTTCAGGCTCTGTCTCTCGCTCTGCCTCCTTAGTCTGTTCCCAGTGAAAGAACCAAACTTTTTACAGAGCCCACACTTATTCCCCCACCTCACCCCTCTCAGTCTTTTGTTCTCAAGCTGGGGGTCTCTGCTCAGCTCCCCTGCTGAGAGTGCAGCTCCATGAGTCATTAGAGCTTGCATTATCTCTCCGGACCCCATGTTGATCTGGGTTGGTTTCAGCCAGTTCCTGAATGACTCTATTCATTCCACCCAGACAGGGACATGACGCACACACCTGTGTCTCTTAGGCCACGTCCAGACTAGGAATTAAAATCGATTTTAGATACGCAACTTCAGCTACGAGAATAACGTAGCTGAAGTCGAATTTCTAAAATCGAGGTACTCACCAGTCTGGACGGCGCTGCATCGATGTCCGCGGCTCTCCGTGTCGATTCCGGAACTCCGTTCGGATTGATGGAGTTCCGGAATCGATGTAAGCGCGCTTGGGGATCGATACACCGCGTCCAGACTAGACGCGATATATCGATCCCCGAGCAACCGATTTTAACCCGCCGATGCCGCGGGTTAGTCTGGACGAGGGCTTAGAGACACAACTTTACCCTGAAAGACAACTTAATCCCCTCACCGGATAGCAATGCAAAGTATGGGGGAAACTGAGGCACACATAGGCCTAAAAAAATTACCACTTACACCAAGGCAAAACAGAAACCTTAGAAAAAACAGTTCTTTCTAGACATACACCTTCCCCATGAACACTTTTTTATTATGATCAATAAAAGCATAAGATTAAAACTTGTAAGACTGCATTTCAATTTTAAAAGACAACAGAATGTGTAGGATTTATGTTTGTGCAGTGCTGCAATACAGTGAACCACCTGAAAGTGCAAAATCTAACAACTTCAGTTATGTTTATTCCATATACAAGTAATGCTAATGCACAAAGTATTAATGTGCACTCCACTTAACACATACATACACAAATATATTTACTATGCTGGGGAGGGGAGATTAATTTGACAGGCAGTATTTTAGTGTCATACTTCCAAGATATTAAAACTGAATGAAAATACATTTTATATATTTTAGTGTCAAATAGAATCATAGATTATTAGGGTTGGAAGGGACCTCAGGAGATCATCTAGTTCAACCCTCTGCTTAAAGCAGGATCAATCCCCAAATGGCCCCCTTAAGGATTGAACTCGCAAGGATGGGCTAAGACTAGTGGAAGAACAGAAGATGCTGC
The DNA here is from genome assembly GCF_007399415.2 of Gopherus evgoodei. NCBI lineage: Eukaryota > Metazoa > Chordata > Testudines > Testudinidae > Gopherus > Gopherus evgoodei. Next base: position 79,719,902 of record NC_044326.1, read on the forward strand.
CAGTTGCTCTATAAGCTTTCCTCCTCCTCCCCAAAGAAGAATGCTCAATTAAGCTATTGTAATCAAGATACAGTATCAGTGTCTCGTGCTAGAATCATAGAATGCAAGACTGGAAGGAACCTTGAGAGGTCATCTAGTCCAGCCCCACCTACTGAAGCGGACCAAATAGAGTCAGGCCACCTTTGACAGATGTTTGTCTAACTTGTTCTTAAAAAACCTCCAGTGACTAGGATTCCACAATCTCTCCTGGAAGCCTATTCTAATACTTAACTATCCTTGTAGTTAGAAAGTTTGTCCTAATATTTAACCTAAATCTCCCTTGCCAAAAGAGGATTAAAAAACAAGACAAAAATAACTCTGCCTGATATTCTGAGATGCAGCGTACTCAGTTCCCACTTAAGTCAATGGGAGCTACAGGTACACAGCATTTCTGAAAATTGGGCCATCTAGTTTTCTAATCTTCTACTCATATGACCTCATTTGCCATTTTGACTGGAATTGTCTGTCAAGGAGGAATATGGAGTTATAGCTTTGACTTCCTTTTTGCCCTTTCCTTTCACTACTACTGCCATCCCCAGGCACCTCTGGATTAAACACTAATGGCCACCATATTGGAGGCATCAAGTGATTACCAGTTTACCAGCCCAACATTTCAATAGGACCTCACCACTTCCTTTCTCTAACCAATTTTTGAAGGATGCTCAATCTGCAACACAAGACCCAAAGAAGAAATCAACTTACAGGCAGGCACAGAGTGTCCATAAACAGTGATTCAGAAAAGCCTCCTACCCTCCTGCTATAATCCATTGGGAAATGGAGGTTAGTCATTCCTTTTATATGACTATTCATCAGTATGTCACTTGTTCTGTTTGTAGGTCACTTGTAAACCTAGACAGACCTAACTCTCTTCTTCACTTTGACTGCTTTTAAAATGGCAGTACTGGTTATGCATTATTAAACCCAAATGCAATTTCAACACACACACACACACACACACACACACACACACACACACACACACACACACACACACACACACACACACACACACACACACACGCCTCTCAAATATCATGATGAAGTCCAATAGGATATAAATTCCTGTACCAAAAAAACTATCCATTAAAGTCCAAGCGTTGTTTCAAGGTTTGTTTCCTTAGAGACATGAATGAAGAATCTACTATATTCTAGTAAGATAGATTTTCTTTCCCACATCATTTAAAGAGATTAAACTAGAGATATTTGTAGACAAGCAAAAACTTTCATAAAACTTCTTGCTAAAAGAGCAAGTGTGATTCAGGGACATATACAGCAAAACCAAACCAACTTCTCTCGTTTTAACCATATACTATTGCATATTGGCTGGTTCTCCTAAAACTGAAGCAGTAAATACAATAAACCAAGCCTGTTAAAAGGTAGAGAGTAGCACCAAGTATTTGTCTTATATAAACAAACTGATGTCAGATTCCACTTCACCTAGAGACAGATTTCCTTCTGTTCCAGTTGTTGAACCATTTATTTGTGGTACTTTCCAAAAAACTATGATTGCCAATAAATAAAATGTTTTCTCAAAAGACACTTCTCCCCATATTTACCATGAACATGCAAAATTCTGACACACTATATAGCTGCATTCTTTTTTTCTTTTACTTATTCACGTAAAATAACCCTGAGACAGTGAACAAGCTGCTGAGCCTATCTAATCCACCTTGTTTAACTCTGATGCATTGTTACCAGTTTCATACAAGTTAGACCAGATCCTTTCTACATTAGTCACTCAAGTGAACAAGCACATGACTTACATAAGCAAGGAGTCAGTGTATTCACCCACGAAAGCTTATGCTCCAATGCGTCTGTTAGTCTATAAGGTGCCACAGGGCTCTTTGTTGCTTTTTACATATCCAGACTAACATGGCTACCCCTCTGATACTCTGAGGTCTCCTTTCAAGACCTTCATGCAAAGTCTTATCCTAATCTACAGAACTCAATAGCTTGGGACCTAGATACTCAACAGAGCTGCAAAGATAACATGCAAAACAAGAACATTGATGGTGAGGAAGTCCTAGACAAGGCTCAGAGGCAGAGAACACTTTTAGCAGTAGTCCCAATAACATAATATCTTGCCAGAGAGAAGACTGAGCCCAAGGGTGGCTGTGTTGAGATCAAAAAGATTAAAAAAAAATGTTTTAAAAAGTTTGATCAGTTACTAGCTCTAGTTTATTATAAATTCATGTCAACTATTTCTCAGATTTTAGTTCTGGAATAAAAACAATTTGTTGAAGAGTTTCAAAAAGTTCCATATTTACTTTTTTTTAAAAAGGGTGCAAAATACATCTTTAGTAACAAAGTCCAGCCTTTGGCCTTTAACACCAATTTCAGATTTGTCTGGACACCAGCAGCTTGACTAAAACAAGCAGTATTTGTTCTGTTTAATGTGTCCCAATCAGCAGGAGAGCTCCACCTCCTCATACAGTCATCCCCCTGTCTTGGGGGATGTCACTTGTTCCAGACTGAATCATGTGATCAGGCCAACTTCCAAGAACACAGCTATTAAATAAAGATGCTGCCAAGGCACATCCGACAACTGCTTTTGCCAGAAACTGAAATGGGGCAGAATCTCTTACCCTGCCAGTTTTACTGCCCATACACCTACGAGCCTTACCAGCTATTGTAACAGTATATTTGATAGCAGAATTAGAACTACACACGGTACTTTTAAAGAGGCCAATTTAGCCAAGGCAGTGGAAAACAAAAACAAAATAATCTAGTATTTTTATACTGTACCAATTCTTGTATTTTTAATCAATTAATAAGGAATAAAATAAGGAGTATCTCAGAACCTAAGGCCAGCAGACAGCATCCTGGGACTGACACCCTGGAACATGGCCTTGCCTGTCCTTTCCTACTACTTTACTCTTATTTGTACAACCTATTTTCTACTAGGTAGCTTCCAAATTAAAACTCAAAAAGAATTTTTTCTTAAAATCAGAAAACTCCAATGTCAAGTAACAAGTACATACAGGTTACAAGTGATTGAGGACATAAAGCCTGATGCTAAGAAGTACAGAACACCCTCAGTTCCTGATGACCTCAAAAATGCTATTCAAGATCCATTTCAGTAACAAATAATGTTGGCTTTTGACTACTTTGTTTTTAAAAAGTCTACCTCCTTTATTCACCTGCCAATAACAGAGTTTCACCTGAAACAAATGAAGACATTACTTGCACCTAAACAAAAACATTCAATGCGCTGCTTCACACTGCAGTACCATCAGCTGACTGTGACTATTGGAATTCCAAATAAAAATAATATCATGATACTAACCAACAATCCATTAGTGAGGCTAGTTCCTTAAGATTTTTTCCCCTCCAGCCCCAGACAGACAGTCAGGAAATTTTGGAGGAGCTAGTGGTTGTTAAATCCCTTTGTCCCATTGATACGTTGACTTTTTTTGTGGCTGTTGGAAGATAGAATATAACAAGTAAATTGCAAAGTGAGATTAGCACATCAGGGGAAGGGAGAGATGAGAAATGAGAATAATGTGTTTAATACTCACGAACACTTACTGGTTTGTCTACATCGTAGAAGGGTGGATGTGTATATACATATTAAAATACACCACAGAGAGAGGGACACAAACAAAAACTCAACAAAAACAAAAAACAACTCCCACCCTCCACCACCACTCCCTCAGCACGGACAGTATAATCCATAGCCAGCATGGAGATGAATGCCAGGAAATCCTGGAGCAGATGAGTTAAGTGATAACTGCAGACGGATATAGTGTCAAACCCACAATTTTCTCTAGTTTTAACCAGAGATGTGATTTGTTCCTCTTGCTGGTTTTATGACAGTTTGCCTGTTCTGCACAAAACATTCTCCTTAACCCTTTTTGTAAGGAGGGCTGTTGATGACTTGTCCTATAAATAATACTGAAATGTTAAGGCTTGTGAAGAAGTTAGAGGCATGTAACCAGTTCTAGGACACAGCATTAGGACTCTTCTGCTGCAACACCCTAAACTCAGTTGCTAGTGTCTCTTTGGATTGCAGAGGAAATTAGGACAATGCTTGCTGCTGGATTTAGGTCCAGTTTGCCCCAAAGTACATGGGGCCCTGACTAATTCGGATACCAACTTGTGAAACAGAGGCATGTCAATTCAGTTTTAAATAAAGGCTTAGTGTCTTACCTACGAAGTTGTATGATTCTTTTAAAAGAAATGATATTTTTCAAGTCCAAGTGTACAATACACAGAGTATTTCATCTTGTATTGCAATACGCAAGCTATGGAGAGTTTTAAATAATAAGAAGTTCTATGAATACCTGTACAGTGTTTAATAAAAATTGTTATTTTACACTCAGATGCCAAAATGTTGCTTGCAACCTTAAGAAATCAGGCAGTATTTTGGAATTCACAGAACAGATCTGCACAAAAACATGCAAGGCTAACTACATCAAAAAACTGGTAGGTATCTTGAAATTTAAGGTCAACTCTTTACATGTGGAAAACTTACTGCTGATTTAAGATTTTTTTCCCTAAAGGTTGCCAAGAAGTATATGGCTAAATGGACAAGCGTCAAACATTGGAAACTCTTTTTTGGCTGTACTAAGGGACTTCAGTATAGCTAGAGTTAAAAATCACAAATTCTTACTTCCTGCTAACTAAAAATTTGTCAGGACAGCTAGCCAAATCTCCGTTTCACATCGTTATTTTAATATTTCACTAACGAAAAATAAAAAGCCACTGTTGCACTCAAATATCTAGCAGACATACCAACACTGCATTTTAATACAAATATCGTATTGTTCCTTTACGCCACTGGAACTAAGTTTAACTCATAGGTGCAGATTACCCTCGACATTTCATCCAGTGGTTTATTTTACTTTTTAAAAAAAAAAAATCAGATGGATAAAGTGACAACAATAATTTGTAGCTGTAAGTGAAACAATGGATCGACTAGGTGTAATTAAGAACCAGATGCCTGTTTCAAATTTGAAAATTATTTTTCCTATTTTCCTCTTTGTTACGCCATTAACTACTGAATAGTTTTTACCATTAGGATCAGCCCTAGATAGGTATTTTGAGTTATGCCATTTTAGTGGCAATATTGCTTGATTTAGGTAGAAAAAGAATAAATTTTACTGCATAAAATGCTTGTATAATTTTCTCCTCAACATATTTCCTGTGGCACACCCATAAAATTACATGTGGGGTGTTTTGAATTGAAGAAAATTGGCTCTTGGAAAATGTCCGGAGGTGGAGAACTGTTTGATCTGGTCAGGGAATGGACAGATTGAACTGCATTCTCAAGTCTCCTAAGCATTAGACTTTTACTGATTGAGTTACTCCCCTACACTGGGGCTTGGAACCATGTCCAAAACTGCTTTAAAGCATAGCTGTAGCAAATGTGGTTTGTGGTCACATACAGGTTTTATAGGTTGGATTGCCAACCCTCCAGGACTGTCCTGGAGTCTCCGGTTAAAGATGTGATGAAATCTCCAGGAATATATCCCACCAAAATTGGTACCCTTACTTATGGATCCTGTCTTGATGGGTAAAAGGGTGTGTTTTCCCCAATTGTGTTAGCCTGACATGTTTGAAGAGCTCTCTTACTGCTAGTTAAGACACAGGTTTAAACATCTGAAGGTGTGTTCACTGGCTGTGATATAAGCTCCTCCTCCCCTCCCTTCCCACCCGCTAAAAACCAGGGCAGCTAAAACACAGCTTCAAATATGTTAGTTTAATGTGATTAAAAAGCCATCTTAATGCTTGTTAAGATGCACAATAATGCAATTGAACTAACATGACCGAAAACCCCACACCCTTTTTACCAATCATGATAAAACCAAGTGTTATATTAATATATGTATTAAATGGCCTGGCTGCATTCATAACCTAAGCTATAAACATAGTTCAATCTAATGTATTATTAAACAGTGCTTTCAGGAATTCATAACTGTGTTAGCTGCACTGAGTTAACCAGTCCTCCTAATTCCCAATGTTCCCTGAGATCGTGATCCTATAATGTTCTCTGCCACAATATTCCCAATACTTTCTCCCTATGCATCAACTGCCCCAAGAGTCAGTGCAAGTAGTAACCAGGCAGTTAGCCATAACATGCAAGCAACTTTTTGTGATACTCTATATCCAGGTTGATAAAATGAAGATATCACCGAAGTGTTCAGAGTCCAAGATGATGACAGATCTCTTTTGAAATCTGGAGCAACAAGTTCATCTAAACCAAAGATAGCCTGGCAAAACACAGACAGTGGATTTAATGCAAACAAATAACTGTGAATCATCCAATAAGGAGAAAGAGGGTCAGGAAGAGATTAAATGTAACCATCCTTTGCATTTCTATAATTATTTCAAACCAGAAGCCTAAGCATTTCACTAACATTGAATTTACCCTCGCAACATCTCTGTTGGGAAAGGAACTATAGTGGAGCTCACAGGTTGTTTACAGGGGTGTTGGGAGACACATTTAATTAATATTTCTGTGCACCTTCCTCGAGCATCTTGAGCAGAAAGCAATTTAGAAATGGAATATGTTAGCAAACTTTGTGAAAGTACACAGCAGTGAGAGTGTCTAATTGATTCAGCTAGTTTCACAACAGTCACAGCACAGATTTTATTTCACTGCAATCTCTCTTCTACACTAGGCAAAACAGGAATGGCCACTGATGGTAGTAGAAATGCCCACAAAACACTGTATTTAATATCCTGGGATCAACAGGGCTACAACACTGCACACACTGTAGCATCCTGTCTACATACTAAAGTGGACTTATAAATACCCAAGAAATTTGTTGCTTTGTGCTGCTAACACTTTTTAGCTCACATCTAGATGCCCCAGTACAGTCCATAATAGTCCCCCTGCCCCAAGTGCAGATGAGAAGGCACAGTTATTGCAGCTGAAGCAGTAATTCTAGTCCTCCTAACTCCATCCCACAATGCAGTGCTTCTCTTCTCGATCTGCATTAAGGTATATCTTGCAACTTTTCTCTGCACTTCTGAAGAGAGCTGTGTGTGATTAATTGGTGCACACTGTTATTGGCATTGCATACATGGATCAGTTCTAATCTGGTCATTTGCAAAGACAATTCAAAAAAGTCTGGAAAATGGCATTTTCCCACAGAAGTTAAAAAAAAAAAAAAAAAAAAGATTGTCAAGAATTCCAGGAATAAGACCTACATATGTCCCCTCAGCTCTTAGGGGGGGGGGGGGAAGAAACAGAATTCCAAGATTTCTTCCAAGGCTGCAATTGAAGTAGAGATGGGAGGAAGAAGAGGGAGGGAAAGAAGAGCAAGACAGTCAGTACTCCCGTAGTAAACCTGGAAAACTCAGAAATCTCTGAAGGCTCTTGCTCAGTAGCGAAGAGGGTGGGAAGAAAATCAAAACAGCTTTACAGAGAGCTATAAGGACATGGTACCTACAAGAGTGAAGAGCCAGAGGACTTACTTTTTCAGACATCCCCAGACTGGGAGCCCAATTTCTGTCTAAAAGTACCTTACTCTCCATCCTTATTAGGCTATTTTCTGAATGAATTGTTTGCAATAATCTCCATGAACTGAACTACTCTGCAGCTGCCATTACTGGGGATAAAGAAAGGTCTTGTATTGTACTTTATCTGGGTATGGCTACACTTGACATTTCAAAGCGCTTTGAAGTGTGAGTGTGGTTAGAGTGCCAGCGCTGGAAGAGAGCTCTCCCAGCCAGCACTGGGAGAGAGCTCTCCCAGCGCTGCGTGTAAACCACATCCCTTACGGGTGTAGCTTGCAGCACTGGGAGCCGCGCTCCCAGCGCTGCGGCACTGATTACACTGAGGCTTTACAGTGCTGTACCTTGCAGCGCTCAGGGGGGTGTTTTTTCACACCCCTGAGCGCGAAAGTTGCAGCGCTGTAAAGTGCCAGTGTAGCCATGGCCAAGACCACAACCTAGAAAGTCTCTTCACCTAGTGCTCACTGCTCCCACCTGGATAGTTTGGCCTTGGGCTTCATCTCACTTTCCACAATGGCTACCATAAATGGTCTCTTCAAAAGTTATTTCTCAACCCTTCTAGAGATTTAAGGCCAGATTAAAAAAAAAAAAAAAAAAGGTCCTTATTTTGACACACAGTGGCATTTCTGGCTACGGTTGCTACCTGGATATCTATGAACCGCGAGGAGCCTAGGAGAAGCTCAGTTAGATTATAGGAATCTATTGAAGTGAACAGCAACAACTTAGAATAAACATACAAGTGCCACTCAACAAACCTTAATACTGCTTTCTATCTTTTTACAAAGAGTGGAATATTGCCAGGCTTGCAATAAAGTGCTGTGAAGTAGTGCTCAGCAAATGGGATCTCCCCAAGCATTTCGGCACTATGACCAAAGGAATTACTTGTTTCAACTGCCAAGTGATAATATCATAGACCAAAGCTAATAAACAGTTACCAGCTAGAGATCCTGAATAGTTGTAATACAACATCCGTTCCATTATGGACACCAGAAGCACCAGTGAATATTTAAAGCTGAAGTAGTGACCTGTTTGCCAGTTTCAAATCCAGCTGAAACATGATCTCATCTTTTACAGTATGCATGTTAAATGAAATTATATCCTCTTTTACAACATCCTTTCACTCAATCTCCCAACCAAGAGATTTTATGGAAGTCATGAAGCAGAGAGCACACATTTACCAACCGAAATGTAATCCAGAAAGAGTGATTTATTTTGCTTTACACATTCTGACATGTCATGTCAACTGTTAGCTTCACACGTTTCTCCCTCTTAGTTAGAATTTTTACACAACCTCAGCCCTCAGCTTCCTGAAGACAGTTTCAGTCTACAGAGCTGAAAGATGCAGAACGGCATTAATATGAGCCAGAACAGAATTACAATTGCCATAATCAATTTATCCAAAGCCGGAGTCATTCATTTCTCTAGAGCCACGACCCTCTCACACACAAATGTTTCACTTAGGTAATTAGTTGAAATACAAGAGCATTAGAAGATTCTAACTGAATGCATTACATTATTGTAGGAAGCTCCCTTACTGTAGTCCCCAGTATCTGCATTTCTAGTGTCTGGCTTTCTTAATGGACTTTCTACTGAGCACATGGAGCCAGGAGCTTCCCAGAATCTCTAGTATCAGCTGCATAGCATATTCTTTGAAGTGCAGTAACAGCCAGTATTAAAGGCTTTGAGGAACATTTGGGTTTTAACTATACAAAAATATGAATGTTTTCTCTCACACACAAGAACAATTAGGATTTCTTAGAATGTTACCAACAAGTTACAGCCATCAAATGCTTTGCAGCTGAAAGTAATATATACACATTTTTTTCTAGTTATGAAGTTGGTCATATTTTAAATTTTATTATACTGTGTTTTCCCCATAACAGTAATCAATGCTAAAAGACAGAAATTGAATAGGCTTGAGAAAGTCACCTATCGGTAGCAAGAACAACTTCTCGTGGTAAGAGGTGAGGATGTCTCATCATTTTCTGCAGAATTTAAACTTTCATTTATTAAATAATAAACCAAAACACAAAAGTTTCTCGCCTTTATAGGTCCAAAGATAATCTCCCAAAACGTGAGTCACACCATATTGTTTCCCAAGCTGCAGACAGACAATTTAGAACATAAGAATGGCAACACTGGGTCAGACCAATTTAGCCTAGTACCTGGTCTTCCGACAGTGGCCGGTGCCAGATGCTTCAGAGGGAATTAATAGACCAGGACAATTTATTGAGGGATCAATCCCCTGTTGTCCAGTCCCAGATTCTAGCAGTTAGAGGTTTAGGGACACTCAGAGCATGGATGGGGTTGCACCTCTGACCATCTTGGCTAATATATAGTCATTGATGGTCCTATCATCCATGAATGTATCCAATTCTCTTTTGAACCCAGTTATACTTCTGGCTTTCATAACATCCCCAGGCAATGAATTGAACAGGTTAACTGTACGTTGTATGAAGAAGTATTTCTTTTGTTTGTTTTAAACCTGCTGCCTATTCATTTCATTAGGAAACCCCTGGTTCTTGTGTTATATGAAGGGGTAAATAATTTCAGTAAGATTTAATTGCAGAACAACTAACTTTGGTATATAACCTGTCAGTTAAATCTGCCTCTGTGCCAGATACCTAATATAATGCTGATTTAAAAAAAAAAAAAGTCTGCAGTGGCAATCATGGCAGTTACAGTCCAGTAAGTTTAACTTCAGTACCATGCAAATTGGCTGAAATTATAGTAAAGAACAGAATTATCAGAAACATAGATGAACACAATATGTTGGGGGAAAAGCTTTGGTGAGGCATGATTTCCCTTCACAAATCTATTAAAATTATTGGAGGGAGTCAAACAAACATGTGGACAAGGGTGATCCAGTGGATATAGCGTACTTGGATTTTCAGAAAGCCTTTGATAAGGTCCCTCACTAAAGACTCTTAAGCAAAGTAAAGAGTCATGGGATAAGATGGAAGGTCCTCTCATGGGTCAGTAACTTGTTAAAAGACAGGAAACAAAGGGTAGAAATAAAGTTTTGGTTTTCACAATAGAGAGAGGCAAATAGAGGGGCCCCCCAGGGACCTGTACTGGGACTAGTGCTGTTCAATATATTCATAAATGAACTGAAAAAAGGGGTAAATAGAGAGGTGGCAAAGTTGGAAGATAATACAAAATTACTCAAAATAGTTAAGTCCAAAGCTGACAGCGCAGAGTTACAAAAGGGTGTCATACAATTGTGTGACTGGGCAAGAAAATGGCAGATGAAATTCAGTGCTGATAAATGAATTTCATCTATCAGCACTGAATTTCATCTGCCATTTTCTTGACCAGTCAACAATTGTATAGCTGTCAGCTTTAGACTTAACTATTTTGAATAATTTTGTAAAATTGTATTATCTATTGTGTTCATCTATGTTTCTGATAATTCTCTTCTTTACTATAATTTCAGCCAATTTGCATGGTACTGAAGTTAGACTTACTGGACTGTAACTGCCATGATTGCCACTGAAGACTTTTTTTTTTTTTAAATCAGCATGATATTAGGTATCTGCCACCCATCTGGTACAGAGGTGGATTTAACAGATAGGTTATATACCAAAGTTAGTAGTTCTGCAATTCATAACTGAGTTCCTTGAGGACTTTTGGATGAATACCATCTGGCCCTGGAGACAAATTACTGTCTAATTTATCAATTTGTTCCAAAACCTACTCTGGCACCTCAATCTGGGACAAGTTCTCAGATTTATCACCTAAAAAGGATTGTTCATGTGTGGCATCTCCCACATATCCTCTGCCAGGAAGACTGATGCAAAGAATTATTTTAGCTTCCTGCAATGGCCTTGTCTTACTTGAGGTGCTAACGGAGCACTCAGTCGTCCAGTGGCCCCACTGACTGTTTGGCAGGCTTCCTGATTCTGACGTACTTAAAATGTTTGCTGTTGGTTTTTGTCCTTAGCTAGTTGGCCTTCAAATTCTTTCTTGGCCTGCTAATTATGCTTCTGACTTGCCAGAGTTTATACTCCTTTCTATTTTCCTCAGTAGGATTTGACTTCCAATTTTTAAAAGATGTCTTTTTTTCCCTAACCTCCATTTCTACTCTGTTGTTTAGCCATGTAGCATTTTTTTTGGTCCTCAATGTTTTTCTTTTTTTGGAGTATACATATAATTTGAGCCTCTATTACGGTATTTTTAAAAAGTTTCCATGCAATTTGCAGGCATTTCACTCCCATGTCTGTTCCTTTTAATTTCCATTTGACTAGACTCCTCCTATTTGTGTAGCTCCCCTTTTTGAAGGTGATGTGCTGGGTTTCTCTGGTACTTTCCCTGCTCCAAGGATGTTAAATTGAATTATAGTTGCTATCACTGAGCAGTTCAGCTATTATCTTTTGAACCAGCTCTTATGTGCCAATTAGGATGAAATCAAGAATTGCTTCTCCACCTGTGGGTGCCAGGACTAGCTGCTCCAGGAAGCAGTCATTAATTTTAGAAATTTTATCTTTGCATCCCATCCTGAGGAGACATGTTCCCATTCAATATTGGGATAGCTGAAATCTCCCATTATTGATATGTTTTCTGCCTATGTTTTCTCTCTATTCTCCCTGAGCATTTCACAGTCATTGTCCCCAGGGTGGTCAGTAGTATATTCCTCCTGCTACACTCTGATTATTCAAACACAAAATTTCTATCCATAATATTCTATGATACTATATGATTCATTTAAGATGTTTACTATATTTAACTCTGCGCGTTCTTTCATGTATAGTGCCACCTCCCCACCTCAACCCCCATCAGTCAGACCTACTCTGTCATTCCTATATATTTTGTACCCTGGTATTATCCTGTCCCACTGATTATCATTGTTCCACCAAGTTTATTTGATGCCTATTATATCAATATCTTTATTTAATATCAGGCACTCAAGTTAATCAATCTTAGCATTTAGACTTCTAGCATTTGTAAACAAGCACTTATAATGTTTGTCAATATTTAGTTGTCTGCCTTCATGTAATGTAATTGAAGGGGACTCTATTGTTTGACTGTTTCTCTTCAGTTCCTACCTAAACTTTATCACCTTCTATCCTCCTTACTAAGATATGGAATATCCCCTTTAATAAATCCTCCCCAAGGGATGTATCTGTCTGAACCGCGTGCTCCTCTGTAGCTGTTGACTCTTTCCCAGCCCCTAGTTTAAAAACTCCTCTATGATCTTTTTAATTTTACATCCCAGCAATCTGGCTCCATTTTGGTTTACGTACAGCTAGGGGTGTCCAAGCTTATTGACCCTCTAAGCCACATACAACAATCTTCAGAAGTTCAAGAGCCGGGGTGTGCCTGCTCAGGTTTCAGCCCCATGGGAGGCGCCTGCCAGGGCTCAGGGCTTCAGCCCTGCAGGAAGGGTGGTCTTGGTGCACGTGGGATCATGTGCCCCCCAATTTATGCCAGGGTTTGCTGGCCCCACTCAGTCACATGGTGTCGCTGAGTCCCCTCCCTGCATGGCAGTTGCTGGAGCTGGCAAGCTGTGGCTGTGGGGAAAGGCAGAGGCAAACAGCTGGGAGCTGCAGGTAGAGCCCCCTGCTTTTGCTGCTGCCTCTCCCTTTGGAGATAAAGCAGCAGCCCCTCCCTGCAGTTCCAGGTGTTAGTTCTGCCTGGAGAGGCAGGGCAAACATCTGGGAACTGCAAGGAGGGGCTGCTGAATGTAAGAAGGGAGAGCCCGGGAGTGTGTGACTCAAGCTGTTGGCGGACATTAACCTTTAAATTGTGCCCCACCCCACCCCAGCAGGCAGCATTCATCTCTGGTGGGGCTAGAGGCTTCTTCCATAGGGCAGAAGCCCTGAGCGTCTTCTCTCCGATCTGATAGGTGGAAAATTGGGGGGAGGGACCTAGGGGGCTCCATGAGCCGCACTTTAACTGTAAAAGAGCTGCATGTGGCTCACCAACCATGGTTTGGCCTCCCCTGGTATAGCCCATGCTGCATAAGCGCCTCCTTTCCCAAAAGGTTCCCCAATTCCTAAATCCCTCAGCGCACCACTGTCTCATTCACACATTGAGACCCTGCAGTTCTGCCTGTCTTACTAGCCCTGTATGTTAGACTGGAAGCATTTCAGAGAACGCTCCCATGGAGATCTTGAATTTTAATCTCTTACCTAGCAGGCTAAATTTGGCCTCCAGGACCTCTCTCTTATCTTTCCCTATGTCATCCATACCTACATGTACCTCAGCCACTGGCTCCTCCCCAGCACTGCACACAAGCCTGTCTACATGTCTTGAGAGGCCTGCAACCTTCGCACCCAGCAGGCAATTCATCATTCGGTTCTCCCAGTCAGCACAAACCCAACTATCTATATTTCTAAAAATTGAATCCCCCATTACTATTACCTGCATCTTCCTAATACCATGAGTCCCCGTGCAAGAGGATGACATAATACTATGACATTATCTGGAAAGAGTCCCAGTTATGGGATCATTTCCCTCTGCTCCAGCTTGATGATCTCCTTCCCTGAGACCTTCATCCTCCTTAACAGTGCAGAGACTTTCAGACTAGGGGTGGGCATGCTCTGCTGTATTCTGGAAAGTCTTATGCATGTACTCCTCTATCTCCCTGAGCTCCTCCAGTTCAGCAACTCCGGTCTTCAGAGCCTGAACTTGGCCACTGAGGGCCGTGAGCTTCTTGCACTGAATGCACACATTTATTCCTTCTCATAACAGAAGAACCAGGGGTCAACAAATGAAATTAATAGGCAACAGGTTTAAAACAAACAAAAGGAAGTATTTTTTCATTCAACAGAGTGTCAGCCTGTGAATCTCTTTGCCAGAGGATGTTGTGAAGGCTAAGAATATAACAGGATTCAAAAAAAGACCTAGGTAAGTTCATGGAGGATAGGTCCATCAATGGCTATTAGCCAGGATGGGTAGGGATGGTGTCCCTAGCCTTTGTTTACCAGAAGCTGGAAATGGGTGACCGGGGATGGATCACTTGGCGATTACCTGTTCTGTTCAATCCCTTGGGGACACCTGGCATTGGCCACTATTGGAAGACAAGATATTGGGCTAGATGGACCTTTGGTCCAAGCCAGTATGGCTGTTCTTATGTCACCTGCCCACAAGTCAGGTAAACATACATGCCGCTTTCACTGTCATAAACAATTTCAGGTGCTCTGCTTGTTCATCACTTTCTCCAGTAGTAGAGTGAAGGTAACAAGACTCTACTCAGTTTCATGGCTGAAACCCTGTGGAAAAAGAGGTGAAATTTACAAATATTATATCAAATTTACAGCATCTGCTTAGGAGTGCCAGGAGAAACAGTAAAGGCAGACACAGGGCTTGTCTACATCAGAAAGTTGCAGCGCTGGTGAGGGAGTTACAGCGCTACAACTTTGAAGGTGTACACATCTGCAGGGCATCACCAGCGCTGCAACTCCCTGTTTGCAGCGCTGGCCGTACTCCCGTTTTGTCTCGGGTGTAGAGGATCCAGCGCTGGTGATCCAGCGCTGGTAATCCAATGTAAACACTTACCAGCGCTTTTCTTGACCTCCGTGGAAGGAGGAAGCCTCTGGTAATCAAGCTGGTCTCCTTTCCTGGTTTGCTCTCTCGTTTCCGGAACCCCGAGCAAGCAGGTCTCCTTCCCTGCGGTTTGCAGGGTGGCTCCAGGAACGCGAGAGCAAACCGCGGCGAAGCTGGTCTCCTTTCCCGGTTTGCTCTCTCGTTCCCCGAACCGCCGAGCAAGCGGTTCTCCTTCCCTGCGGTTTGCAGGCTGGCTCCGGGAACGAGAGAGCAAACCGCTGCGAAGCTGGTCTCCTTTCCCGGTTTGCTCTCTCGTTCCCTGAACCGCCGAGCAAGCGGTTCTCCTTCCCTGCGGTTTGCAGGGTGGCTCCGGGAACGCGAGAGCAAACCGCGGCGAAGCTGGTCTCCTTTCCCGGTTTGCTCTCGCGTTCCCAGAGCCACCCTGCAAACCGCAGGGAAGGAGAACCGCTTGCTCGGCGGTTCGGGGAACGAGAGAGCAAACCGGGAAAGGAGACCAGCTTCGCCGCGGTTTGCTCTCGCGTTCCCGGAGCCACCCTGCAAACCGCAGGGAAGGAGACCTGCTTGCTCGGGGTTCCGGGAACGAGAGAGCAAACCGCGGCGAAGCTGGTCTCCTTCCCCGGCTTGCTCTCTCGTTCCCGGAACCCCGAGCAAGCAGGTCTCCTTCCCTGCGGTTTGCAGGGTGGCTCCGGGAACGCGAGAGCAAACCGCGGCGAAGCTGGTCTCCTTTCCCAGTTTGCTCTCTCGTTCCCGGAGCCACCCTGCAAACCGCAGGGAAGGAGAACCGCTTGCTCGGCGGTTCGGGGAACGAGAGAGCAAACCGGGAAAGGAGACCAGCTTCGCCGCGGTTTGCTCTCTCGTTCCCGGAGCCACCCTGCAAACCGCAGGGAAGGAGACCTGCTTGCTCGGGGTTCCGGGAACGAGAGAGCAAACCGCGGCGAAGCTGGTCTCCTTTCCCGGTTTGCTCTCTCGTTCCCGGAACCCCGAGCAAGCAGGTCTCCTTCCCTGCGGTTTGCAGGGTGGCTCCGGGAACGTGAGAGCAAACCGCGGCGAAGCTGGTCTCCTTCCCCGGTTTGCTCTCGCGTTCCCGGAACCCCCCTTGAAGCCGCCCAACAGCGCTGCAGTGTGGCCACATCTAACACCACTTGCAGCGCTGGTTGTTGTAAGTGTGGCCACTCTGCAGCGCTGGCCCTATACAGCTGTACTAATACAGCTGTAACAACCAGCGCTGCAAAATTTTAGATGTAGACATGGCCACAGAAAAGTAAGAGTCAGAGACTGGAGGGGAGGTAAAAATAGCAGAGATCCTCTTCTCTCCACAATCAGTTTCAGCCACGTCTCCATTAGTACAAAGATCTTTCCCAATGAACTTTGTACTGAATCATGTTGAGCCAGAAGCCGCCAAATCCCAGAGGTACCCCCAGAATATTTAGTGCTGGCTGTCACAGCTCATCCTTTGAAATTCAGTAGCAGATGACATTAAGGGTTTTCAGGAGAGCTGGGATTTGAGGGTATAGTTAAAAAAAAGCAAAGACCCTTATGAAATGAAGAAGTGTGGGTGGTGTACAGGAACAGAACTGTGAATCATGCATTACCATCATACATTTATTTAAGAATGGGAGTGTTGAGGGTTTAAATATTCCATACGTGGTGGTGGTGGGAGACAAATAGGCATATAACCCCAGAACACAATTAAAAAAAAAAAAGTGAAAAACAAAACAAACAAACAAAAAGTGGGGGACAGGAGAAGAGATAAAACTGCAGAACAAGTGCATGCAATCCTAAAAGTTGTAATATAATTTAATTTGTTAAGAATAATGTTAGATTTTTCTGAATTTCACACAGTATTTTAATATTACAACCCGAAAATTCAGTAGCCTGAAAAAAAATCTGGTATAGTAAATAAATAAATAAATAGCTGTACTATATGGCCCGATGCTGCAAGGAGCTCCATGCTGACAGGCTCCTATTGACTTCAGTGGGACTCTGTGCAGGAGTCTGCCCACCTGGAGCTCCTTGCGGGATCAGGCCCTTAAACCTAGATCTGGGGACATTTTAATTAAAATTAAATCCCTGCAAATGGGTTTGCACCATAATCGGTTTTGGTACTTCTGGTCCAAAGCAATATACATTAAGGCATAAATTTGAAATTAAGAATAATCCTGGACAAGTATATAAACACATGCTTTCGCTCTTTCAGACTTTCTCCATGTCCCCCAGTACTACAAGGCTTTTGTCTGCATTATGATTTAAAGGGACAATGAATTCTGGGCCTGGCCATTCTAAGTCTTCCCAATCCATTAGCAACACTCTAGAAATAATGTGGCAATAATGTTAGATTCCCCAGTGATTCATAACATTTACAGCAATCACTTTAGAATCTGGCTATATAATCCAAATCTGACATTACCCAATGTTGGCTCTGATCCTGCAATTTGTTTCAAGCAGATGACATTTGATCCATGCAGAGCACCTCTGAAGTCAAAGGGTTCTACGTTGGTGGTCCCCTGTGCTTGCACTAAGTCACTTGTTGAATGTGGTCTGTTCCTGTTTGTTTTTACTCCTAGTCTCACTCCCCACAGCAGTCTTAGCATTTCAGGAAGTGAAGGTCAGGAATCTTATCAATTTGTTAGACTCTAAGGTGCCACAAGCACTCCTCGTTCTTTTTATCAATTTCTATACACTATCTACTCACAAGACCAAGCTAGTCATGGTGAGTAGTCACGTGAAGATTGGATACATATGCAATATCATTTACTTTGCTTGCCACAACTACCCTAGTCTTGTGACCCGATAAGGTATAGAAAAAGGATCCAGAATCTTGTCACTTAACTTGCTTAGAATATGGTCCCTGTAGGTTTATTAATTTATTTATTTACAGCCATCATCAAACCAGGACTACACATCCAGGCCTCTAAAGGAATCCCTATATATTTCATGTGCAAAAGTTCATGAAATCATTAGCACCTAAACAATGACAGGCATGCAGCTCCCTGTTGTTCCACATGATCAGACGTAACAAAAGATGTAACCTTGAATTCAAGGTAAAACACATTTCAACTCGGATTTAAAAAAGAAAAGATCTGAATTCAAGTTTCCCAGGTAATAAAACACAAACACTAAGAAAGATGAAGGCAGAATGTTTTCTGTATTATTTTATTTGGAGTCTGGAATTAAAAAATAACAGTTTATGCATATGAGGAGATTTGAAATCCAGACAAAATGGCTGAGACATCAAAGAGAAGAAAAAGAAGCAGAAGACAGCAGAGAAAACTATATAGATAAAATAATTTTCATCTGCTTCTCTGCCCCCACTACTCTTTTGCATGTGTTTTTCTGCACTATTTAAGGGTAGATGTGACATCAAGCCATTTTGTTTAACTCAGGAATATGTTATATTCCCAATTTTTAATTAATCTGGTCCATAGTGAGACTCAATAACTGTCAGTTTTGCTGCACACCCCAGACTTTCTATCCCATGTAATATCATATTCATAGTTACAGCACCTGTAGCTATGCTACTTACAGCAGTTGTAACTTGCTCAAAAGTCTGGAGATTTTAAGGACAAACCCAAAGAACTGAGAAACACCCTAGAAGACTGAAGATTACGCTGTTATGTCTGATACTGATTACACTGAAAAATCCAGAGAATAAAGGTTATAGACCGTCTTTTGCAGTGAGGAAAGGTGGTTTGAGGCAGATGTCCAAAGTGTGAGTGCCCAATTCCACACCCCAGGATCTATCACAGTTAAAGCTCATTCACCCAATTTAAGACCCTGTAAGGTAGCTGGCAACAGACCTCAGACATCCACACAGTCCGGTTAGTACAACATTAATGCTTAACAAAACGACTTTTGTACAGAAGGCCTGTAGTGAAACAGCTCCCAGACACGTATAAGTGTCTGCACTAGTGGAAATCTCAGCCATTTTCCCAAACCTGTTAGATCAGAGCCCAACCTAAGCAGAATATTCCCCAACAGAGGCACTAACTCTCCAGCTGGCTCTAAATCAAAAGTACTGAAGCAAACTATTACCAGTAAGACGTTCTTAGCGCGCTTTACGTTTCCAAAGCACTGTGTGAACGTGAACAAATCGATACCAGGGTGATCAAAAATGACAAGAGCTGGGGGTGCGCGCGCTCCGGCTGGCTCCGGGGAAATGTACACACCCCTTCATTCCCGCTGGTGCCCCTGCACAGGGCTTGCTTTCTTGGCTCCAATAAGGCTCCCCCACCCCTTGGGTAATGTCCTTTTAGTAAAATCCCTGGCATGAAAAAAACAGTTTCTCACCTAAAGGCAGGTCCTTCCTTAGGTGTCTTGCTGGGGGGAGAAGCCGAGCTGCTGCCCCTTTTGTTGAACAGCTTCTGGAGCAGAGTAGGAGCCATGCTGCTGCTTGTTGTTACCGCCGCCCGTACTCACAGCAGCCCCAGTGGGTAGCGCACGCACAGCAGCTCAGCTGGCAGGGAACAGGAAGAGCGGCGGCGGCAGCATCCTCGCTGCAGCGTGGCCACCCGGCATTGCACGCAAGAGGGACAGGGGCTACAGCTGGCTCAGCGTCCCCACTCCCAGCAAGGGAGGAAACAGCCAATCATATGACTAAAGAAGAGGAACTCGCCGCCCAGAGGCGCTGACAACTCCCTCCTGCAGGACAAGCCCCTCTCAGCCCGGAATCCTCGGATCCGAACGCGCAATATCCATGGAACGTTCTCCATTGGATACTCGGGATTCCAAGCCTTCCCCCGACACGTGGTCAAGAGCCAGAGTTAAAGGTACATGAGCCCTATTTCAAGTCCTCTGAGGTTGGGAGGTTTGAATGGAAGGGGTTGGGCGGGAAAGGAGTAAAGATAGGACTTCTGATTCTTTCCAACAAATATTTTATCGGATTTCTCTCCTCAGCCAGTTCAGTTCCCTCTCAGTGAAGTAAATTAATAAAAAATATGCACAAACTGACCTAACAGTACAGAAGTGTTTTTGTTTTTTTCATTTGCTAATATTGAAAAAAATATCTGATTTATTGGGTGGAATTGTGCATTTTCCCTAATCCCTGGATCGAAAAAGTCCATTGAATGTTGTGAATGTTCAGATCCAAGCTTTGCCATTGGGTCCTTTCTTTATAATAGAACAGATCCAGATCCTGAATTTGGAGACTTATGGATTATTTTTTCTTCTAGCCCTTGTCTCTGTAACAGACTGACAGGGTTCGCCGATCCAAAGACTGAGGAAATGCCAGTTTATCTGTTTATCAAGGATCCAAACTTTGGCCTCATCTGTTGATTAGGCATTTACTTAATTTTACCATTCAAGTATTCCCACTGGGACATTGCAGGATTGGGGGCTTTGTGGCTTTGTTCATTTCTGCTTTTTTATAGTTTGTTTTGTTCACAGGTGAAATAATCTAATTAACTGATGCCATCCCTCTGTTGGGGGTTATGGGGGGAGGGTTGTTTTGGGTAGTTTTGTTTGGCAGAAAGATCATACATCTTATTTCCCATATTCTTTTAATTACTTATCCTTTAAAAATGGGTTGGAAAGGTGTGATATGCTGCCTTTTCTGCATATAGCCAGCTCCACAGCCTATTACAGGAGAGGTAGGACTAGCCTTTTGGGGCAATTTGGCAAATGGGAGCAATTGAAGTAAGCAGTCCTGCACTTCCCCAAAGAAAGGGACTGGGCCCTGGTGCAGTCATGCACCTTCCTCCTCTTCCCACCCATGATGAGGCCACAGACTAATTCTTGTCCTTACTGATTTGCATAGAGGTGAAGAGCCTTGTAGAAGGACTAGTATTATATGCATATGGGGTTGGGAAAAGCTTTTGAAGAGGATCCAAAAACATGTTTCTGATTTTTGGAAACCTCATTCCATTTAGTGTTATTCCAAAAGCAAAATAAAGTAAAATAATACAGGAGAACCTTTTCAGAAATAGCTATATGAGCCCAAGATGAAAGTCATCATGGCTGGCAGGGATATTTAATAGAATTGAGAGAGAAATAAGATGCTCCACAGAAAAGGAAATGAGAGTTCTCTCTCTTGCCAATTAACTATACCCCAATCAGTTCAAACTCTGTATATATCCAGTTATGATATCTCAAGGTACAAGGTACTAAGGAGCTACTCCCATAGTTAACAATAGGCACTACTTGGATGATCTTTAATGTAGGCATCTGACCCTTGAATAGCGGACTATGTCTCTTTCATAAAGTTCTCAAGCAATTTTTGCTGTTGCAAAGACTGTGGGCTCTAGTCTACTTGAGGGTTGATGCTTGGTACAAAACTGGTTCACAGTGGTTTGTGTTTGTGTGTGTGACAGTGATTGTCATCTCAGTTTGATACCAACATATACAGACACTGCTGGGCCCTTTCAAAACTACAGTACTTCTGATGGCAATTTCTCAACAATTATGAAGTAAATGAAGCTGCACACTGGGCTTTGGGGCCCAACTTCCACAACCACTGTGCACTGTCACATGCTTGTCAGGCAAAGTGGACAGAGTTAGGAAGTAAAGTATAAGTGGCAAGAAAGATGGGTTGCTTCTTCACATACACATAAGTGCAAAACATGGTGAAGTGGAACAAAAAATAGGCCATTTGCTGATAAAGTTTAACAGGTTGTGAAGCAAAAGGGCTTCTCCAGAGATCAGGAGAATATGTAAATAGAAATGAATAAACACATATCCACAGTATCTATCCAGAGTCTGACACCCTGCTTACTATCAGAGGCAATGTAACTGATGACACTCTTCCATCAGAAGAGAAGCTAGCCTTTATAGAGGTAGGATCTGACTGTGTCCCCATCAGTAAGCTATGGCACTGATAGGTTGTCACCCCAAACTTTTTGATAACTGGAGGCTTGGATAATCAAAGCATCAACTCTGCAGAGCTCCTAAGTTTCACAGGAGAGTAACTCTTCAGAAGCTCCATTCCTACAAAGCTTAGGAGCTACATTCTTTCCCTAGGACAGGGCAGGGAAGGAACCAAGTCCCCTGAAATACATACCTGACTTCCCCAGCCTGAAGCCAGATGAAACTTCCAGTTCTATTTGGGCTGATTCCTCTGGCTACTGTCTCTGAATCCTGAACACGCTACTTAGGTTTCGGCTCTGCAGAGCTTCTAAACTGTTCAGAGCCAAAGCTAAGCTTTGCAGGATCTACAAAGGAGCTTAGAAGCTCCACAAGAGCTCAACCTATGAGTAAACTCAGAAGATACAATTGATCTTTAGTTAATCCAGAGTTTCAGTTAACCAAAGGAGAGTTTACAAATGCTGACCTAATTGTTTGATATGGTGATGTATATTTTATAAAAGTCTTTGACAATGGGCAATATCTTTTTATGTGTTTTGTAAAGCAAATAGCATATTTTGGGCACTGTAAAAATAATTGAATACAAATTCTCTTGGCACTTAAAAAATACTGAATAAAATATGATCAATTTAGGAAATATCTAGAGTCTGGAATTTATAATATATTATTATATAAAATGATAAGATCTCTTTACAGAGAATTTAAAAAAAAGACATGATCACTGCCACAAAGAATGTATCATACCTTGCAAGCAACTAGACAAGCTGCCAGCAGCAGAGAGCTGGGGACTGTAGAAAATATCCCCCCGCAGCAAACGCACTTACTCATTCTTGGTTGAATGGAGTGTTATATAACATGCTGTTGCTGCAGCAACCTTTCCCACCCTCTTGGCTAATGTCTTAGCAAGGTGTGTTGCTATGATATAGATGAACAGTTTCACTGTCTTTTACGTAAAGAACATACTCGGTTAAAAGAGAAAGAATTTTTAAAGGGAAATGATCCCTTTAAAGTAATTATTCTAGCAGAGTCGTTCTGAAACACCAGTGATGTATAGAATAAAGCACTTGTTCGTTAACATTCTCTGATATTAAAAATCAACAAAAAGGGTTTATTAGAGATGTCTTCTTTTAATCACTGCAATCTAATTGATTAGCATGGTGGGGGTGGAGGAGAAAGAAATGAAGAAAATGCATAGCTGTCAAAGGAGTATTTATAATAATTTGAAAGCCATCCCATCATTTATGTCTGTTATCAGGCAGTCTCATTTTTCTTGCACCTTTTTTTCTCTAGAGGTCAGGGCATCTGAAAACTGGTAGAGGATAAATGCATGACTTTCCCTTTAACTTTTTAAGTCCATCCTTCCTCTTTGAGTTTTACTCTAACATGCCATAGGTGGGTTTTCTTTTTTAAATTACCTCACAAGTTTAGGATGTACCAGATACATTTGAATTCAGTTTAATGGCAATTTCTCTAAATCCTGCTAGAAGCCAAACATCCCCCTTTGTCAGTGAACTGCAAGGCAAGATTTTCAAAAGATTTTTCCATTTGAAAATCTGGCTACAAATGTCTCTCTCTCTTTTGGCACTTGAGTTCACATGGTACTCTGTTGAACCACTACATATTTTTCAGTTAGCATTCACTCCTGCATCGTGCTAA
Source organism: Gopherus evgoodei (assembly GCF_007399415.2). NCBI lineage: Eukaryota > Metazoa > Chordata > Testudines > Testudinidae > Gopherus > Gopherus evgoodei. The sequence continues at coordinate 79,743,362 of NC_044326.1, forward strand.
GTGCTCTGCCTCAATCAAATGAGCACTTAAGCTTGTGCTTAACTTTAAGTATGATTAATTCTATTAAAGTCAATAAAACTACTCACATTCTTAAAGTTAAGCATGTGCTTAGGTGCTTTGTTGAACTGGGCCAGAGCTCAGCCTCTTGCAGGATCAAGCCCTTACAGCTTAAACTTTTCTTCCCTCTGTCAAATGCAGGTTCACAGTCTAATAAAGAGTAAAGGAATGAAAAAATTAAACTATATTTGATAGACAGAAATCCTAATGTGTAACAATTTCATCATGATCAAAGACCTGTGGAGAAGAAGAGGAAAAATGCTAGGGTTATTCCTGAACTCTGACATTTTGTACAAGTTAGCTCTATGAACCAAGACAATGAGAGAGAATACAGCTTTTTTCCCCTGAATGCTTTTTGACAAGGCAGAATAATTAAATGTGTTTATTATAGAGGGCATTGTGTTCTTTTGTCAGTTAATGTGATGATGCCTAACTGTAGAGTCTGAATGTCAAGTTTTAAACTGAGTTCAACTTTATATATTCTGTACAAAATGTTATCAAGTAAAGAGAACACTAATTCCTTGAAATGTGTTTATTTTTCTGTCGATGTAATTCCACTCTAGGAAATTCATGGTTTATGTAAGACTCTTACTGGTGTGAAAAATTCAGTCACAGTTAGTATCATGCCAGCTTTCATCTCCAAAAAGCTGTGTGACAGGAAGTATTACATTTGCTCCCTTTTTCAGGATATTGAAATGCTTTGCCTTTCTAATGGAAAATTAGTATAAAACAAAGGAAAAATCGAAACAATACGCAAGAAAAATAAACAAGCCAAATAGTGCCCAGATTAAATCCCATCTACAGAACTGCTCACACTCCAGGAGGTTCATCACAACAGTACTTCTAGTATGCTGGGGCAGAAACTGTCTTGTTTTATGGAGGAGCAAAAGGAAGTTTGGGGATATATTATTAAAGGGACATGCATGGCAATGTAGCAATAACACTCATAACCTCTCTCCTGAAGTGGGGGGATATGGAGGGAGCTGGGATATTGGATAGGGAACAGGGCAAAGAGTTGGTTGAGGGAAAACTATAGTCAGAAATGAGACTGAGGGTGCTGCATATTTGCTTCCCTTTGTGGAATGCCTTCCCTTTGTTACCTCCCATCCTCTGCACTGGTGCAGCCCTAACAGGCCTCCTACAGCTCAGAGTGCCCTAACTCTATCACAGCCACTCCCTTTTTGATGAAGTACAAGAAATATTATACAGGAGGTTAGACTAGTTGATCATAATAATGGTCCCTTCTAGCTCTAAAATGTATGTTCTGTAGAGGATTACTGTGATTATATATTTATATCCATCCCAAGTACAGCTTCCTTAGTCAAGAATGGTAGAAGAGCAGGATTTTTTGTTTTAAATTGGGTTGGTTAATGTATAAGTTCTACATGATGTGAGGGGGACTCTTCTCTGACTGATCTTATGAGACCCATCAGAGCAAGACATCTCTTCTTCAGATATTAGCAATAATTGACTTGCTCAGGTAGAGAGAGTTACACCTGGATGAGATATGAAGGGCAAGAGGTTGTGGACAGTGGAGGGGAAGGTTTCTAATATTTATTGAAAATTTTAAGTGCTTATACGATAGAAATACTCTGATTTACTGCAGTGAGAGCTGGATTGGTCCCTTAATGCTATATGTGCAGAAAATTAAGCATTTGAAGTTAAACATGGATAAAGCAGCTCAGCAAGCAAATCAGATACTGCTTCATCTTCAAAATACTTTTAAGAATTAATTTCACTAATCAACAGAGCTAATGAATATGGGCCTAGAGATGTAGTTCCTAAATTCTTATTTCAAATTAAAATAAGGCTCATGAAGGTCAATAGTTTTACTACTTGGAGACACAGAGTTTAGATGACCTTATAAAATGTCAGTTTAAAGAAAATCATTTACCTGTAAATTGATTGTAGAAACTCATGCATTCATTTAATCATAACATAAATCAGTATTCTTTCTAGAATCTACTTACCAATGTTCCACTATCTGTCAATGCATATAAAATGATGTCCTAAGTGGTGGTGATCATACAATCACTCTATTGAGTAAGGATGGTCTTGTGGTTAAGTCACTTGACTAGACCTTCAGCTATCTTGATTCAAATCCCAGATCTGCTTCCTGTATGACTATGGGAAAGACATTTAATTTCTCTTTTCTTCGGTTCCCCATCTGTAAAAATAAGGGCAATAATACTTCCTTTCTACCACCCTTTGTTTGTCTTGTCTATTTAGAATCTTTTTGAGGCAGTGATTGTCTTTTTCTATGTCTGAATAGTGCCTATAGACACTACAGTAATATGAACTATAGTAATGTAATAATAAAGTATTGACCACATGCAAACTAGACCCCTCCCTCCCTTCTGCCAGCTAGTGAAATACTGCAGGGACTGCCTTGATGCTCTCCTGGAAGACATTGTTAATGATTCTTCCAGAGGAAAAGTTACCATCAGCACTCAGAAAAACTTGTCAGATCTCTGCTCAAAAAATCTGTTCTGGACACAAGCATCCTGGCCAACTACTGCCTGGTTGAGATCATTTCTAGGAAAGATAAATGAGAAGTTGTTGGCATCATCACAAACAGGTAACAACTCACCTACCTGGACCTGGACATCACCTAGTTAGGTTTCAGACCAGGTTATGACATAGAAACAATGTTAACTGTAATGGTCAGAGATCTCCTTAGACCAATGGATCGAGGCCAGATGTCTGATGACTCAAGGTTTTGGTGGCCTTTGACATTGTTGAGCATGTGAAATTACTGACACCGCTGCATGGCCTGGCTTGGAAAGATGGAATTGTCTTAGACTGGTTCCACTCACTCCTTTCCAATTGTTCCCAGATGGTGCAGGATGACTGTTCTTTCTTCCAGCTGTATGGTCCTTTGTGGAGCTCAATACTAATCATCTCTTCCGTTCAACATTTATATAAATGCATTCAAAATTATTATGACCCAGTATCATCAGTACACCAGTGACAGACCGCTCTGCTTTGTTTTATCTTTTGATCTTGGAACTACTGTCCCCACACTCTGTCAGTGTCTGGCTGGCAAATATTAGGAGATGGATGAGAGCCAGCTTGATGCAGCTGAAACCAAACAACATAGGGGTGATACTAATTGGTGGGAAAAGCACTCTAAAGAGCTGGTGAAATGTGAATGCTGATCTATACCCATCTGTCCCTCCATTAACAATGTACTCTAAAACATTAATATCCAACCTGTATTATGAAGAAAATTTGTACACAAGATCCTCAAATTTCTTTCCCAATCAGTATCACTTCCATCGTGTTTTATATTGAAAATATGTTCCTTGAGCCATACCCCAGGATTTTAAAACTGGTAGTAAATAATAATGTAAAAAAATGACTTTCCCCACAAGCATTTTAATGTTGAGATTTATTTTTTTTAGAGCTCAGAACCCAAAGCACTGTCACTGTGCAGACTTCACAAGAGACTGTCAAAGGGTGCAGCAAAATACATTTTATCTAGTCAATTTTAATTTGGAAAGAGTAAAAAAAAAATGAAACCCAATATAAAGTTAAATATTTCAACATATGACAACCCAAAGGTTTCCTGTATATTGCTTACTAGAAATTTGCAGTCTTACAATTTAAAGTCCACTAAGTTGCCTAAAGCTGGAGAAAGGATCGAAAGGGCAAAAAAGTTCTGTCCAACTCCAGTCCTGCTTCCAGGAAAGGAAGAGGGCAATCTAGCCATGAATTGCTGAGGGTTGTGCATGCTTACATTTGGTTCTTGTTTGGACTTTTTGTGTGGTAACCCACCTCTGACTGTGACACAATTGCAATACCATCTCTGTGTCCATGCAGGATAATAATAGTATTAGGAGTGCAATGTCTTTACACTAGATTACTTTGTGACCTGGGGGCACCAAGGTGTCAATGGCCCCATGCTGGCAGAGAAACCAGGGACTGGTGGGCTCCTCAAACTGGCACAAGGGCCCAGATCCTGAAAGCCTAAATAGTTCTGAGGCCAATGTGACCGGCAGGAAATCTCAAACAATGATCCGGTGAGCCAACGCACAAAAAGCAACATCCTCTATCAGCAGAGGAGGAGAAGCGCATCTACACAGGATGGGGTTTGCATGTACACCTCCCCCAATTAGTCAGACTTAAGCAAGGGTGAGAAACGACAGAGACGGGGCACCCAGTGCAACAAACATTTGATGTGTCCCACTATGAGGCTGGCCCACGCCATCCCTGAAGTAGGGGACTACGAGCTGCAGCTGCCAGGATACCTAGAGTAGGGTTACCAGATAGCAAGGCTGAAAAATCGGGAGTGGGGTGGGGGGTAATAGGAGCCTATACACGAAAAAGTCCCAAATATCGGGACTGTCCCTATAAAATCGGGACATCTGGTTACTCTACCCCAGAGCATCGGACAGACTTGAGCGCAGTCACATGGACCCCGGCGGACGGGCGCAGCGTTCCCTGCGCCAACTAGCCTATGGCCATGTCTACATCTAAAATTTTGCAGCGCTGGTTGTTACAGCTGTATTAGTACAGCTGTATAGGGCCAGCGCTGCAGAGTGGCCACACTTACAGCAACCAGCGCTGCAAGTGGTGTTAGATGTGGCCACACTGCAGCGCTGTTGGGCGGCTTCAAGGGGGGTTCGGGGAACGCGAGAGCAAACCGGGAAAGGAGACCAGCTTCGCCGCGGTTTGCTCTCGCGTTCCCCGAACCACCCTGCAAACCGCAGGGAAGGAGACCTGCTTGCTCGGGGGTTCGGGGAACGCGAGAGCAAGCCGGGGAAGGAGACCAGCTTCGCCGTGGTTTGCTCTCGCGTTCCCGGAACCACCCAGCAACCCTCAGGGAAGGAGACCTGCTTGCTCGGGGTTCGGGGAACGAGAGAGCAAACCGGGGAAGGAGACCAGCTTTGCCGCGGTTTGCTCTCGCGTTCCCCGAACCACCCAGCAAACCTCAGGGAAGGAGACCTGCTTGCTCGGGGTTCGGGGAACGCGAGAGCAAGCTGGGGAAGGAGACCAGTTTGATTACCAGAGGCTTCCTCGGTGATGCTGGGATACCTGCTTATTCCACGGAGGTCAAGAAAAGCGCTGGTAAGTGTCTATACTTGATTACCAGCGCTGGATCACCAGCGCTGGATCCTCTACACCCGAGACAAAACGGGAGTACGGCCAGTGCTGCAAACAGGGAGTTGCAGCGCTGGTGGTGCCCTGCAGATGTGTACAACTCCTAAGTTGCAGCGCTGTAACTCCCTCACCAGCGCTGCAACTTTCTGATGTAGACAAGCCCTATGAGAGGCTTACAGGCAGCAGCAGTGGCAGGGCCAGAGCACAACGCCTAGTGGGCGGAGCTATTCACCCGGTCCCGGCGGAACGGAAACCGAGTCAGTGCACGTGGCCGGGCGGGGAGGAGTGACCGGCAGAGCCGCCGGTAGCTGCAAGATGGCCCCTCCGTCCCCAGTCGCCAACACCCGAGTCTTCTTCGACGTGGACATCGGAGGCGAACGCGGTGTGTGAGGAAATGGCAGGTCCCCGGGCAGGGAGGGCGAGAGGCGCGGCGAAGGAACGCTGACCTGGAGAGCGGGCGCGAGAGCCCGGGGAAGGAACGTTGGCGGCCGCGGCGGTGGAAGGTTCTCGGCGGCCAGTCCGTGCAGCTGCGCCGGGGCTGCAGCTCGCCAGCTACCTCCCCCGGAGGGCGGGGTAGAGAGAAGGGGCAGCAGCCGCGGTTCCTGCGCGCCTTGCCCCGGGAGCCGGATGGCTCTTGCGCAGCCCCTGTCCCAAGCTGCTTTGTGTTTGTGGCGCGTCGGGCTGGGAGTCGCGGCACGGGGAGCGGAGGGGGCTGGTCCCGCGAGCCTGGCGGGGGCCCCTGCGGGCAGCCCCCTCGCACCCGAGAAGGGATTTGTGGTGGTCTGGGCACAGCCTGCCTGCTGGCGTCGCGGGGTCTGCGTGCACTTGCCGCGGCCTGTGCAGCCCCTGAGCGCTGCCAGCCCGGTGCGTAGGGCCCACATTGCTCCTGGGACAGCCCCGGGGGCCCTCGAAAAGTTCTGCTGCGTGTGGTGCTGTCTGGGGACTTGGCTACACTACAGTCCTAAGTAAGGAACGTAGGGTGACTTACAGCCCTGCAGTAATTATTGTGGTGGCTGGTGGCCACGTTACTCTCCGTCTGTCCTTGGCATGCGGCCTCACCAGAAGCGCTTCCAGTGACTGATGGGGGCGGGGCTGAGAGCCAGGGCTTTCAGCTACTTGCATGGAGCCCAGCTGCTACCCCTCCACCCCTCTGGGGCTTCTCATCTTCAGGTGCCCAGCCTAGAGCTGAGACCCAGCAGTCCAGCTGGGGAACCAGGAGCCTGCTTTTTTGTCAGTTTCAGGGTTCGCAGAACCCTGGATTGGAGAGGACAGTCAACCCCGGGCCAATGAGCAGGGGGAGCCAGTACAAATTACTGGGGCCTAGCTGTCTGGAAGGGGGCCTGGGGCCTGGCTTCCCCAGCTTTGTCGGCCCTGTTTAGCCAGTCTGCCTTTGCTGGGGTTGGGGGCCGAATTTTTTTTTTTTTCACTGGGACCAAACCTGCTCTCGGGGGCCCTGCAGCCAGTGTAAGGAATGCAGTGTCTCTACACAGATACTGTGTCTCCCTAACTACAGTATACCAACCTAAGCCTCTTGTGGAGGTGTTGGTTTAGTTACTGTAGTAGGGCTCTTACAGCAGGGGAAGGAAGCCTGTAGTATAGACACTGACGTAGTTAGAAGCCAGCATAAGCTGCCTATGTTGACCTAACTCTATAGTGTAGACCAAGCCTGGGCCACACAGGCAGCCAGTCAGCATTTATGTTCTATACAGCTCTGAGTCAGCCACATTGAATCCAGCAGCTTGCCAGCCGTGATCACAGACTGTACCAGACTTCGCTGTATTCCTCTCAATGTTGCAGAGCACCAGGGTTTGGGAAAGTTCAGGACTGGAGGTGTGGGGGAGAGGTCACATCAGCCATCTCTTTGCTCCTTTAAAGAGACAAATTCCACCAGCTTGCCATGGTTGCTGGTGTTAACATTCACTTTCATTTAAACACTGTGCTGTTGGTTTAGATTAACAGTAAAGCATCTTTATTAACAAAAGAAGAGAGGCTTTTAAGTGAGTTCCAGAATAAAAGTTAGAAATGGTTACAAACAAATAAAAGTGAAAACACACATCTAAAAATCTAAAACATAATTTAGCAAGGTACAGGCTTTGTTCAAGCTGGTACCTCATCTATAGTGAGATTCTAGAGTCTTCAGTACCCGCCTTGGTTGAAGGACCTCTCTTTCCCAGCTTCCAAGAGCTCTGCTCCCATGAGTCTGTCTAATGATGGACACAGATGGTTTCTGTCCTTGCTTATATCTTCCAGAGTTAAATAACTTTGTTTCAAGAGACCTCCTGCTCTTTTTTTTTTTTCTTTTTTCATTCTATGATCTTCCCATTTAGTTGCTGATATCTGTGTAAATAGGGCTTCCATTGTTTGGATTCTTTCACACTTAATTTACATAGGAGACTGGTAAATAGCTTCCTTCTCTCCTCTCTGGGATTGAACCTGTCTCCGTTTGTCCACAGATATCAAAGGATATCATTAAGTATACATACTCCCTCATATAATGTTAATATATAGATTTTACAGTGATATTAATCAGCAGAGTGTCATTAGCTTTCAGAAAAGAGCTCACTCTAAATTCTCCTATAGTATGTTTATATTGTATGTAATCAGCTCATTTGCTTGAGATTCAGACTCCCTGTCTTTATAGATCAGTAAACCTTTGAAATGGATTCTTCGGAGGGTATGAGGGTTACCCCTCAAAGCAAGTTTATTCAAGCTGTGAGGAAAAGTGCATGACATCTAGTGGCAAAGGAAGATCCACACTTTCTTCCTCTGCTGGTGTCTACTAAAATGCAAATTGCTCTCTTTCCTACAATCTTGCTACCCCCTCATCCCCACCCCTTGTTAATTTGATGACCCTGTTTATTGTTTGGGTAATTGGTAAACCCCATTCCTTTGTTTAGGATAAAGCTATTTTAAAATCTCCCCACATGCCTGATAAACACACTGCAGTCATAACTCCAACATATATCCATAACTCTTAATGCACACCATGTACATACATCATGAAAAATATTAACAATCAGTGAGTTATCTTTCAAATGATACCTCACTAGGCATATTTTATACAAAGATTATAATAGTGTATTCAATGTGAATAGAGAGAGAGGTGCTTAGGGCTACACCATCAGAACCCAGAGAAACAGACCCATGCACCAGGCTTCACAGGCTGACGATGAATTTGGGCATAATATGGGAGAGCAAATTATTGGGGATTTACCACCATAATAGAAGTCCTTGCTATGACAGTAAAGACACACAATGTGACCTGTCTGCTACCCTAAAGAGTTCACAGTGTACAGACCTGACTCCACAAATACCAATTGAAAGGCACAAGGTGCTACGTGAACGTCAGACTTAAATCAGGGGCTGGCTGAAATACCACCCAGTCTTGGTCATACACTGTAGTTTGGATATGTGCCCCAGAGGGACTAATAGTGTCAATGTGCCATGTTCCATCTTGTTTACAGTGATCATCTCAGCTGGATAAAGTCTAGTAGCCTCTGATTCAAAACTTCATGTCCCTTTATTGACTTTTTTTTTTTTCAGTGCCATGGCACAGTCATAGCAAAACAGGACATAAGTTGGCTGCTGCTGCAAAAAAGAGAAGTTGCTGCTAGAGGGAGGAATAAGTCATATAGTTGGAGGTAGTAGGGAATGGTTCTTCATAGGTATTTTTGCCTCCAAATGCATATTAGTCGATGGTCTCTTGAGATCATGGGTGTCACTGAAGTAGAACTTTCAAAAGCTACTTCCAACTTGTGTAAAACAAACAACAAAACAAACACAACAACAGCAAAACCAACCAACAAACTCCTCTTTGGAAAATTTAGCTTTTTAAGATTTAGGTAAAGATAGATATTTCCATCTTATCAGAATTTCATGTGTGATTTATTTAATGGTAATATTGAGAATAAAAGGTAAATGTAAGCAATTCTTTAATAAATGCTAAAACCAATTTACTGAATTACAGTTTCAAACATTTTAATTTACTTTCACTCCATTATTAGATTTAATGTTCATATATTTAGCTTTCATACATAAAATTAAGTTAAGAATTGCCTTGCTTGGAAGTTGTCTAATTGACTGTCAGATTGATGAGAAAACATCAGCACCACTGACAGTTAACAGCTGCTTGGAGTGGAATCATTGTAAGAAGACAGCTTTGTGAAATTAGATTAATGCTTTATGGATTTGTTTACCAGTTGAGGTTTCACTTTAAAGTAAAAACATTTGTAGCATCTAACAGTAGATGTGTTTTAAAGGGAAACTGTAGTTCCACTTAGTGATTGTCCACATAAAAGTGCTATTGCATATAAATTTCTGTGGGATTGAAGTCTAAGTATGGAGATTAGGGCTGGTCAAAAAAATTCCATTTATACTATTTTTCAGTGGGAAAAAAAAATAATTTTTGAATTATTTTTCCCCATAAAAAGTGTTCACTTTCTGTGGAAGATTTTGTTTAAAAAAAAAAAAATGAATGGCTGAAAAACAACCCTGCATGGCCACCCAGGTTTTAAGCCAAAATATTTCGGTTTTGATATTTCAGCAAAAGTAGTTATCTTCCATGGAAAATGACAGTGAAAAAGAAAAAGCAGTTGAAATTTTCCATGGAAGCAAAACTCTATTTTCCTAACCAGTTCTAACAAGAATATCTGCTGCACAAATGTGGTGCACTTGTGAGTCTATGTGAGTCCTGTGAGTATGTCCATGGCCAGAATTTGACTCTTATAATATACGTGTGGATTGTTTTCAAATAGTTTTTAGACATATCTGTCATTGTCTACCCCTTAACCAGTTCATGGTGCTGGTTTTTCTCTGACTGTATCTATGGTAACAAACATTGTAACTGTAATTCACTAGCTCCACCCATGGTAGCTGTAGGAGGGGATATAGAAAATTGTATATTTTAAGAATTAGGTTAGTTTAACAATGGCTTAAATACTGTTGATTCAGTCATTAATTCCCCCTCGCCCTCCGCCCCTCTTCAGACGTATAGAACTGCCATATAAACATGTTTGTTTTGAGATGCTGGGCTCTTCCACGTGTTTTTCAGGATTGGACTGAAATGTGTGTTCGTTCGTTCTCTCTCTCTCTCTCTCTCTCTCTCTCTCTCTCATACTCCAGTTGGTCGAATTGTCTTAGAATTGTTTGCAGATGTTGTGCCCAAAACTGCTGAAAATTTCCGTGCACTATGTACAGGAGAAAAAGGGATAGGGCCTACCACTGGAAAGCCTCTTCATTATAAAGGATGCCCTTTCCATAGAAGTAAGTTTGAATCATCTTTATTTTGTTGTTGTTTTTCCCATTTTCTATTTAAGTTGCATAATATTAGTAGTTGAAATCAAACTGGTTTCAAAATACTTGAAGTCAATATTGAGGTGGTAGGGATGTGTGTGGATTTCTAACTGTGATCAATACTTAAGTTATGGGCTGATCTGGCTTTCATGGAACTCAGGGAGAGTTTTCTTGGACTTTCAGTATTTAAATCCTTTTGAATTAGCAATTCAGAAAGGAAGAAAAGAAAACGCAGAGTCAAGCTACAGTAGAAATATATTAAGAGATTTAGCATAACATGGCCTTTCATTAGGTATTGGGTTTAATACAAGAGTTTTCCATTTAGAAAAGTAATGCTTTAGAGAATAGTAGAAATGCATTATTTATCCCTCTTTATTTTATCTTCTGTTTACCTTGATCATGTTTTTGTAGAGAGTGCATCAATAGTTAGTAGTAGGCTTGCTCTAATGGCAATAGTACATTAGACTGCGGGAGTCTTTCCACTGACTTCATTTGGCTTTGGGTAAGGTCCCGTATGAGCAAGGGATTTTCTTTGCTGCTGTTTACTAGTGTTTTTCTCCACAACAGCTGGTGGTGGAGGTTATTAGGAAAGACTGTCATTTGTGGACTGAATCCTGGTTTTGTGTGTACATGTTATGCTGTACCAGAACATCCCGCAGTCTTGTGTTGTAGGCTTCCTAATATGAAACTGCATGGTAATACATATAAAATCATTAGTTAATGTGAAAATATTTTTTTTATATCTCAGCTTGCTCTGTTCTAATTGTGGACTTTTTTTCTGATGTTGAGGAGATTTGAAAAATACATTTCTCTAAAACAATCATCATACTCCGGGACATAAAAACTAAAATGTATTAATAACTTCAAAAAAAATAACTGTAATCCCAAAATCTCAAAGTGCTTTATGAAAATAAGATAATAATCCTTTACTCATGTTACACGTGGAGAAATTGGGGCTCAGGGAAATCAAATAGCTCGCACAAAGTCACATAATCATTGACAATCTGGAATAGAAACTAGGCTTTCTGACCCCCTGTTCTTTCACTTAGGTGATGCTATTTGACATTTGCAGATATAAATGAATCATTTAACAAAATATTTTACTAGAGTGATAAATAGGTTAAGTGGTTTTCCAATTGAGGTATGAGAGTCAAGTTTGGTTCAAAAAGCTGAAAATGGATAATTCGATGGTATCTGATAAGTAAGAAGTATTGTTCACTTTTTTGGGGGTATAACTGACTCACCTGTTTTGCTGATCATGATTCCTTCTTTACATTACCCTCAAGATTACAGTTCTGTTGACCGTCTTTCTCTTGCATAAAATAATTGTAAAAATACGTAGGCTATAGATGCTAGTTATCATCAAACGGTGCTATATACTAAGGGTGTATGGCTTATTTCTGGTATTGCACAATTATGTGCCCAGTGAGAAATTTGATTGAGCGTTAGCCATTTTGCTTTTGCTATATTAAGCCACAAGAAGTCATGAATTTCTGGTTGCAACTATGGAAGTGTGTAGGGGATTCAAATAATAAAGGAATTAAGGCTCATGTTGAAGAAGTGGGGTTGGTCTTCACCCTTGAATGTAATCCTGCTTAATGCTCTTCCTGCTTTGACACCATCTCTTATGACTCATTTTCTACTTAATAGTTATTAAGAAATTCATGATCCAGGGTGGAGACTTCTCAAATCAGAATGGCACAGGTGGAGAAAGTATATATGGAGAAAAATTTGAAGATGAAAACTTTCATTATAAGGTAAAGTAGTTAAAAATGCTAAATGGAATCAGTTTTTGAAATTAGGTTGGTTTGGTTCTTATTGTTCCAGTGGAATCTTAGTAAACTTATTATGATCCATGATGATGTCAGTCTACGAGGAGGTGAGAAAAGTACTAATAGCGTTACCTGTAAAATATTTCAGTTTTAGGGAAAAGATTATTACTCCTACAAAACAAGGGCCGCAGCACTTTATAGTTTTAAAAATCATGAACAGAATGACATCATTAAATTGTGCATTGTGTTCCTTGGCTGAAGGAGAGGAAATATTCCCTGATAAAATTATTACATTGACTATCAGAGGATCTTTATTTCTGGAGCAAAGTATCATATACAGTGGTTTAGAATTAAATAAATCCTATAGGTTTTGTCATCATATATTTGTGATTTAAAACAAGGGATTTCTCACATTTAATCTTATAAATTCAGAAGGAGGAATCTGGCATATTTTTCCATTTTTTGGTAAATACTGGAGTCATGTTGTTTTTGCAAAATCCAGAAGAAGCAAAATTTGGGCAGGTTGCACTTCCATGCAAATATTTTCCATAACAGGAAAAGAAACATTAATAAAGGCCATCTTACAGTCATGTTTTTGCACTCCTAAGGTTGCATTAGTTGGAAAGTCTTGCTGTAAACAAAATTTGTAGTGTGTCAGTGTGGATTCCATTATAGGTACATATGCAACTCATGCATGCAAGATGGAATTTTATTTTAAATAGAAGTGTCCATGGAGCCATGCTTGCACCCAGTGCCTTCTTGTGCTCCTATGCGAGAACCAGGGCTTTGGAGTGGAGCCTGGAGCAGTGGAGCTGCAGGTTTCCGGCTGGAGCGGAGCCGGAACACAGCTCCAAGTCCTGGTGAGAACATAAAGGGTAGAGTGACCATGACCGTCACTCAACTCCTTCTTACTGCATGTGACAAAGAGATGGAAACCAGCAAGTGTCTACCCCACTACTCCTGAGTTTCAGACTTTTTGGTGAAGAAAAAGAGAAGAGAAGACCCATCTATGCCTCTCCATACAGCAGGGCTTGGCACTCTGAACCTACTGTTCTGTTGGATTCCAAATCATGCAGGTTTAAACCCTTCCTGGCCTGTGACAAACTTAATCTTGCTGGTCAAGGGACATAGTCAGTATCTGTTCTGCTTGAGGGGAAAGTCGCATCCCCAATAAGTATGTCGTGCTAATTTTTCTACTCAAGGACCTGCAAGTTGAGGCTGAAACTGCAACTACTTGAGCAATTGATATATGGAGCCTACCATAGTTCCAAAGAATGGGAAGGTTCATCTTCAGCGAGAGCTCCATTGAGTAGACACCACTCCACAGCATCAAGCAGCGACAGGAAAGAAGACATAGTCAAAAACTGTGCCAACCATATTGGCATTAGTCTCATCGACACAGGTGAGACACCAATAACTTTGTTGGCACTGGGGCTGGTTGACTCAGCACTGCCATATAGAAGAGTTTCTCAATATGGGTAACATCAGTCTTGATACCAGAGATCCATGGTATTTACCGCACCCCAGGGTAAGGCTACACTTGCAGCCATACAGTGCTGCTGCGGGAGTGCTACCGCGGCAGTGTTTTGAAGTGCAAGTGTGGTCGCAGTGCCAGCGCTGGGAGAGAGCTCTCTCAGCACTGCAGGTACTCTACTTCCTTGTGGGGATTAGCTTACAGCGCTGGGAGCCACGCTACCAGTGCTGGGGCAGTGTTTACACTGGCACTTTGCAGTGCTGTAACTTGCTGTGCTCAGGGGTGTGTTTTTTCACACCCCTGAGCAAGAAAGTTGCAGCGCTGTAAAGCGCCAGTGTAGCCAAGACCTCAGATAAGCCAGTCTTTCACACAGCTCTTTTAAAATCCACCTTAGTGATTTCAACTTGTTGCCTGGTGATGCAATCATGCTCTGTCTTCTCTCATCCCATGGTATCAGTTCCTTAAAGGGCTACTAGGCAATTCCCCACCAATGCATTTGTGCCATTTGAGCATCTGTCAGTATTCTTCCCTGTGTTACCTCACTCTGAAGATGATCTTCCTAGTTGCTATCACTTGAGCCAGAAAAGTGAGTGGTGCTTCAGGCTGAATCTCCCTATATAACATTTCCTGGGGACATGGTGGTGCCAAAACCTCATCTGAAATTCATCCTTAAGGTAGTCTCAGAACTTCATCTGAATCAATTCTATCAAGCTGCTTGTCGTCTTCCTGAAACTACATTTGGCACCAGTTGAAAAGAAATTGCACACACTGGATACGTCCAGGAGTTTGCTTTTCTCACTGACAGTACCAAAACATTCAGACATCCCCCTCCTGGTATGTTTCTGGTTAGAACTGTCAAGCCATTTCATCACAAGATATTAAAATGGATTATGCAGTGCATTTCTTGTACTACCAGTCACCTGTTTTATTTCTCCCACCAAACTTCCAAATTCACTCCATCAGAACTTGTGACATCTTCTGCCTATTTCAGAAGTGTGCCAGTATCAGAGATCTGCAAGGCAGCAGCATGGACCTTTGTCAAACACTGTGCTTTTAACTTAGCTACTAGGTCAGTTGCCAAGTTTGGGAGGACAGTCAGTATTCTACTGAGGCAGCTGAAACTCTTCATTTCCACCATCCTGAAGGGATACTGCTTGCCAGCCACCTACTGTTGGATCCACACTGACACATACTCCAAGAAGAAAGAATTGGGTACTTACCCTACTATAACTGTGGTTCTTTGAGGATGTTCTTTTGAGATCAGTGTGGATCCCATGACATTCTTCTCCATCCCTGCTTTCCAGTGTCCTCATCTGCTATGGGCTTCGATGTATGAGGGACTTGAGGGAGGGTGGTGGCAGTCCAACCTTTTTGCCCTCATACTAGAGCACAAGGAGCCACAAGCATGTATAACTTTGCCAGACAATGCTATAAAAATCAGTCTTGCATACATGAAGTGCACATGCACCTACTGTGAGATCCAGAGTGACTATGACTTCTTGAAGAAGCATGGCTTCTATAGGGTAAGCAACCATTCTTGTTTTGAAGATTTGAGCAAAGGCTATGTCGCAGTCTATATTTTCAATATACATGAAACTTTTTGGCTGTCATTTAGAAAAAAGTATTAAAGAGAAAAAAATCTGGATGGTGAAGCAAAATAATCCATGTGCTTACTTACAAGGAGGCAAAAGAATTGTAGGGGGAAAGTGTGTGATTATACAGCAATTAGTTTTTTAAAGTACAAGGCCTCAGTCCTGCCAACTGCATTCAAGTAACTCCGTTCCTGTGAATAGATGCATTAAGGTTAATGAGACTAACTACTCATGTAAGATAAGTAATGCACAAGTGTTTGCTGGATAGGGTTTAAGAAAGTATTTAACAATTTCCTCATAATTGCATTATTACTGAGTCAGTTACTGTATCTTGTTTTTTAAATGGGGCACAGAGAGCTGGTTGTAAGGTCAGTAGATTGTATTAGGCAGCATCACGTCAGGCACCCCTCAACTAATTTCTCCAGTTTTGGTGTTTAGACAGCATGGAGCTGAATGATGCAGTTCAACAGCCAATGCAACATTTCTTATTAACTGGGTAGTATCAAGTGCCAAATCACTAATCTTGCTAGCAGCCAACTATAAGAAATACAATAAAGACAACTGTCCTCTCATGTCAGGGAAGATGAATCCAGTTGCAAATTATGTGTGGCCCTCAGGCCTCTTGCAGGTTGTCAATGTGTGCTTCTTATTTGGGGTACACTGGGTTTCCTGGTAGTATATCGCAGTAACCTTGTAGAATAATCAGATCTTACTTATATTTCCTTTGATGGTGTTTTCTCATACAGCATGATCAGGCAGGGCTGCTGAGCATGGCAAATGCAGGACCCAATACAAATGGCTCTCAGTTCTTTATCACAACGGTGCCAACCCCTCACCTGGATGGGAAACATGTGGTGTTCGGCCGGGTGATCAAAGGAATGGGCGTTGCTAAAATATTAGAAAATGTTGAAGTGATTGGAGAAAAACCTGCACAGGTAAGATCAGGACATCTGAGGATACTTGTTCCATTATGTGGTGCCTTCTGTGAGAATTGTTTTAGTATTCTGTGAGAATTTAATTTTTAGTTGTGTTTTTCAGTATGATTCAAAATTGGTTTGCTTTTGTTAGATCAAAACTAGAAAAAAGTACAGCTTTTACTGAGCTTTGTCTCGCAGAACATGTAACATTTTTCAGATTAGCTTTTATCTTCCATTGTAAAAATGATTTCCAGACTAAAAGTCACAGGAGTGGAAAAGCCTTTTACTAATCCTGAATAAAATATTTAGATCAAAGAAAGTATTAAAAACTGGAAAAGGGGAAAAAGTTACAGTATCTTGTAGTTAATAATTCTTAAAACTCTACATGTGTAAAACTCTTACAAATGTTAACTAGTAATTACTAATCAATTTTCACACGACCTTTGGAAATGAGGGAGGAAGGTAAAGGCTCTGCACCTTGAAGGTATGAGAAACTGAAACCTGTATAAATGAAGTTCTGACTTGCCAAAAGTTGCAAAAGGAGTTCATGTTGCAGCTGAGTAGACATATGGAGTTCTTGGCTCCCATTCTGTGTTTAGGGGATGTGTGTGTGGGGGGTGGCGCTAATAATCTAACAGCATTGAGCAAACATTAGTACATTTAACACAGCTGTGTTACGGGGTTATGTCTCTTCATCAAATGTAAAATGTGACTTATTATTTTTCATCATCTGTGTCTCCTCCATAATATCTGAAAATTTTTCCCTTGTTGTTGGAAAAGAAAGCATTTATTTTGCTACCAACCTAAAAATATACATTTTTCTTTTCATATGTGGTAGCCTAGATGAGCAATGCAGTCATTCCTAGTGTAATGGCTTCTTGTGGTGTGATCCTACTAGATTTTTACAGCTAAGTGGTCTTAGGCTTGGTTGGTGCTTCCAGGAAACGTAGAGCAGCAGCAGGAAGTGTTAGTGTGTGTGTCACCCTTTCACATAATGACGTGTCTTCTTCACTGCTATAGTAGATGGGTTTTTTTACCTTGGTAACTAACATACATGAGCTATCCTGAGGTAAAAACACAGTGAAAACTAGGTACTTCAGTCTTACTTTCACTGGTCTTTTGGCAATACACAAGAACTAAAGCTTTCCGATTAGTGAATGGCAACATAGCATATTGTACGCCTCCTGTTTTTTACAGTTGTGCATTATTGCAGAATGTGGAGAGCTAAAGGAAGGTGATAACTGGGGAATCTCCCCAATGGATGGCTCTGGAGATACTCACCCAGATTTCCCTGAAGATTCAGATGTAGATTTAAAAGATGTAAGTGGTTTTTCTTTGAAGACCATTATTTTTTATGTGTAATGATGATATTTACATAACCTGAGATATATGATGGTTGTTGTCAGGTTCACCAGACCTCAGTTTATTTTTAAGAAATCTGTTAGGGCAAGTTAGATGCAATAATGGGGAACTTTGTGATGCTTTTTTAGCTGCTCTTTTTAATGCTAACTCTGATTTATTTTTCCAGTGCATATAAGGCTAAGAACAAAACCTTCCACTTAGATGTTTTTTTCCGATTCTTCCTTTGTTTCTCAGTTCTTCATTGTGGTGCTGTAGTGACAAGTCTCCAGAGGCATAATTTATATAGGATTTCATAGTATTAATACTCTGGAAATTATTTAACGGTTTATTTAGTTGCTCTCTGTGACGCAATAGGGAGCGGGATGGATTGACCTGGGAATGTCATTTGGTTTTGCTGGAACTGTCTGCATGGGGGATGGGAGAGCAGGGGGTGACTTTAGGTGAGGGACTGTACCTGAGCCTGTTACCTGAGCCAGGATGGGGGTTGGGGGAGGTGACACCTTTGCCTGGGAAACTGGACACAAGGAGATGGGGAGGAAAGGAGGATTTTTTGGTTTCAGTTTTGGACTGGCTGGGAAGAGGCAAGGAACCCCAGGTCTGGGCTCTAAGATCTTTGCCCCCCAGAGGGACCTGGCTGAGGGGTCCTGGTTGTACCTATAAGCCCTGCTTGGGACTGTGTTCCTGTCGTCTAATAAACCTTCTGTTTTACTGTCTGGCTGAAAGTCACAGTGAATCGCAGGAAGTGTGTGTGTGTGGGGGGTGCAGTCCTGACTCCCCCACACTGTGACACTTTCCATAGTTAGAAAATCATCTCATTACCACACTTTTCACTCACAAAGCAATTTCTAGGCATGCCGTGTGTAGACAGACAACACTGCCATTGTATTTGGCAGGATAGGCAGTTATCTGCCACATGTATAGTTTTATTGGGTCAGTGCTGCAGTGACTGAACGGAAATACTTTTTTGAAACTGAGCTTTTAGAAGTCTCTATATTTTGGTGGGACGTTGGAGTAGGCTGTGGTATATAAATGTCTGTGGCTGTGGTAAAGACAGTACTAACTGCAGTTTGTTAAATTACCGATACAGAGACAGTTGTTAACACTTGAAAGCCTTGTACTTTCTAAGTTGAAGCTGGAGTGATGGATTTAGAACAGACAGTTAACTATCAGCTTTACTTTATGGGTCTAGAAGTGGTTTGAGGGAAGGACAGAAGTGTGTTAGTAGTTGATTGTTGGTTGGCGAGCGTATGCAGATCAAGTATCTGTGCCTTGAAATGTGGGAAACAAAAGACAATACTTTTGGGAATGAGAAGTTCTTGGTTATATACCTGCATCGCTAACAAATCTCTGATTTTTTTATGGATACAGCCAAAGCTTCTGTTTACCTGCTCTTGGATTAAGGAGGAATGAATGTTCATTCAAGTAACTGCGTTTAAGGGCAAACAATTAAATTAGTGATTGCATATTCTCTATTGCTGTCTGTTTTGTTCTCTTAAGGTCCGTTCCCCTGATCCTAGAGGATAGGTCCACCAATAGCTATTAGACAAGATTGTTGGGGATGCAGTCCCATGCCCTAGGTATCCCTAAACCCCTAACTGCTAGAAGCTGGGACTGGACACGGGATTGATCGCTCAATAATTGCCTTGTTCTGTTCATTCCCTCTGAAGCATCTGGTGCTGGCCACTGTCAGACAACAGACCAATGTTTCGTCCACCCAATATCGTGACCCAGCATGGCCATTCTTATGTTCTTACCCTCATGTACAACTCAATGAGAGTTTCATACCATTGATCAAGGAGAATGTGTTACCCATGTAATAGAATATTGTAGCCGTTTTGAATATAGTTTTCTTTCAAAACTTGGAATAGTTCAATGTTTTGGTGCATTTTGGCAATCTTTGAAAGAGAGTAGACTTGGGATTCTACTGTTAAATATTAAGTAGTCCAAAGCTTGCAGCTTGGTATAAATAACATAATTTAATACTTACATTTTATAGGATTTTTTTCTCGTCTTCTCAATAGGTTGACAAGATTGTGTCCATAGCAGAAGACATAAAGAATATAGGAAATACTTTCTTCAAATCACAGAACTGGGCAATGGCAACTAAAAAGTACACTAAGGGCTTAAGGTAAAGGTTCCTACTATTGTAAGTCAAACCCCCCCTTTGGATTGGAAAATGAATGTGTTTTTTTTTTTTTAGTTGCTCATTTAAAAATGAGCACATGCTGTACAAATGGGTCATCTATGCACACCTTGGACGTGTTTTGAAACACCAAGAGCAAAGTCAGAAAGAATTGCTTTGTGTATTAATTGCTTATTAATTCCAGTCCTGCGCTCATTTTCACTTGGAAACACAACATTTTGTTACATACTTTTTTGCTTTTTAAAAATGTAAAATTTCATTTAGTTAGAAATCAGAAAAACTTTCAGTAAGAAACTTAGAGGACTGAATGGTTCTGGACATGTGACACCTTCCACCTCTAGGTCACTGGTATGAATTTGGTACAGATTTATAGTGACCAATAACCATTCTTGGTTGCTGTTCCAACAGTTTTTTCTCCTCCCCCAGAGTCTCTGCAGTGTTTGCCAATGTCTCTCTACAACTTCAAATTTAGCCCTCACCTTCAAGGCCCTGAACAGCTCTCTGCACTTGATTGTGTAATCTCTATACTCCTTGTCATGCCCGTTGCTCTACTTACTTGGCATGCTCCTGCCTCTCTCTCTCAAGCAACTCTTCACCTTTTCTTTAATGCCATCCAAAGTTGTTTGGAATGTTGTCCTTGATCCTTGTGCCCAGGCAACCTTAGTCTCTTTCAAATCTTTCTGCTACAGTGGCTTTCAGATGTCATTCCTACACTGACCTCTTCACCTGCATTGTTACTGATCATTGCTCACCAGACTTTGAATATAGTAACTTAAAATGCCACTGTCAAGTTAAATTACACCTGACTTTTAACTTATTAAAGAGCTAAAATTAGTATAAGTAAAAGAGATGAGGATGAAAATCAGTTTTTTTTTTTTTTTTTGGTGTGCATTTGATAGTACTGCATATAGTCTGGTTTCAGAGTGGTAGCTGTGTTAGTCTGTATCAGCAAAAACAATGAGGAGTCCTTGAGGCACCTTAGAGACTTAAAAATTTATTTGGGTATAAGCTTTTGTAGGCTAAAACCCACTTCATCAGATGAATGGAGTGGAAAATACAGCAGGCAGGTATAAAAACACAGAACATTATACCTGCCTAGTGTATTTTCCACTCCATGCATCTGATGAAGTGGGTTTTAGCTCATGAAAGCTTATGCCCAAATAAATTTGTTAGTCTCTAAGGTGCCTCAAGGACTCCTCGTTGTTTTTTTCATATAGTCATTTTCATTGCAGTGTCATTCATTGGTCTTTGACACAACCGGGAAGATATTTTTTAAAAAATAAGACATGATTGTAAAACAAAAAACACTAGCAGAGGCACCTCAGTAGCATGTGTAGTGCTGAAAATTACTTAACTCACCTTTTGAAATTGACTCAATATCAAGCTGTTGGTGTTTTTCTAGAATTAAAAAATTCTAGCACTAAAAACAGCATTTAGAATCTAAAATGTTAAGCTTGGATACAAAACAAAAACTTTCAGTCTTTTACTGTTCTCCTCACCTGTCCCTGACTTCTCTTCCCTGCCTTTATTTCTTAACTTGTCTGGTATGTCTAATAGCTGAAAACTAGCTGGAGCTGGAACCCACTAATTTGTACTTGAAATACCATGCACACCCAAATAGTAGGTGTCTGTGGTAACCGTGTCACAGTTTCAAGGCTAAATGCACCTTTGAGTCCTTCCCCCTCCAATCCTCTACCCCTCAGGTGTGGCTGGCCTGCTGTCTCCATCTGTGTGGTCAGATACACCAAACCTGAGTGGCATTGTCACCCCATATGCTATGTTGCAAAGCCCAAAACAGGGAACCAGTCCCAATCCCACAGGACAGGTGGGCTTGCTTTCCAGCCCTGCCCCCCAACAGAGCTCCCTGCTACCCTCTTTCTGTGACTTATCTATTTTTTCCTGCATCCCTGCGATGAAACTTATGAAAAATGTCCATGACATAATTGTAACCCTAGATATAAGTAAAATTTGTACATTTTAAATCGACAGGATAGGTTCCTTGAGCTAATGGAGTCAGTGATAGCAGCCATAGGCTGTCGTTCTGTGAACTAGTCATTGGAGGAGGATGAGACGCATTTTGCCAGAGGTTTTCACAGATATTTGCTGACAACAGAGGAATGTTGAGGCTCAGGAATCTTGGGTTCCATTTCATGTTCTAGAGAGGAGGATGTTTTAGTGGGCAGACCCTGCTGTTCATTCTCGCCAGCCAGTCTTTGTCCAAGTCCCATCTCCTCCCTCAGCTTCTCATCCAAGTACTATCTCTTCTCTCTCAACCCATTTCTTTGCCCTAGTCCCAGTCTCCTCTCCTAACCACTCCCAGTCCACATCCCCCAGGCTCCCTCTCAAGGTGTCTCACCTCAATTTCCTCCCATCCTTCCGACTCCTCATCCAAGTCTTCCCACCCTGACTCAGGCTTCTTGCCCTCCCAGTCTCCCTGTTCATGTGATCTTCATCAGTCTGTCTTCCACCTGTCCCGCTCTCCCTGCTTAGGCATGTCATGCAAGTCTCCCCATACAGCCTTCTTACCCAGCCAGATCCAGTCTTTTCCCTACTCCCAGATTTTTCCTTCTTGCATTCCTCTGCCCTGAGTTAGGTTGCATCCTCCTCTATGCCTGATCAACCACAGGAGCCTGGAGAGACTCTCTGTTCACAGTTCTAGTGCCTGTTGCCACAGTGGCCAGGAGCAGCAATCACAAAGCGCAGGTCCAGTTCAGCTGGTGCCCTGGATTGGAGCATGCTCAGTATAGATAAAATTTTCAGAGAATGTAGTTGTAAAAATTCTTATTAAAATCTCTATTGACCATATATGAATTGAGATTTTCAGAGTTTCATAGCTTGGCCAAATTTGAATGAATTTTCATCCAAAGGCAAAAAGCATGGCCTTGACACCTGAGAGATTTATTTCCCTCTTTCCCCAAGCCAATTTTCAAGTCTGCTCTAAAGCATTAGCGGCGCTAGAGCTATTCAGCAAAACAGTTTTGAAGAATTTTGACATGGACAAAACTGTACTTTAATCTCATTTTCAGAAATAGTTGAACTTTTTCTGCAGAAACTACAAAAAAATTCAGCCTGAGGCAGACACCTGGCATGGAAAACTTCAGCCCAGTTGAAATTTACGAAGTATAAACAGTGGAAAACTGCTCTTTATTCTGAGAACTATTGGGCAAGATGAACTATACATGGTGCTACTAACTCCACCTGTCTCACTTCCTGTCCTGGAACATTTGTGTGTTTTTGCTGGAAAATGGTTTTTAGTTAAAATTAACATGTTCCATAGGAATGTGTTTGTTTCACTGACACTTTAAATAGAACGCAGTCAGGTTTTCTGTGTAAAAACCTGTCATGTTTTCTACCCACCTCTGTTGCACCGTGGCACTCACCCAAGGCTGCCCTTTGATAGCAGTCCTGTGGAGCTGTTAGAGCTGGGGTTTGCAGACTCCATCGCTCCCCACCCCGGTAGGCTGCTTGTAAGCCCAGTCTTCCAGGCTCCCTAGTAATTTCACCATTCCTCTTGCTGTCAGCAAAAAATTTTTGAACTTTGAATGTTTTAAAAAATTTAGAATTTTTCATACAAGGGAAAGCCTTTTTTGCAGCCAGCTATAGTTCCAGATGCAAAATTGGATTAATTAGTACTACAAAGATGTACATGAATATGCAGTCCTTTTGTTTACTAATTTTGGTATTAATTGGTTACTTCCTTGATATCTTTACATGTGTAGGCATTTAGGAAGTTGTCTGTAAATAAGAACTGGCTGTCAGAATAGTGTCAGTTTTGTCTGAAAACTTTACATGGACTAGGATTTTTCTGCCAGACCACCTGTTTCCTCGTGTAGCGCTGCAGAAACCAAGATGAGGCATTCTAATGAAATGTTCTGAGATTTGAATATCGTCAGGGGCTTAACTGTTGACATAGGAACATAAGAGCTTGCATACTGGATCAGACTGTGGTATGTCTTGCCCAGTATCTTGTCTGTGACAGTGACCCCTACCAGAGCTTTGGTGGGAGTATACAGAACAGGGCAATTATGGAGTGACCTATACCGGCGTCCACTCCCAGCTTCTTGGTAGTCAGAGGTTTAGGGTTGTCCCAAGCATAGGGTTGTGTCCCTGATCATTTTGGCTAATAGCCATCAATGAACTTATCCTCCATGAACATATCCAGTTATGTTTTTGGGCATCACAACATCCCGTGATGATGAGTTCCACGATTTAATTGTACGTTGTGTGAAATGTACTTCTGCGTTTGTATTAAAACTGCTGCCTATTGATTTCATTGGGTGACTCCATTTTTTGTATTGTAAGAGAGGGTAAATAACTTTTCCTTATTCATACTTTCCATGATTTTATAGACTTTTTTCTCTTATTTCCTTTTGTTGTCTCTTGTAAGGTGAACAGTCCTAATCTTTTTTGGTCTCTACATACCTTTGATCATCTTTGTTGCCCTTCCCTGAACCTTGTCAATGCCACTATTTTTTTTTATTTATTTTTTTTTTGCTTTGAGATGGGACGACCAGGACTGGACACAGCATTCATGGTGTGGGTGCACCATGGATTTATATGGTGGCATTGTGATAGTTTCTGTCTTATTTTCTATCTTTTCCTTTTTGTTCTTAATATACTGTTAGCCTTTTTGACTCTGGCTGTGTATTGAGTGGAAGTTTTCAAAGAACTATCCACAGTGACTCCAAGATCTTTCTTGGGTGGCAACAGCTAATTTAGAACCCATTATATATGAATAGTTGGGATTATTTTTTTCAGCGTGTATTACTTTGCATTTATCAGAGTTGAATTTCATCTGCCATTTTGTTTCCCAGTCACCCAGTTTTGTGAGATCTCCCTAGCTCCTTGCAGTCTTCTTCGGACTTAATTATCTTGAATAATTTTGTGTCATCCTTACACTTTTGCCACTTCATTGTTCACTCCTCTTTTCCAGATCATTAATGAATATGTTGAACAGAACAGGTCCCAGTACAGATATTTTGGGGAACCCCACTGTTCACTTCTCCATTGTGGAAACTGACCATATTCCTACCATTTGTTTCCTCTCTTTCAACCAGTTACAGATCCATGAGAACATGTCCCTCTTATCCCATGACTTTTTAATTTCCTTAAGAGCCTTTGGTGAGGGATGTTGTCAAGTGCTTTCTGAAAAGCAAGTACACTCTCTATTAACTGGATCAACCTTATCCATGTTTGTTGACTCCCTCCAAGAATTCTAATAGATTGAGGCAGGATTTCCCTTTACAAAAGCCATGTTGGCTTTTTCTCCACAAACCATGTCTGTGTGTCTGATAATTCTGTTCTTTGTTTCTGCCAATTTATTTGTTACTGAATTTAGGCTGAATTTAGGCTCATCAGCGTGTAATTACCAGGATTGCTCTGGAGCTCTTTTTAAAAAGTGATGTTACATGAGCTACTACTTCCAGTCATCTGCTACAGAGGCTGATTTCAAGATAGGTGACGTAGTATAGTTAGTAGTTCTACACGTTCATGTTTGAGTTCCTTCAGAACTCTTCAGGAAATACTGTCTCTTCCAGGTGACTTATTCCTGTTAATCAGTTTGTTCTAAAACTTCTTTTATTGACATCAATTTGGGGCAGAGTATTCACCTACAGAATTAATTTCCTTCCCCCTCTTCAGCTTGCTTTTTTTTTTAGTGTTTATATAGCATCCATAGCTGCAGTATTCAAACATTTCACAGCTAAATGGGATCTGCTTAGCTAAGTCCCTAACGAATTTCAGTGATCCCTGCTCTCTTCTGTTCTTTGATTACAGGAAGCTCTGACTGAATTGAACATACGTGAAATCATGTTTGTTTGTTTATTTTTAAAAGTCAATCTTGTGCTGATGGAAACACTGTTCCAAAGAGGAAGATCTTAAAAATAGATGAATTGTGGAGTAGTCAGATTTATTCTGTATGATCGTTTTGTTGCCAGGCTGACTTCATCTGATTATGCTTTCACCTTGCCTTTGTCAGCTGCATTATCCCAGAAGATCTCAACTATCTTTGTGGTTCGTGCATAGAGATGAAGTCACTGATGTAGTTTAGTCCTAACCCATGTTGACTTTGAAGTTCAGAAACAGAGCCTTGAACTGGCTATGACAAGTGTTGCAAGTGCATGCAGTATCTTTGGGGAAATGTATTAGGCTCATGTATCACTGTGCACCAGGGTTTGTATGTATGATTGTGTTTTACTCCAAGAAGGAGGTTACCACAGCTCTTCAGGAACTAAAACAGTGGGGGTCATTAAAGAGAATCACTCAAGTTGTAATCACCTCCAGAGAGGTACTACATCGTTTGAAAGTTTATAAATTTTGGTTCAATTTGGGTTTCCAGAGTCTTGGAAAACAGGGCTTTTGGCATAAAAAGGCTGGGTTTAACCTGTTGCATGGCCTTCTTTCTGATCCAGCAAATGGACAGGCTCATCTGTCCAAGGGAGGCCCCACAACCCTTGCAGAAGGGTTGGAAGGCAGTGACTCACTAAGGCCCCATAAGACTGATGGGTGACCTTGGGTAAGCTTTTAGTATGCATGTAGGCATTTTCACTTTGTCTTCTCTGTAATGCTTTTACCTGGAGCCATGTAGTAACTTGTAACTGCTGGCAAATAGAGAGCCATTGGAGAGAAAGCAATGGCCTTTAGGTAGTCTGGCTTGTTTGCCCTGTCCTGTGATATCTCAGGGAGCTGTGCAACCTTAAAAACCCCTGTCAGAAGGGAGTGAAACAAGGGTTCCTGCCCAGGGACTGGTGCAGGCAGGAGATCTGAGACTTGGTTGGGAATTCCTGGAGTGGACAATGGAGCCGGGTATGGGAGATGCAGGTGAAGTTTATTCAAAACTATGACACTAGCATCACAAGGAAATGGGAGTTATACCCCTCCTCTTTTCTCTCCACTAATTTTCTTATGGCAGTCTTGTTTGTTGGAGGTAGAAGACTGCATTTTGCAAACTCTGCAGCTTAGATTGTTTATCTGTACAGTCCCAAATACAAGTAGTTAAAATAATTCAGGTACTGTAGCCAAATACTTGGAGAGGAAGAAGGGGCAATGTTGTGTAAAAGATGGTTATTTAAAATGGAGTGCTTTTAAAAAAAAAAAAAAAAAAACAAAACCTAATTGTAGGAAGCACGACAAATTCAGTTTAATTCCTTTATATAACAATATAACAGCCATCGATGTTTAGAAATAGTGAACCAGGGGTTGGCAACCTTTCAGAAGTGGTGTGCCGAGTCTTCTTACTCACTTTAACTTAAGGTTTCGTGTTCTGGTAATACATTTTAACGTTTTTCAGAAGGTCGGTCGGTCTGTCTGTCTGTCTCTCTCTCTCTCTCTGTATATATATAAATAAAAAACTATTGTATGTAAAGTAAACAAGGTTTTCAAAATGTTTTAAGAAGCTTAATTTAAAATTAAATTAAAATGCTGATCTTACGCCGCTGGCCCACTCAGCCCGCTGCCAGCCTGGGGTTCTATTCACTGGTTTGGCAGCAGGCTGAGCAGGGCCTGCAGGACCCTGGCTGGCAGCCAGGACCCCAGACTGGCAGTTGGCTGAGACCCCAGAGGTGCAGGTGGGAATGTGTGTGTGGAGTGGGAGATGGGTGCAGGAGCTCCCATTTGGTGCTCAGGATGGGGATGTGGGAGGCTGTGTATGTGTGGGGGGTGCAGGAGTCAGGGCTGGGGTTATGGGGCATGCGGGGTCAGGGCAGAGGGCTGGGGTGCTTGGCTCGTGGGGGTGCTCCCAGCACCCTGTCATGAGCAGCTCAAGGCAGGGGGCTGAAGGAGCTATGCCCTGATTCCCCCCCCCCACTCTCCGTTTTCCCTAGGGCCCTGTCTGTCCCCACGTCTTCTCTGCCTCCTCCCCGGAGCAGCGAGCATACTGCGGCTTCGCTCCCCCTTCCCCTTGCTAGGGTGATCAGCTGATCGGCGGAGGGGTAGGAAAGCACCACGCTGGGGGAAGAAGCCGAGGAGGATGGAGCTTGGCTGCTGGCAGGACCAAGCTTTTGTCTCCTGCCCCCACAAGAGAGAGCAGTGGGTGGAGGGGCTGAGACCCCGGCAGGTAGCAGCGTGCCGTTAAAGATCGGCTTGTGTGCCGTCTTTGGTAAGCGTGCTGACCCCTGTAGTAAACTAAGGTGGATAAGAGTACATGTGACTGGTAGTTCTTGCATACACTTTCAGCAAGATAGCAAAGGGCAGAAAAGTTAATAGTGCAAGGTACAGTATATAAACTAATACATAACACGTAAATTTGTTTTGTGCAGGTACGTGGAGGCTTCTAAAGCCATAGCGGAGGAGTCAGATACAGCAAAGTTGAATCCTGCTGCCTTGACCTGCCTTTTAAATATTGCTGCTTGTAAACTGAAGGTGTCAGACTGGCAGGGAGCTATTGAAAGTTGTTGTGAGGTATGCTAAATTTCATCTTTTGATTAGGAGAAAGTGATTTGGAAAATAAAAAGGACAAAAAACCTTCTTTCAAAATCAGGTTTGGAAAGGCTCATTTTCCTATAATAAAGGAAGATAAGCGAATTTTTAGTGCAAAACAAATAATATACATTAACTCTATTTTGGCAGGCTGTTTACTTGTTCAGAAAAAATTAGTGGAGTCATATCAATATTTCAGAATACGAGTTACTATTTATTGGAGCTAAATGTGAGCTGTGCATTTCCTGGGAGCACTTCTAATTTGTATAGAACAATAGCTTCCTTGTTTCTGAAAGATAATGTAATCTTTTTATAGGTGTGTAGCATCCAGCAAGCTTTACCCTCACTCTTTGAATCAGATTTCTAGTTTTATTTTACAGGTTAACTGTAATGAATGGATAACTTTGGCTAAATGGTAAGGAAAAGGCAACAAGAAATGAAAAAGCAATATAGCAAATTGATGTAAATTGGAAACAAAGTGCAGAACATTAGTAGAGAAAACTGAGGAACTCAAGGGATAAGGACAAATAGGAGTTAAGTTTGAGGAACAGAAGAACACCTAGCGACAGTTAAGCCCATAACTATTTGGAGCTCATAAATTAATGAAGAAAAAAGGCAGAAGTGTTCAGTAATCGTTACATATTCGGAGAAAAAAGCAGAATGATGTACTCCTCACAAAGATGAAGTATTTTCTGGACTATTAATAATTGAGGGCGTTACACAACTTTTACCAGGTTATTTTTATTGGTTGGTCCAATAAGATATTACCTCCCCCATCTTTTCTCTAACATTACTGCAGATAAACACTTTGGTATCAGCAGGCCCAGATAACTTGCATTCAACTGCTGAAAGAGTCAGCTGAGGCAATCTCTCGTCAGCTGATCACTTTTGATAAATCTTGGATTGCCAAGGAAATTCCAGAAGATTGGAAGAATGCCAGTATTTAAAGGCAAACACAATGAGCCAGGTAACTGTAAGCCAGCTTGCCTGACATCAGTCCTGCACAAAAGAATGGAAAAGCTGATAAAGGATTCAATAGATAATGCATTAAAGGATAAGAGTAGAATTAATGCCAGTCAGTATGCTTCTTGTCAAACAAAACTGCTTTGAGATTACAAACAATATCATGTCAAACATGCTTTGAGATTACAAAATTTGATAAACTGTCTAGCTGACATCTCAAAGCAGCTGTCAATAGGGAATCATCATCAAATGAAGGAGTTTCTAGTGGGATTCCATATGGCTTGGTGATAAGCCTGGTGCTAGTCAATATTTCCATCACTTATCTGGAAGTTAATATAAAATTGTTGCTGATTTAAAATTGCAGATGACACAGATTGGCAAAATGGTAAGTGATGAAGACAGGGTAGTCCTACAGAGCAATTTGGATTGCTTGTAAGATGTCCCCCTTCAAAGTGTAATATAGCCAAATGCAAAACTATGCATCAAGAAACAAAGAATGAGGGGCTGTATCCTGGCAAGAGACTCGAACAGATTTTCGGGGTTACAGGGGACAAATAATGCAGCAATGAACTCCCAGTATGATGCAGTGGCAAAAAGAACTAATGCAGTCCTTTGATGTATAAACGGGAGCAGTAAGAGTAAAGAGGTGGTTTTACTTCTCTATGTAGCATTGGTGAGACTGATACTGAAATATTTCACTCAGTTCTGCAGTCCACATTTTTAAAGGCATTGAAAAATTGGAGGGGGTGCAAATAAGAGACACTAGAATGATTTGAGAATGAGAGTTTTGTTTATCAAAATGATCGAGAGGTGATTTTATTAGTGTACAGGTACCTACAGGGGGAGAAAATAGTGAGTACTCTAATCTAGCCGAGAGAGACTGAAAGATTAAACCAGACAAATACAAATGAGAAATAAGGTCCAAATTTTTAATAGAAGATGATTAATCAAACTACCAAGGGAATTTGTGGATTCTCCATCCCTTGAGGTCTTAAAAATAAAGACTGTATACA
Source organism: Gopherus evgoodei (assembly GCF_007399415.2). Classification (NCBI taxonomy): domain Eukaryota; kingdom Metazoa; phylum Chordata; order Testudines; family Testudinidae; genus Gopherus; species Gopherus evgoodei. The sequence goes on from NC_044326.1 coordinate 79,773,465, forward strand.
TTTTTGGAAGATATGGTTTAGCCAATCAAGTTATTAAGCTCACTGCAGGGGTAACTGGGTGGAATTTAATGGCCTGACTTATTGATGAGATCAGACTGGATGATTTTAATGGTCCTTTTTGTCCTTAAATACTCAATGAATCCATTATTTAAGTAGTTAGAAAATTTTCAGTTATCATACAAATCTATCCTTAATACCAGCATCCCTGAATTTTTTGGGGTAGGAAGAGCTGCACCTGCTTATGGGCTCATTCGGTAGGCAGGATATTAGCACTGTTAATATACAATTCAACAATGTGCTAGATAAACCCTGTATGGTAATACTGCACTCTACTGATTAGATTGATGGTGCTTTCATTTATAAAGTTGATTTGTTTTTAGGCAGCTTACCCTTAAAATAGATGGGTTGCCTAACTGTGGGTGTTTCAGTGCTCTTCCTGATAGTTGAAGGCTTTAGAGTACACCAATACTAAACCATTTTTACTCATTTTGCAGGCACTTGCACTAGATCCAGCAAACACCAAAGCACTTTACAGGCGGGCTCAAGGCTGGCAGGGAATAAGAGATTTTGATCAGGCACTGGTAACTATTATTTTTGTGGCTGTTGTTTTTTAATGGATCGATAAAGCATCTACTTATATTTTTATATTTTTTATTGAAGGCTGATCTGAAGAAGGCTCAGGAGATAACACCTGAAGATAAAGGTAAACTGTCAGGCTAAATTTAGCAATGTGGCATGTATTCTCTTTAAGAGGCTTTTACATAGTTCATCTCTTGCAGAACTAATGTAATACTAACAGTGGACCTGATAAGACTGAGGATTTTTCATTTTGTGAGGTGCCTACTTTGTAAAATTGGCAAAACTTCAGATTTTCAGAATCCACCCTTCTTCTTGTATGTGTATCTGCAGCGTATAGAATGCAGAGGAGGTCTGCTGCTGATAGCTGTCACTCTTCCACTAGCATGTGTGGAGAAAAGTTTTCTGCCTTATCACTGTTTTTTATAGAGGGAGACAAAGTGGGTATTTACCCATGAAAGCTTATGCTCCAAAATGTCTGTTAGTCTGTAAGGTGCCACAGGATTCTTTGCTGCTTTTATAGAGGGAGAGGCATTCATATCCTTGGGTCAGACAATTCTGCTTTGGCAAGAACTAATTAGGGTTTGCGCATCCTTTATCCCCAAAAAATCTGAAGTTGCTTTCTGGACTGATTCCGTTTTCTGCTGCTTAAGTGAGTGTTACTTCTTGGATTAGGAATTCCTACTTCCATTCATGGGAGCTTACTTATCCTATTCTGTAACTGTATTGGAAAAAAACAGTCTGGGAGGATTTATTTCACTATTACCCAGCTTGATAACTACCCCCGACTAGAATGCAGGCAGACACTGTTTAGCCTCTGTAAAGCATAAAATAAAGATGGGTGATTGCAGTAGTGCTGTGGGACAACTATAGACGGTGGAAAGCCATGTATTATTTTTTTTTAAACAGCTATCCAAACTGAAGCACTCAAGGTGAAACAGAAGATAAAGGCCCAAAAAGAAAAGGAAAAAGCAGCTTATGCTAAAATGTTTGCTTGAGTGAAGGTTTTTTCCTGTTAAAGTTTATGCACTGAATGACTGACTTGTACCGTAAGAGTGTTTACAGAGGTGGTAGAGGCAAGTGTTACTTCTGTTATCTGCCCCATACTGCAATCAATTGATTATGTCCAATATTTATTATGAAACTCCAGTTTAAATAGTAAAGTTAGAAGTTAAAATGTTGGTTTCCAAGTGTTTTTATAGCTAAAGTGACTCTCAGAAAACAAACACATACTTAACCATATTAGGGTGATAATGCTTGTCCTTTTGCCGGGTAGACATTCTTAAAAGTTTACCAGAACAACTTCAGTTTTAACACCCAGGAAGCAAGTTGAAGTACAGTATTCTCCCATTAATTCCTTCACTAGAGCAGTAAATCAGACTTTCCCACGTATGCATCAGCACCAGCATAGTAGTGCTGTCTAAAATAAACAGTTTGTAAACAGTATTCATGAACTCAGTTCACACAAAACTACGTTTTATGGCAAACTAGCTTTATTAAAAGTTTCTTCCCTTGAAACAACAGGGAGCTTGTTACATATTTGCTTGTCTGCTTAATGTAACCTTTGAAAGCAGTGATACAGTATTCCCTTACTTGACTTTGTTAATTTCTACTTGCATTTAGAGAAAACAAGATTGCATTGATAGAACATGTTAGGAAGGAGCAGAAAATGTGAATTCACCATAAATTATAAGACTTCACTGTATTTTTTACATCCATGGTTTGGGGTGTTACCACTGAACTTTGGCAAGAGATAGATCTATCATCAAGTTGTACGTCACAGAAAAGAGCACTTTAGGGATGCTGTACCACTGACTTTGATCCAGTAAAAAGGCCTATTTCATAACTAAGGCTAGGGTCTGCATTGACTTTGCATTCACTATTTAACATAGTGGTTAATGAAATTTCTTACCACATAGTGGTATGAAATTTAGCTAGCTCAGTAACCTCGCCCAATTAACATTCAGTCAGTGATCAGCTTGGTTACAACATGTCAGGGAAGTACACTGGATAGTTTTGATCAAATTTACATTCCATTATAAGCTGGCCCCCCTCCCCCTTCAGGTACCACCCAGTTAATATTCTGGCTTGGGTCTTTAATATCACATGTTTTGCAGTGGACACAATTCTGAGCATTTATCTGCAGACGTAACCCTTCTCCTGTTTCCAGGGGAACATATTCATAAACACCTGCAAAGATGAGAACGTCACTGTAGTGGATAGATGAGTATACAACTAAGTGCTAAGACCTAGATTTAAAGGATCTTATTACAAACTCTTGCCCTCTTCAGTAGCCATTATCTTACAAATGCTGTGACTACCATCTGGTAACTTCATTGTGTAGGTCAGTTGTCTCTTGTACACTCTACTGACAATTGCTTTATCAAGAAATGTATTTTTCCCCCCCAGAAAGTAGTTCAGGAAGGACTGTGGGCTTGTGTACCCCAGAAGGCCTCCCTCCAACTCTTCCCCTAGGCTGCAGCACCAAGGGAGTGTCTCCAGATTTATGCAGGGCAGTGACAGGCTCCGGCTGCAGCTTCTGCACTGCTGATGCTGCCCATAGAAAGTGGCAGCGGCAGCAGCAGAAGGGGGCCAGTGAACACACAGAAAGCAGGCTGGCAACTATCACAGCCCAGCTAGGGGGAGTGTATAGCTAGCTGGTAGGGGAAAGCCAAGCAGGCTGCTAGAAGGGCATTAGCAGGGATATGGGTGGGTCCCCAAGACAGACAAAATGCAGCTGGTACTTAAAGCAGTGGTACCCAAACCTTTTATTAAGGAACTAAAAGGCCTACTAGTAATATGTAAGTACCTTTTGCCTTCACTTTGCAAAGCTGTTAGTTTATTCAACCATTATTCATTTTAATTACCTACCTGCAGGACAGAATCTCTGTTCTGGCCCATCATATATAGCTAAATTTTTGTTGACAGGAACACTGTCATCCTTCAGAGTCAAATGAGGAGGCTGGTCATGTTCATGATTTGTCCCACTTAGAGCCACAGAGGACAGGAGATCAAAACTGATTTTTCCATCAGGCTTTGGATATTCAATAGGAGTGCAATCTTTGGCTGGCTTTAGCTGATCAGAATCTAGCCCTAAAGTAATTTTGAATGAAACAATATTAAGTTTCCTAGTGTGCAAATACTTAGTTGAAATTAATTTGGTGTTATTGTAAATTATAGTATTTAATTTGGATAAGGCAACTGGAGCCAAGACGCCCATTATCTTTGTAAAATGTTCTGTAGAATTCTTAGCCACAAATGGTCATGTTAGTTAATCTCTGAGACACATCTCCAGTAGTGTAGTGCTCCCAATCCCTCCACTGAACTACACCAGGTCACTGATTCTATAGACGCAGAAAACCACCATCTGCAGACACTTACTTTCTATAGCCTCCCTTTTAATATCTCACTTGAGTACTGATCCAGTCCAACCTTGCTTAATGCAAAACCAGAAGAGACCGTAAGAAAGAAAATTACCTGGATGTTTTAATGTCCATGGCTCCATTCCTCTCAGTATCCAATAAAATATACCAGTGTAAATCATTCCTCCATAGACACCCAGTACTCCATGGCAGGATGGTCGGATGTTCCTAACAGAATAGAGCTCTTTCCACACCCAGGATTTCTTCAAGTTTTCTTCATATTCAGGCACATCAAGTCCTAGTTGTAAATATATTATTTGTTAAATGTTTATAATATAGCATGAATTCAGGGAAGATTAGGTCCTTGAAATAAGAACTTGTTGCCAGCTGAGAAGTGTTTATTAGCAATGGATTAAAATCATTTGCAGAGCATAAAGTTCAGTTTTTTTAAAACTGGATTTAGACCCATTTATAATATAATGAACCTAAATTACTAAATTTTATATTACTGAAGAAATGAGAGCTTGTAACTACAGCCAACTGTACACTTAATCCTCATTTTAGGAGTGTATTTTCTGAAATACAGTTCTAACTTTCTCAGACACTTTCTAGGATATTTGTATGTAAGAGCATCAAAAAGGTATCCTTAAATTCAGTTTTTAAATATTTTTAAAACAAAGTAAATGGTGCTTCAGGCTCTTGCGTTCAGGAACAGGACCCCTTAAGTCCTTATTTAATACTTTTTCAAAAACTTCTTTCTGGGTGATGGGAGAAGAGACACTTTGGAATGGGAAGTGAGAATACACAGGACCACAGTGCTTCACAATGTTTGGATGGCAGATTTCTAGAGAGGCTTGTGATTTACAGGTGGTCAGACTAAATGATCTAAATGTTCTTTCCTGGCTTTCCGCACAAATCTATGAATACTCTGAGAAATGTTAAACATCCAGACCGAGGCAGTTTATCAAACTATTGCCTCTGAAAATGCAAAATGACTGAACAGATGACAATGAGAACACAATTAGGGGATGCCAATGCTGTAAATTCACTTTAGACTAAGGTTTAAGCTAACCAGAGTAACCCACCTATGATCTGAGCACCAGGTTTTCCCATTTTAAACTCAAAACCTTTAAACTGTATAACTTCAAGATTATACATACATACACACACACTTACACCTATGCAGCCATGAGCACTGATTTGTGTAACTCCATCCTCTACACAGGAAGTCAAATAGTTTACTACACTGTGCTAAATGTAATTTCACTGTAGCAGACCATCTTTTAAATAAGGCCTCGAAGACAACTTATTTAAACAAAACTCCATGAGGAGACAGTTCCCCCAATTACTAATGTTATATGGGAATGGATTGTGAAATACAGTAAAGAGAATTTATGGAACCATCTATACTAAAAGAGCCACTAATATATGTGCACCGTTTGGCCATAGGTTAAGGTGTCTGTTAAAACAATTTTATTACCTACATGCATGGGAAAGCAGTTCTGAAACCAAGTTAGGAAACATTTTCCTGTCCACACTGACAGCAGGTCCATTATAAAACACATTCCCATGACCATGGAAGAAAACAGTGCACTGAAATAGTGGGCATGTTAGTGTAGATAGTTCCTAAATATCTTTTTTTTGCCTGCTGTATTAGGGAAAAGCTGGAGAGTCCAGTTGCTAAAGACATAATAGTATCTCACACTAGTTTGTACTTACCAGATAATACACTTAAAAAATAAGAACTTGTAGTTATGGAGAAGCAGCTGTCATTAAAAAGTATACTTTGCTTAAACAATGTACTCAAATTATTGTGGCTAACTCCAGAAGGCTCAAGTTCTGGCTAGGTCAGTGGTCTCTATAGACATCTGCTGCCATCAGAGTTTTTAAGAGATCAATTAATGCACAAAGAAAGCTTTGCTGTACCCTCCTCTTTTGATGAACCATAAAGCAACCAGTATAGGGAGACATTAAAGTTAGAAGTTCTATTGAGGGTTGGATGGGAGAGGAGAGGGTTGTTACATACATTAATATTATAGTTCACTAAAACTGAAAACTTTAAAAATATCAATTTACTTTTCACTATTAATGCTATGAGGGTTTTGATTTTATTTGCATTTCTCTCAGCTGGGGCAATGAAAACACACTAGTCTTATCTTTGTTCCTATTTTTTAGTCTCACTTTCTGGTTCTGCACTAATCCATTGCAGAGGAATTTATGAACAAACAAAAACACTTTCTATAGATTAAGTCATGAAACCAGATCTATTAAGATTTGTAAAAACAATAATTGACATATACATTGTAAATTTAGGCCTAATCTTCCTGACTGTCCCTTTAATGTTAAGAGCATATCAGATTCTCTGCTCCAGTCCAAGGACCTGATCTATTCACAATAACCAAACAAAACATTCTGAATCCATTCTATTTGTTTCTTGTATGTGTTATAATTTACTATAGGTATATCAGTTTTCTCTTAAACCAACTTAGAGATGGTTTATTTGGCTTTCAAATAGTTTCTTCATATTCAAAAAGTTGTTTCAACTGAACACACAAGGCTGCTACAAGTTTAAATAAGATCTTACCTATTGTCTTCGATTGGAGGTTTTCATTAGTTAATTGGCTGAAAACAGCTTCTGAAGCCAACATGCCACTCTTCATTGCAGTGTGTGTACCTTTGATTTTAGGAACATTCATGAAACCAGGACTGCAACCAATTAATACACCACCAGGGAAAGTGAGTTTGGGTATAGACTGAAGAGAAAAAGTCAGTGAGATTAAGATTTTTTTTTTTAAATGATCATGTATGATGGAACACACATGTGGCATGAGACCAGGTCCTGAGCAAATAAGAGATATCAAGGTCAATATTGCAGAATGTCATAGTTTTTGTTTAATCAAGTGGAAGCTCAAGAAAACAGGTGATCTCATTTTATACTATTCCTTTCAAAACGATTGCTCTACTGAATAGACTATGATAAAGTCACTCAGTAGGTGCCTCCTTCCCCTGCCCCCCGTTTTCTGCTCTCAAGTTTAAAATGACAAATGCCTATGTAGCCTGAAAGCTTGCCTCTGTCACCAACTGAGGTTGGTCCAATAAAAGATATTACCTCACGCACCTAGTCTCTTCTTTAGTAAGTCAAGCTTCCCTCCTCCTATAGTAACCATATCAGTCTATCTCCATGTTTAGTTCTCAAGTCTGTGTCCTCTTTCTTAGTTGACAGATTGACTTTCCAGGCATTACTGAATTTGGCACTAAGTCTCAGTTCCTTTAAGAAAAAATAGTTGTGCAGAGACTAATAATGGAATGATTTCTGGGCACATCTTTCCCTCTCTTCTGAGAAGTATAATATAATCAAGTAGTGAGTGTCACTGAGACGTTTGCCTGTGGAAAAGTAAACCTCTGAAGCCACGTCCCTAAAATAACTAAATGATTCACAAGTATGTTACATGGAGCAAAAAACACCAAGAAATTCCAATAAGTATATATGACCACATTTGGATTATCTCTGAAGATTTTTTTTCTTGTTAAGTCTGAATGCTTACAGAGGATATAGTTACTAAAATTTGAAGACGTGTTACAGCATTCCTCCCTCTTTACAGGACAATGTTTGTTTTGTGTGCTGGATATTCCCCTCAAGCTGTGAACTTGGTGATTGCCTTCACAGTGAAGGCAACTGGGCTTGGGGGTCAGACAACATAATAGTTTTAATTCAACTGGACATTTTCTCAGGTGATGTTACTATTACTGTATTATAATTAAGTCTGCTTGGCATAGTACTGGGGACAATAAAAGTGGTTTCCTGGCTGTTTTTTTTTTATTAAATATATTTTTCCTGTTCCATCTGTCTTTTCCTAAATTTTGCAAATCCCCATATCTTCCTGCATCAGTGCAAACACTCTCCTTAGAGAGAGCACAATGGTTAAGCCACTTCAATATAAATTATCACTAGATCTCCATTCATATTTTGTTAATTCCATAGGACTTGCAAGCAGATAGTGCTCTGGTGCTATCAGAAGAACCCCAGGAGTACTCACAATAGTGTTACAAATATGGCAATTTCCTGCAATATTTTTGGGAGATCTTACTGTATTAAGTTGTATCACTGCAGGCCAGGAATTGTGAATAATTCCATGGCACTCATTGCCATGGGATGTTGTGAAGGTCATAAGTATAACAGGGTTCAAAAAAGAATTAGATAACTTCATGGAAACTAGGTCCATCATGGCTATTAGCCAAGATGGTCAGAGATGCAACCCCATGCTCTAGGTGTCCATAATCTTCTAACTGCCAGAAGCTGGGACTTTACAACAGGTGATCACTCAAAACTGCCCTGTTCTGTTAATTGCCTCTGAAGCTTCTGGCACTAGCCACAGTCAGAGACAGGATATGGGGATAGGTGGTCCATTGGTCTGACCAAGTTTGGCCACTCTTATGTTCTTATTACTAGGATAAGAAGCCTGACCAGTAGAGATTGGGACTGGGTAGGCAAGGTAATAGGATTGTGAAGAGAGAGGACTGAGCTATAGAGAGGTTGGACTGGAGGATGTAGACAGAGTGTCTGTGCCCGCTATTTAATGCTCCCTTTCAGAATATGAAGGACATTGTTTATTTTTCAGTATGCTTTTTAAAAATTTAGGAAGTTACACACAAGCTACATAAAAACAACAATTTTAAGGTTGCAAAGCCAAGCACTCAAAGAGTTAGAAAATTCCAGAAATCAAGGTTGCTTGCGTGTATGATCTTAATTTTCCCTCCTTGCATGTATACATTATCATAAAGTCTTCGATTAAATGATCACATCTTTTTTTTTCCCCCATGGGACCCTTGCCTCATCAGGGTTGTGTAGTAAAAGAGGCTGTTGTCTTTAGGACCTTCTGCCTCATTTTGTGCCAAAGGTGGAAAGTGTGTAGTGAATGAGGCAGTGGGGTGGAGGAAAAGAAAGGACAGTCTCGTGGTTAAGGCAGCTGAATGCACTCCTGGGAGAACTGGATTCTATCACTGCTTCTGCCATACATTTCTAAGTGAAACTGGGCAAGTCACTAAAACCAAGCTTTTCAAATTGCATGTTCCTCAAAGACAGAGGCATCTTAAGTTTATCTATAGCACAAAAATTTGGGAAACTCCTGCTGTGGGTAATTTTGTACACATATCCTCCATGTATCCTATGTATGAGGCAATATCATCACCAAAAAGAGAGCGAGAAACTAAGAGCTATAATTCTACACTCCATATGCTAACTGGTCAAAGACTTCTACTATACATATTGTCAGGGCACCATATACATTAGTATGATTACTCTAGACAATTACCGTTCTTGTTCCTATGGACATTTCCTAATGATTCAATGAGAGATTTTTAAAGCCAGCAAACACACCTTTAAAAAAGGTATGCACCTTGAAGAGTGGAGCAGTTAAAAATTAATGATCAACTAGCAGGTTTTAACATACAGAAAAGTAAACTCCGTTTAATATAGATATAACACAAATTACATACAATAAACTAAGCTTTGCACTAGGAACTACATAAAATAAGTTACACATTATTCAAAACAGAGGAGAGATGGGTACAAGAGCAGGATATTCAGCTGAATTCATGTAGTGCTCTGGAGAATGTCTATAGCAACTGCCTTATTCTCTCACATAAATTGGTATAACCCAAGGCAAAAAGGCACATCTGGCCACTTCCTCCTAGCAATAAATACAGTATTGACTAATCAACTCTCTCTTTACTCCTGTACATATTTTGCTGTAACACAGACACAAGACATATCCTAGGACATTCTAATTTAATAGATAGTGTGGCATTTTCCCAAGGCCTGGCAATATTCATAGAAGTTGATCAATTTATTTTAGCATGGCCAATGAACCTTCCTGGTGCCAAAAGACGTTTCTTTCTGTCCAGAAATTCCTTTTGTCCTTATCCAATCTTTTATTTCAATGGACACTTGCCAACAGACAAATTGAAAACATTTTAGTTTAGATATTACAAGTATAACTAGTTCTTGTTACTAGGGCCACAGGGAATTCAGGATAAATAGTTAGTCGTGTTACAAAAGAAAAAGTCCACACCCAAACAAAAACCCCAAACACACCCTTACCTGGAAACCGCCTTCATTCAAGGCTCTAGCACCATAGGCAATCCTTTTTCCACCCTCTAAAGTGGGCACCACACTGGGATGATGTTTCCATCTCTGGAACTCTTTAAATGGGTTCAAATAGGGATTTTGATAATCTAAACCAACCTTTAAAACAATACAATAAAATATAACATGCTATGAATATTTAAATGTGAACGTTTAAACAAAAGACGTTATTTACACTCATTTAAAGTGCCATATCAGCATTAAAACATGGTATGTTAAGTCAATTTTCATGTTACACCAACTTCAGGATCTTTTCATTACATCCAAGATGCAAGAAGCAGCCAAACTATATTCATGACCTACTTCAGACCTATTAACACTATGCTCAGAACCAAGTCAGGATTTCGCTACAAGGTTGTCCTGAAAGTATATAACCAAGCTGTAACCAGCTCCCATATCAGTCCATCCCACTGGAAATGGAATCATCATAATGAAACTGCATTTTTAAACATGGGTTGCCTGAGCAGTGTGGATGAAACCAAACTTTTTAAAAGTCATATATCAAAATTATGCTCTGATCACTAGGTATTGCCCAGGGGCTTCTCCTTCAACCCCGGGCAGTAAGTAGGGTTTCAGCCACTCTGATAAATTTTTCAAGCACTACTTTTACATGGCTTAAAGTTGAGTCAAGTAACATTTCCAAATGAGAGAAGCATCTATATAAAGCAGCAAAGGAACAATGATACAAAGACAGAATGAAAAGAGACGTAAACAATTGGCGGAACGCCCAGGAGTTCATATTTTACATTCAGTCAAAAGCTAGTGCTAAGATGTGTCTTGCATTCTTCTAGATGGTCAAGTTCCAGCTTTGACATATTCCTGACAGGAGTAATTCCAGAGGCATGATCCTTATGTCAAAAAGCCCTGTTTCTGGCTCTTGCAAGCTTTACCCTGGGGACAATTATTTCCAGGGTTTTGGACAACAGAAAAACATAATATGGGTGAGAGAAACAGAAATAATTTTTTTAGATAACTTGGCCAAAGCGACCTACATCCATCTCAGCTGATTCCATCTCAGAGTCCTCACTGCCAATGGAATTGACAGCCCACCACAGTCAGACAGAAGACAACTACTTTCTTCATTAGTTTTACAAGCAGCTTTCATAATTAAGGCTTATGTACCAAGGGAAGCTATTGCAAAATAAGCTAGGGTGTGAATTTAAAATAGCAATTTTGCACTAGCTCCAAATGTGGACTCTCTTATTCTACACTAAGTGCCTTTGTGCAGTTTAGCTTAAATGGATTAAGCTAAACTGCACAAAGTCACTCTTCATATGGAATATGAGTGGCCACATTGGGCGCTAGTGTGCATTTGCTATTCTGTGTTATTTCCTGATGTACACAAGACCTTAATGAATTGATATGCAAACTTTTCCTATCATGCCCCCACTTACCATTAACAGAATCTCTGCCCTCTCTCCCTCCATTACTGCACATCCAAGGTCGTCTTAGCAGTGGAGCTGGGAGAGGAACGGGGGTTGGGGGAGGAGCTGGGGCTAGAGGTGGAGTTGGTCTGAGAGAAGAGAGGGAATGAGGATAAAGCTGGGCTGGGGGCAGAATGGAGCAGGGGGCAAAGGGGGACTGGATGCAGTTCTGGCCTGGAGGCAGAGCTGGGCCTGGAAGTGGAAAAGGAAAGGGGCTGAAAGAGTCTGGAGCGGAGCAGGTCTGGAAGCGTGGTGCTCCCTCCCCATCGGAGCCTGGCCTGGGCCCAGCTGCATTGCTGCCGCTCCCCCTCCCCCCCACATATGTTCCTCCACACTCCTTAGGGTGGCGTACCCCACAGTTTGGGGACCACTGTCTTAATGCAAAGCCCTTGCTGCAATAGTTTGGTCCAGAGGTTATGAAGGTATAGAAGACAGAGGCAAACGGAGGCTCTGTGTGTGTGTGTGTGGGGGGGGGGGTAATACAACTTAAACAGGAAGGAATACATTTTTCCATGATCAGCATGGTAGTACAAGAACCAAAGATTAAGCATTCTGAAAAGCCTGATACAGTTTGCATGGGTAACTGAGTGCTAACACATGCAACTGGTCATGCAAACATTTACAATTTTACTTGACACCTATCTTGCTTTTATTACAGATGACATAAGTAGCAACATCTGTAGTTATGGTTGCCTGGCACTTCCCATTATAGAACACTGTTGCTTATAAATTTAACCATCCGAGCTGAAATTTCCAATGCTGGGTGCCTGTCTCTGGTTGAATTTCTTCAGGAAAATTTTCATATAAATGGTTTAGCATTTCTCAGATGCAGTTAAGGAAAAACACACAGTTCTGCATATGTTAAAAATTCTTACAACTGTTAGTTGAGAAGTTCTAGCATTTCCTGCTTTAAAGCAGGGACTTAAATTTTGTGCTAGCAGCAAACCATCACTTACCACAAACCCAAGAGCTACCAATGGTTCACCTTCATTTAAATGATAAAGAAATGATCCTCCATACGTATGTCTGTCCAAGGGCCAGCCCACAGTGTGTTCCACTCTTCCTGGCTTCCATTTCTTTTCATCAATAAGCCACAACTGGAATAGATACTACTTTATAATGCAAGTCATTTTAATAATGCAATATAAAAACAAAACCCAACTAGAAATATATGGACAAGATTGCAAAAACATTACTTTGAATTTACTATGCTGTGGCATAAGATAAAGCTCATACAGCAGAGAACAGAGTAAGGCAGTACAAATGCTTTCTCAGCATATTTTCAAGTGACAATTCAAATACTTTCCTTCCTTAAAACACCTCACATCAGCAAATTCAACAAACAGCATGGTCTTTAATATTTACATCATGGAAGACAAAATTTGTCATAGACCCAGCACCCATCATTAATCACAGAAGAGCCTGCATTTTGCATTAATTTTTTTTAATAATTTCTGAATGAATGCAAGAACAGCACATGCTTACACTGACTTTTTTAAGAACACAAAAATTTTGGGTTACTTGACAGTGAAATTTCCTTTCAATAACTTCTTTACTTGGGACCTGAAATAAGCTACTGTAATCACTCATTTGGAACCTCAAAAGCTCAAAGGCCAACCTTCTACTACTACTATACTGTACTACCTGAAGTTTTGTAAAAGATCATATTGTTTCACAGTTTTAAAAAAATACAGAAGTCTAAAAAATTAATTTGAATATACATAGTCTAGAGTAGACACTGATGGTTAAAGAACATAAGTTAATATATGCTAAAACCTTCAATATACTTTGTATAAAACCAACAATTACTTTACCAGTGTAATATATTTGTACTCAGAAAAAAACATTTAAAATATTTTCCAAAAATAAAACCCCAACACAGTGTCTTAATTATATGCATATTGAATTAACACTGCAGACAATGTGTAGCTAGCACAATTTTGACATCTGCTGTATAGATCAAAGAAAGTTTCCAGTCATCACTTCACTATAATGCAACAGAGCACCAGCTAGTATATACTCTGACATGTCACAGAATAGTCACAAGATGGAAAGATTATTGGGGTTTGTAGACAGATGTGCGATACCTGGATAGTTTTCCAACTTAGCTGTACCTTTGTTCTCCCTTAATCAGGGACAATCTGTGCTAGGCTAAAAGTGGACCTTAAAAAGAAATATTTTGTACACTTAAAATATGAAATGATTTACAAGTTAAATCAATTTAAAGAGTGAATTCAGTTTGGAAACAAAACTCTTCACAAGAGTTAAAGAATACCTGCACTGTAAATGGAAAAAAAGAGAATGGGAAACTAAACAAAACTACCCAGAGTTAGTTATGATGTTCAATAAAATAGTAGCAGAAAAGCAAATGAGTTAATGTCATATAGGAAGTTAAGGAGAGTAAGAGGGAAAAATACAATAGGGACTAACTCTGCCTTGGCCAGGAGATGGATGTCACAACTAAAACAGGCCTTTTCACACTCCTTATTCTATAATACCAAAACAATTCAAAAGTTTACAAACTTAATGTCAAGCTCTTGTCAAAATCCACCACTTGCTACTTAAATTTGCAGTCTAAAGAAAAAACCTCAGTTTTAGAAAGCAGTTTATACACACATTTTGAAACAGTCTAGTTTGCAGCAAGTCTTATACTTCAATAATTTAAGCGCACCAAGTATTGTGATAAAACTAAGAAGAGATACCTCTTTCAGTCCAATACCATAGCTCTGGGGTTGACATTTCTCCCTTAGATTGTATCTGTTGTACAATTGTTTGGCAAGATGTCCATGACAACCTTCTGCGAAGAACGTGACTTTGGCATGTAGCTCCAGACCTCTTTCAAAGTTCGCCTGTAAAAACAGAGAACCTGTAGTCACCACACTGTTTAGATAACATGGGTGAGGGAAAGGGAGGCAGAGTGCTGTTAAAGCACTTTAAGATCTTCCTGATTCTGGGATACTCCAGAGACTGAAGCAACTGCTGGGCATTTGTCAATAGTACTGCAGCCTTCCTGGGTCCCACCCCTGAAACACTCCTCCCACCCCACCACAGTACTCCCCCTGTGCCAGAGTGTGTGCAGGGCTGTCTTCCACAGTTCTCGTATCAGGACAATGATCCTCTAGTCCTAGAGGACATTTACACTATACAGGCCCTTTTACCCAGCATCAGGAGGCCGGAGTGGACCTCACCCAGATAGCTGTGTCACAGATTCACAGGATCGGTGCTGTGCCCCCAGTTTTTAAAACAGTCTCTTTGAGGAACCCCTTCAATATATCAGACCCCCAGGGAGGTCTCACTCTTCCCTCAGGGTAGGCTATGCAGCCTCACCATCTCCTGACACAACCTCTAGGGCTTCAGCAGTCCTGCTTCACACTGTGAGCTCTACTCAGCAAGTCCAACTGAAAGAGAAACTCCTGGTTAGAGACCTGTACACTCTTCAAGGGACTAACGCACCTCATCCAGTATTTGCAGTGACACTCAAGCAGCGATTTCAAAACAGCGGGGTTTATTAGTCAACTGGAACACAGCACTGGAAGTCCTTAAGTTAGCATGGAGAAATAAAGGTTAAAACACAGTCCATTCTGGTTATCCCAGTGCAATTCACCAGCCAAGCTGTAGTTAACTCCATTTTCAGGCTGTGTCTCTCTCTCTGACCTCCTTAGTCAATTTCCAGGTGAGAGTGCCCAGGCTTCTTCCAGAAACCAATTCTTGATTCCTCCATCTCACTCCTCAGTCTTTTGTTCTCAAGCTGGGGCCTCTGCTCGGCTTCCTTGCTGAGAGGCAGGGAAGTTCTCTTCCCTCTAGGTCATAGTTTGCTAGGTGTCCAGATCCTGGTTAACTGGGTTTTCAATTGTCTTTTCGGATTTTCCACTGAAGTGGGTTAGCTTTGGCGAGTCCTTTTTAATGGCCCATTCAGTCCACTCAGCTAGGCAACACTCACCCACAGACCTATAGCTCTTTACCCTTCCATAAACGAAAACTTAATCCTTCCCATCCTTCACTAGATAGCCAGGCAAAGTATGAGGAAACTGAGGCACACATAGGATTAATGAAAAAAAATTAAAAAAAAAATCCCACTTTGTTACACTTTCCACTGCATGACATTTTGTCCATGGTTTGGATGGAATGGGATTTAATATAAAACTTGACATCTTCTTAACATATGCGCAATGTACCTCAGAAGGCACATGACCAAGATTCATCACTGAATTTTGTGTGCTGGATGGATCATTAGCTTCCCCAGCCTGGGCCAGGCACTGACAGGGAGTGTGATGTGAACACTGATCCATTCCCAGAAACATCTTGGATATATCTTGTGATAGTCAACTCTGAAAAAGTGTCCCCAGTTCATACACAGGACTTAGATATCAGTACCCTGGGGCTGGATTCATCAATGAAAAAAAGATGAAATGATCCAAACCAATTATTGCAAAAATCTGGTATTTTGAAATATACAAAGAGATCTTACTAGGAGTGGATATTAGCAGAAAAAAAGTCAGCCAAAAAAAGATCTGGTGCAAAATGATAAGTTTGAAATATGTAGAATACAAAACTAAATATGGTATTTTAGTAATAATTGCCCTTGTTACTATAAAAAGTTGTATTAATATGCTTGTAGATGTATTATATTACGGAAGAACTAAAATGATATTTTAGGAGGAAAATAGGATTAAAAAAAAATTCTCCCAGGAGGTGGATTAATAATTCTCTTTTGACATTTTTGTCAAAAGGCTATGTCTACCCAAACTCAAAAAAGTGGTACTGAAATTTTTTATTTGACTTAATTTATGACAGCTTTCTCACAGGGCATTGGGGATGGAACTAAACGTACTATGTTCCCTGTATACTGGTATTCATGCTTAGCGGTAGGTAAGTGCCAGTTTTTGCTGGAACTTTCCCCACTTTCTGCATTTCTGATTGAGAAGCAGAAGGTGAACTGTATTTACAGCATACGGATTACTAAGAATAGACTTGTTACTTATGTTAATATGACTATGCATGCATATGGTACTGTTTCACAGAAACCATGTCCTTGCTAAGATAATAGCAGTTAGAAACCATAATTAAATAGCTTATGTAAATATAGACATCCTACATTATCTGTTTCTAAATTTATAAATTTAAGTAACAAAAAATGTTTTGCAGTTAGCATCTTTCTCCTGCACCTATACAAGAACCAATGCTTATTTTATTGTATATTTATACCATTGCCTTCACATTTTTTAATTAATTTGTACTATGGTAGTGTGTTAGGGCCCCAGTCATGGATCAGGGCCCCATTGATTAGCCACTGTTCTAACACAAACAAGAGACATTCCTCGCCTCAAAGAGCGTATAATTTTAGTAAATTAACTGATCAAGGCCCTGATCTTGCAGACACATCTTTAATTCCATCCATTGTATGTTGTACAGCTAACTTCAATGGAACTACTCACAGAGCCTAAAGTTAAACACCTGTGCAAGTGTTTGTAGGACTGGGGCCCTAATCATTAAGATTAATAAATTAAACGAGTTAATAAACAATGTTTGTCAAGAGAGAAATTTCTGAATAATGGTGCAGTTTTCTTACAAGTCATAGAAGACATTCTGTTCCTTTTCTACAGTTCCTAGGTCGGGGGCTCTTTACATCAGGAATAAAATCAGGCTTTCAACTACTGCAACAAATGTGAATATTACTGGTACCATCTACTGGTGAAAATATATAATTGAAAATAATTTTAGCTATTTGGTGAAACAAATAAAGGTATAATGAGAGGTGACAGTTGTTCTGTTTGAATTATTTCAAGACAAGAGTATAGTAAATATATGATTTCACGGTCAACTATTTTAAATGTAGGAAAATCAGCCTCCTTATTAGCAGGAAAAGCACATTTTAAAAAGTGAACCCAAAAAAAAAAAAAAAACTACAAAGGAGGAAGCACTAAGTGGATGCAGACAGCTACTAGACAGGCAGGAGGATTCATCCAGTAAGGATCCTGCCCACAAAAGGCAGATGGGATGCAGTCAGCAAAGTACAACAGAATTGCAAAAAGGGCAGAAGGCAGCAACCAGCCATTAGAACAACTGTTTTGTATTTGATGTGTTACCAGTTAGACGTATCACTCTCCCCACTCACCTTCATGACTTCTTGCATTCAGTCCCTCCCTTTCCTCGCACTCCATCCTTCCAGACACCACCTACGCCAAACAAACCTCTCCAATTTTCATTCAAATCCCTCCTTAAACAATTCCTCCTTCTCTGAAGACTTTCACTGATAATCCCAGGGACTTTTGGTTTGTTTAAGGGTATAACACCAAGAACAACAATGGCACCACAATGATGTATGTAGCAACTACAGGATTGGACCTTTGCCCATTAAAAAGATAAGTACTCACTTTAGGTGCTCCATCCTTTTGAATGCCTACATCATTAGTGGCAATCCCTTTCACACTGCCATCTTCATGAAAAAGAACCTATGGAAATATTCAAACAACATCTATTTTAAAGATCTGTGATTTTAAGCCCATTTCTAAAATTATTTCCCAAAGGCAGAAAACATGGAGGTTAGAAAATCCAAACCTTTTAACTAAGAGCTCAGTCTTGAAAACAATGGGATTAATCGTGCTTAAATGCTTTGCTGGATTGGAGACAGAGTATTCAGGAATTTGCAGAACTGAGCCCTTATTTTTCAGGCATTTCTGTGTAATATGGGACTTGCTAAAAAAATAGAAAATTGGGCTAAAATCTCTCACACACATAAATAGTTATGTTATTACCTCAGCTGCTGCATAGCCTGGATATACCTCAACACCCAAAGCTTCTGCTTGCTCACCCAGCCAATTCACAAAGTGCCCCAAGCGCACTATATAATTCCCATGATTAGTCATTGGAAGGCCTAGGCAAAAGGGAGAAGTACACCATAATCTATTCAGGTTTATGGATTAAAACATATACACACACACACACACAGGAGATGTACATGCTTAAAATTTAACACTTTTAAAAATACAAAAGTTTGGTTTAATGCAATGTACTAGTATCTTTTTGCTATGATTGCTGTCTCTATACAGAGATGTACAAACTACCTACTTATATTCCCATCATTATAGTTTGCGTACAAAATTGCTAAAAAGCAACTGATGCAGTATTGCTTGCCTCCCAACATACACCATAGTTGTTTCTTGAAAAATATATAACTATATTAAACCTCAGCCCTGTTTTTTCAGTAAGTGTTCTAGCTTTTCAACAAGCTGTACCTGGAAGAATTGGCACTGGAATTCTGGAATTCTTCGTTAAAATCCCAAATTTGTCTTCAGTTACTGGAGTCTGAAGCGGAGCCTAAAAATAAGGAAAAAGTCATCACTGTGAACTATTTTTGCTGCCTGTCAAGAAGCAGACATTTTCTCTTCCTTCTCAAGGAACAAATTAAAGATCTAGTGTAGTATGACACAATGATAATAATGGTCTTGTGAGAAAGTTTCATGACAGAGGTAAAGCACAGAGTCTCAGGCAGAGCAATATTCAGGTAAAAAGTCAACAAAATTAATACTCAACTTTTGGAATTGGCATAGGGCTCCCCTCCACCCCCCCCAAACCCCCCCCCCCCAACAAACAGTTCCTTTCTTATCCAAGAGTTTTTTATACAAAAAACAAAGGAAACAACTGTGCAATGAAAGGTGATATTTATAAATATCACCTTATTTAAAAATAATATATAGAGGTGCAGCATGGAACTTGATACAGAGTTTGTTTCAAGCTAGAGATTAATCGTAATGATTAAGCATTCATACCTCTCGCTCCTTCCAGTCCGGTAAGAGTTCTTCTAAAGCACGTGGCTCAAGACAAGCACCAGAAAGCGTATGTGCACCGATCTGAGCAGCCTTCTCCACCAGGCAGACACGAACTTCTTTGCCATACTCATTGGCTAACTGTTTGAGTCGAATAGCTGCAGAAAGACCTGCAGGGCCTGCTCCAACTATGACAACATCAGCTTCTTCTGCAAATCTTTCCATGTTCACCCCTTTAATGGAGCAAAATATGATATAGCGATTTTGTCCAATAATACATCTCTCTCACCATTCTCTTCCCCCTCTCTCTAAAGTTTATTGTTTTGCTTTGTCATATCAACCATCAAGTATCAAAATACTGTCACCTTGAACTAAGTGGTGTTAATATTCAACAGATGTGAACACAGTGTACATGAGCAGCATTTTAATTGTGCTTTTGCCTAATGTTTGACTAAGCCTTTGCTAATGAAGAGGGACACAGAGATTCTAATCTCCAGTGGTGTGCCATCCTAGAATGATTAAAATAAGGGCCCAGAGCTATGCTTACTTCTCAGGTGTGCTTGGTACACTTCAGGAGAAAAGAGGGGGGAGAAGTGCCATTAAGCAACCTTAATGGTCCTCCTCCCCTCTGATGCTGGAAATGCTCATCAAGTCCTAAGTATCTGCTGCTTTGCTCTGACAGTCAGGGATCCCCAAGCACTGTTCTGGCAACAGGGATTGTTGGAACCCACTTTCTCTAAGGAGCTGCTAAGGTTAGTGAATTTATAGATTAAAATAGCATAAATAAATATCTTCTTTGCCCTACTTCATCATGATCAACTCGTGAGACCACATTACAAAAGCAGAAAAATACATATCCTCACTGCAATAAGGTAATACAATAAATAAGACAAATGTAGCTATAGATATACAAACTGAAAAGTTAATGACATGTATTTACACATTTGCATCATGAAGTCTCATACTTTCTTAGTTTAATTAGGAGCAAACTAAATATGATCAGTTCTGCTTCACTAAAACTGACCATCATAAGCAAGCAACCATAAAAGGTCACCTTAATCTTTAGCATTGCGCTTACCAGAACAGCATTTCTGTAAAATAACTGTGCTGTTAACATTTAAAAATGCCTGCAATTAATATAGACAAGCTGTTTTCTTAACATGCAATTTTTCATTTACCTTCCCATCGTTTGTCTTTGTTCCGAGAATGAATAGTATAGTGTGTAGTGATTCGAGGCACAGGGGAAGTAGAAGCCCATCTTGCAATATGCAAAGGCGGTAGACAGTCTTTCTTTACTGACTTTAAAGCACGCAAACAATGATGTGCTGTAAAAAAAGGAAACTAGATTAGCTGAATCATTTAACTGTTAACATAGATAACAGTTAAAGGCTTGAACCCACTTTTTAAAAATATCCTGAGGCTATTCAGTACAGAAAAATCCTAAACAAATTAATAAATCATGACCCTACTCTGTGTTTCAGGATTAAAGATAGGAAGTTGACTGGTGGTACATGATACATTTTGCAACATCTCACTCCCATTATCAGGAAATGGGAATAGGAAAACAGTGCCCATCACACGGAAAAAACACAGTTCTTAACATTACTTTTTAAGGCTATATCTACACTGCACTTTTGTCTGCAAAACTTCTGTTGGTCAGGGGTTTGGGAAAAAAACATATTCCCAACCGACAAAAGTTTTACCAACAAAAAAGCACCAATGTGGACAGCGCTTTGTCAGCGGGAAATGCTCTCCTGCCGACCACCCGTTAGTGGTGGTTTTATTTTGCTGGCTGGAAAGTGCTCTCCTGCCAGTGATGAGCAGCTACTTGAGAGACCTTACAGCAGCACAGCTGTGCTGCTGTAAGGTACACAGTGTAGACATACCCTTAGTTTCAGATGTTACATTTGGGATATTTACCGTTCTAGCAACAAAGTCTTTATTTTCTGTTTTGCTGGAGTTTTCTCCTATTTTTTAAGTTCCCTGTGTTCCTTGTACAGTTAGTCTGTAGTTTATAACAGGCTTAATTTCCTCTACTTGTGTCTACTGTTAAGTAATTTTAAAGAAAAGTAATTAAGTAGAGAGGGAGGAAACTTCCACGGCTGCCCCGGCAGGCTTGAGGGCTCAGGAAGATGTATTTCATATTAAGAGTTTATGTTCACATTTTAGAGTGTCCACCATCATAATATATTCATTCTGTAATATGAATGACCTAGTCATTGGCAGAACCCTATTTGAACTTTGGGAAATTCACAAGCTGAGATGGTGTTCTTCAAATGGCAGAGAGAAGAACCAGACTGACTATATCATGATCAATGGTGACACTCACTGACAGATGTGAAAGCAAGAAGGGGTGCAGATGTTGGCAGCAACCACCACCTTGTGACAGCCTTCATCAAGCTAAAACTGAGAAGTGTGGGTCCACCAAACAAGGGACAGACATTATGATATTGACAAGCTGAAGTCTCTTGCAATACAGAAAGCCTTCATTCTTCAGTTAAAGAACAGGTTTCAAGCACTTGCAAACCTTGATGAAGAGGAGGGGAATGCAGATGAGGAGATGAACAAGAAGTGGGACAAAGTAACAGCAATTTATAAACAGCAGTGAAGCCTGTCTAGGCTACAGGAAGATGAGAAGGAAGGAGTGGATTACAATCAGCACATGGAATGTCACAGAAACAAGATGAGCCCTGAAGAAAAAAAAAGTTTTAGACACAAAATCGCAGAAGCTAAAGGACAAATACCACGAGCAGTATAGCAAGGTTCAAATGCTTTGTGAAGGCAGATAAACATCATATTGATAATCTGGCAACACAAGCAGAGGATACAGCTGCTTACGGTGAACAAGGAACCATCTACAAAATGACGCGGCTTATCAGTGGTAAACAGCAGACACAAACACACTCTCATCAAGAACAAACAAGGACACCTTCTAACAACTGAGAAAGAACAAGACATGCGCTGGACAGAGCATTTCAAAGAATTGCTGAACAGGGAGCCACCTGAAGAAGCAGCAAACATCCAGGAGGCAGAAGAAGATCTTGATATGAACACAGACAGCCCAACTAAGGAAGAGATCATTCATGCCATCAAATCCAGGCAAGGATAACTTGAATGCAGAATTGTTCAAGGTAAATCCTAAATTAGCAGCATCTATCCTGGCCCCTCTATTTACATCAGTCTGGGAAAGGGAAAAAGTGCCAGATGAGTGGACCAATGTGGTTACAGTGAAGATACCAAAGAAATGAACTCTCAGTGGTTGTAATAACTGGCGTGGTATAATACTTATCTGTGCCAACAAATTATTGTGTAAGATCATTGTCCAATGTATAGCAGAGGTAGTTGATGGCATTCTCAGAAAAGAGCAAGCTAGTTTTTGGAAAGGGCATGGATGCACAGACCAGATCTTCACTCTACGAAACATAATAAAACAGTGCTTAGAATGGCAATGGCAACTTTACATACATTTCATAGACTTTGAGAAGGCTTTTGATAGCATTCATGGGACCAGCCTATGGCACATTCTGTGGACATGTGGAATTCCTTTCCATATAATTGTCATCAAAAGCTTGTATTTCAACTTTACATGCAGTGTTGATCACAGTGAACTCAGTTTTGAAGTCAAAACAGGAGTATGTCAGGGGTGTCATGTCTACAATCCTCTCAACATTGCCATCGACTGGGTAACGTGGCGTACAACAGAAGACATGCCAAGAGGAATTAAATGGATGCTCTTCTCATCTCTTGAAGACCTGGACTTCGCAGATGATATTGCTCTCCTATCACACACCCAACACCATATACAAGAAACAACAACTCAACTCAACGCATTCAGCCAGCAAATTGGACTGACAATCACAGTAAGACAGCTAGCATGATCTTTAACATTGCTTCACCACCACCAGTACGGAGAGAGGATTATGTTCTCACTATCAGCCAGGACAGTGGAACAAGCCAGGACATCCAAAACAAAATCAGTAAAGCCAGGAACACCTTCAGGAGCTTAAATACAGTCTAGAAATCATCAAAATACAACACCAAAACCAAACTCAAGATTTATCAGAGCTGCGTACTTTCAACACTACTTTATAGTGCAGTATGCTGGGATATGAGAAAGTATGAGCTGTCCAAACTGTTTTCATTTCATACAACCTGTCTCAGAAAAATCCTCTGTGTCTTTTGGCCCAGAACAATCTCAAATCAAGATCTATTGACACAGTGCAGCCAAGAGGATCTGAACATCATCATTGCCAGGAAACGTTGGAGATGCATAAGTCATGTGCTTTGGATGGAAACTGTTTCCATCACCAGAGCAGCAATAAGATGGACACCTGAAGGCAAGTAAAAATGAGGCCGCCTGAAAACAACATAGCAAAGAGCTGTGGAAGCCAAGCTGAAAAACCTGGGGCACAGCTGGGGAACCACTGAAAGACTTGCCAGAAACAGAGAGGAGTGAAGGAGCTTCCTCACTGCACCAAACTCCAGAGGCATAATAGGAATATGACGATGATGATGACCACCATAACATATAAGCATCAAAATCAGGATTTATTGTTGTATGTAGTACTCCATAATGGACCCTGCTTTTGCCATCCCTAATTTTGGTCACTAAACTTGGATTTTTAAAAACGTACAATATACAGATGTGACCAGTTTTGCTGTAACTCAGACACTAAAACATAACCCACTAGAGGAATAAAAAAAGTAAATTAAATAATAGAAAAATAGCCATAAAATTTATACGTCAACTAGCTTACCGTGTAAGGGCAAACAATATTAGTTGCTTAGTCCTTAAAAGGAAAAAGAAGTTGAGCTAAGTTAGAACTCAAGAAAGTCTTAACTCTGAAAAACTAGTCAAAGTACAGGGATGGGCTAGGCAACTTTCCCCATATTGCTCTACAACTTAAAGTACAACTAATCGAACATAATTCCTTTTGTGTTCTTTTTAGGCCAAACAAATGCTTTGGTGATCTTCATCTCTATGATTAAAAAAAAAGTCACAGAACCCACAATCAAAAAGTCCTAGAGCTAACAAAAATAGCATGCACATACAAGAGAAAAACATATTGTAAGAAAACATTTCAATTTCAAACTTCCGAACACTTATAGTAAACATCAACATACAAACAAAAAAGGATTACAACAATTTAAGATACCTGCAATGTGTATTTAAGTTTGTTTCATACTGTACCTGAACATATTCTTTTTATTTCAGAAAGTTGAAAAAGCTACTGGGGGGAAGCTGTTCTAGACTTCATTTTAACAAATAGGGAGGAACTTGTTGAGAATTTGAAAGTAGAAGGAAGCTTGGGTGAAAGTGATCATGAAATCATAGAATTTGCAATTCTAAGGAAGGGTAGAAGGGAGTACAGCAGAATAGAGACAATGCATTTCAGGAAGGCGGATTTTGGTAAGCTCAGAGAGCTGATAGGTAAGGTCCATGGGAATTAAGACTGAGGGGAAAAACAACTGAGGAAAGTTGGCAGTTTTTCAAAGGGACACTATTAAGGGCCCAAAAGCAAGTTATTCCGATGGTTAGGAAAGATAGAAAATGTGGCAAAAGACCACCTTGGCTTACCCTTGAGATCTTGCGTGACCTACAAAATAAAAAGGCGTCATATAAAAAATGGAAACTAGGTCAGATCACGAAGGATGAATATAGGCAAATAACACAGGAATGCAGAGGCAAGATTAGAAAAGCAAAGGCACAGAATGAACTCAAACTAGCTATGGGAATAAAGGGAAACAAGAAGACATTTTATCAATACATTAGAAGCAAGAGGAAGACTAAGGACAGGGTAGGCCCACTGCTCAATGAGGAGGAGGAAACAGTAACAGGAGACTTGGAAATGGCAGAGATGCTTAATGACTTCTTTATTTCAGTCTTCACTGAGAAGTCTGAAGGAATGTCTAGTATAGTGAATGCTTACGGGAAGAGGGTAGGTTTAGAAGAGAAAATAAGGAAAGAGCAAGTAAAAAATCACTTAGAAAAGTTAGATGCCTGCAAGTCACCAGGACCTGATGAAATGCATCCTAGAATACTCAAGGAGTTAATGGAAGAGGTATCTGAGCCTCTAGCTATTATCTTTGGGAAATCATGGGAGACGGGGGAGATTCCAGAAGACTGGAAGGGAGCAAATATAGTGCCCATCTATAAAAAGGGAAATAAAAACAACCCAGGAAACTACAAGACCAGTTAGTTTAACTTCTGTGCCAGGGAAGATAATGGAGCAGGTAATCAAAGAAATCATCTGCAGACACTTGGAAGGTGGTAAGGTGATAGGGAATAGCCAGCATGGATTTGTAAAGAACAAATCATGTCAAACTAATCTGATAGCGTTCTTTGATAGGATAACGAGCCTTGTGGATAAGGGAGAAGCGGTGGATGTGATATACCTAGACTTTAGTAATGCATTTGATACGGTCTCGCATGATATTCTTATAGATAAACTAGGAAAGTACAATTTAGATGGGGCTACTATAAGGTGGGTGCATAATTGGCTGGATAACCGTACTCAGAGAGTAGTGGTTAATGGCTCCCAATCCTGCTGGAAAGGTATAACAAGTGGGGTTCCGCAGGGGTCTGTTTTGGGACCGGTTCTGTTCAATATCTTCATCAACGATTTAGATGTTGGCACAGAAAGTACGCTTATTAAGTTTGCGGACAATATCAAACTGGGAGGGATTGCAACTGCTTTGGAGGACAGGGTCAAAATTCAAAATGATCTGGACAAATTGGAGAAATGGTCTGAGGTAAACAGGATGAAGTTCAATAAAGATAAATGCAAAGTGCTCCACCTAGGAAGGAACAATCAGTTTCACACATACAGAATGGGAAGAGACTGTCTAGGAAGGAGTATGGCAGAAAGAGATCTAGGGGTCATAGTAGACCACAGGCTTAATATGAGTCAACAGTGTGATACTGTTGCAAAAAAAGCAAACATGATTCTGGGATGCATTAACAGGTGTGTTGTAAACAAGACACGAGAAGTCATTCTTCCGCTTTACTCTGCGCTGGTTAGGCCTCAACTGGAGTATTGTGTCCAGTTCTGGGCAGCGCATTTCAAGAAAGATGTGGAGAAATTGGAGAGGGTCCAGAGAAGAGCAACAAGAATGATGAAAGGTCTTGAGAACATGACCTATGAAGGAAGGCTGAAGGAATTGGGTTTGTTTAGTTTGGAAAAGAGAAGACTGAGCGGGGACATGATAGCAGTTTTCAGGTATCTAAAAGGGTGTCAATCAGGAGGAGGGAGAAAACTTGTTCACCTTAGCCTCTAATGATAGAACAAGAAGCAATGGGCTTAAACTGCAGTAAGGGAGATTTAGGTTGGACATTAGGAAGAAGTTCCTAACTGTCAGGGTAGTTAAAAACTGGAATAGATTGCCTAGGGAAGTTGTGGAATCTCCATCTCTGGAGATATTTAAGAGTAGGTTAGATAAATGTCTATTAGGGATGGTCTAGACAGTATTTGGTCCTGCCATGAGGGCAGGGGACTGGACTCGATGACCTCTCGAGGTCCCTTCCAGTCCTAGAGTCTATGAGTCTATGCTGGCCCAACCAAGTCTGTTAAAATCAAGCTACCACAGATTTTTCATCAGTGCAGACAACTAATAATTGACTCCAGATTCATATGATAAATACTTTGCATTTTACAGAGCACCTTATACCAGAGAACCTAAAACATGTAACGAATGCTTGTAAATTAAGCCATACAAGTATAATCCGATTTAACAGACGAGGGGGAAAAAATGAAGGAGAGAGAGTATATATGTTAGTGAATGCTAGATGGGCAGCTATTATTTGGCAGAGGGCCTGAACAAAACTTCGAAATCAACAGTAAAAATGTAGATTGGTTAAAATATACTTTGTTTCAAAGGTAAAGGTTTATACATACAGTCAACCCTCAACTGTGCTTCCTAAACATTACTCAAGCACAATCAAATCCTGATGGTCAGAAGCAAATATTATATCACATACTTACTATAAAGATAATTTCCCGTTTCCACAAGTAATAATGTGGGTATAGCCTGAGGACTATTTTTCCCTCATCACTATGCAGATGAATTGGTAAATGTAACATGAATGAATAAACATAGGAAAGTGCAAAAGTGAAAGAATAGTACCTTGTCCTGGTTCAAAAGATTCAGAATATTAAAAATTGATTTACACGGTCTTACTCTAAATTAAAAAAAGAAATCAAACATTGGGTCATTTTGAACATAATGGAAATAAAAGGAATTATGGACCCAATCATGTTATGTGTCATGAAGCCAATGGCACTTTTGCCTGTGAGGACTACAGAATCAGGTCAAGTTATTAGTTCCTTTCAGGCTAAATGCATAAGAGAGGACTTGAAATACACAAAGTGTATTAGTTTAACTACCCAGATTCATGTAACCATTCAACATCTTGGGAGCTGGAGTGGGAGATGAGGAGGAAAGGAGTTGGAGATAGAGAAAGGAGGAAGATTTGCTTGTTATACCATGAAAAACTGCTATCTTAATAGTTTAATAAGGCTGAGCTTGGAATAAATTTTTACATCTATAAATGCCCTGGAATAACAGACACTATCTTATGCTCCCATATCTTCATATAAATATACATTATTTTGTAAAGTGTCACAGCTCATAAGCCAGCTGAACTAGAAACACCTGTCATATCACCACAAGCTAAGAATCCTCTCTCCCTCCCCTGACCCCCACACCCCAAATCCCTCAGCCTAACTTTACAGATGAAGAAAGACCTTAAATAGTATCACTTGTTTTCTAAAATACTTTAAACATTTATAAAGTACTTCTTCAAAGTAGCATGAGCAATATATACAAGATAGTGAAGAACAATTTTTTTAATGGCATTTGTGAATAATGCACCCATCCCAAATGCAAACCAATATAACCTTTATATCCCCACACTCCACAGGGTGTAATCTCTTGGAACAGTGTAATGTACATGGACAACAAGTATTATTTATGTAGCTTAAGTCATACTAACTTAAATAGACAATCCAGATGTCACAATAAACTGCAACAGATTTAGGAGTGAGAGTCTTAAGCAGTATTTACTTTAAAACAGAGAATCATACAATTAGTAACGTATTACAGACTCGAACATATTTCATAACTGGAGAAACAACTGCAGGTACATTCCTTAAAACATTCAATCGCTTCTCTGCAATGAGTTCTGCATGGATGAACACGAACAGCACTGCAATGACTTCAATAGGGAGAAATTATGAACTGAATACACAGTCAAATGAGGTAAATGAACTAACAATTATTGTTATTCTGGCCAGTACTGTGGGGTCAGTGTCCTTTCCGTTCTAACTATCTTAAATCACTACCGCAAACATCAAGCACAAGCAAGGGGGATCACAACACGGCTGATTCGTGTTAAAATATATCTGTTTTGTAAGAATCACACGGCAATGACCTTTGTTCCAGTTTTGTGTCTTGCTGTAAAGACAAGGGGCGGGGCAGCCGTGGCCGGCGGGCATGGCCCACAATCAGACTTAATACTGAACAGGCCCCCTAGCTTGTCACTTTCACTCCCCTGTCCTAACCCCATTGCTATTCCCGCGCACACACACACGGGGGAGTGGGGCACAGCCCCCCCTTCCCACGAGCAAGGAATCGTGGTAACAAGTTAACAGGGCAGAGGGTGATTTTTCAGCCACCACTCGAGAGTCAGCCTGCAGCCCACTAGGCCCACGGACCGGCAAGGTGCCCACGAGCGACGCCGCACGTTACCTTGGCCGGAGAGCGTGCAGAGAGGGAGCGGCATGGTGCCTGCCTGGGCGCCCCCGGGGACGGGACAGCCTCCCCTCAGGGACTGGAACGGGGGCGAACACTGCCTCTGGCCCCCCTGCCCACTACGCACACCCCGCCTCCCAAAGCGCCCACGCTTCCCGCTCTGCCTTTCCCGAGCGCCTGGGCGCTGGCGCTCCGGGCCAGCCTGTCACTGCGCGTCCACACACAGCCGCGGCCAATTGCATTCACTACCCACAGTGCACACCCGCAGCTCTCGCCCTCCCGTCCCACTCCAATGCGCCTGCGCGCCAGGCTACCTTTCGGGAGACAGAGTTCCCTCCCCGCCGAGGAGGGACTACTACAGCTCCCAGAATGCCCTGCGGGAGAAGGGGCGCTGTTCCCCGCTCGGGAAGGGTGTAGCACGGCGCATGCGCTAAGCCAGTGTGGCTAGAGAAAAGGAATTTCTTTATTATCTCATAATTAAACAAAACTCCCGGGACGCGAGAAGGCGGGGCTGTATAATGGAACCCATGGCCGCCATAGCTAGTGGCCGGACGGACGCAGGCCGAGCCGAGGAGGACGTCTGATTCCAACATGCATTACGGCAGGAGAAACATCCTGCCCAGCATGCTTTGCGGCTATCATTGGTCTAAACCGTGTTCTCTTGAGCGTTCCGCTTTGCATGCTGGGAGTAGTAGTTCAAGTGGAGCTGCACTGCGCGTCGAGATATTGCTTTGGAGCAGAGAGAGACCATTTTGCAGGAGGTGTCAGAGACTGGTCAGCCCTGCTCACTTTGGGTGTAGGCCGCGTCGAGATATTGCGGGGCACATTCCCGAGCACCTTTCTGCCCCGACCAGCAGAACGGAAGCTGGGTTGGTCTATGCGGAGGGGGTGGGGTCGCCGCGGGCTCAGACTCCACCCCTCGGGTGGGGGGCGGGGCTAGTGAGTTTGGCGCGCGCCACAAAACCGGTTGATTTTGAGGGATCGTTTTGCTGCGGCCGTTCCGAGCCTGAGCCAGGGACCATGGCCGAGGCGGGACCGGTGCAGCTCGTTTCCCCCCCCGCGTGCCCAGGGGGCTCCACCGGTGCCGGGCCCAGGAGAAGCCGGAGAGGCAGCAGCGGGGCGCGGCCGCTGGAGCAGCTCACGGACCCGCGGGAGCTGCTGGAGGAGGTGGAGATGCAGATCGATGACGTGAGTCTGCCCCGTGCGGAGCCGGTCTGGCTCTGCCCAGCGCCCGGCCCCGTTAGCCCGACTGACAATGAAGCCGGCTGATGCCCATCGGCTGCCGGCAGAGCCGTGTGGTGTGACGGCTCGGCGTGCGGGGCAGGTCCTGGCTCTGCCCGTTACACCGGTGTCAGCCCCATCGCTGTGTGGACACACACGGGCACTCCCTGTTCGAGGGGCTCGGCGGGTCCAGTTTAACCCTTTCCGAGCCACATAAACTAAACCCTTTTAAACCGGAATATGAGTGTTTGGGGGGCGGGGAAGGCATCAGACTTCTGCTCATACCTGTGTGGAGGAGGGCTGATTAAAGAACCTGCCTTATAGCCCTGCCTTGGTCAGAGCACGGGGAAGCCCCCCAGCCCACTAATTGGTCATCCAGGAACAAGAGGCAAACCCCAGACCGGCTGCATCCCCTCCCTGTATTTCTGAACACCCCCTGTGCATTTGGTGCCAAAACTATAATGGGGTTCAAGAAAGAATTGGATAATGTCATGGAGGGCAGGTCCACCAGCTAAGATGGGCTGGGATGCAACCCCATGCTTGGAGTGTCCCTAGCCTCTCATTGCTAGAAGCTGGGAGTGGGCAATAGGATGGATCATCAATCATTCCCTGTTCTGTTCACTCCCTCTGAAGCACCTGGCATTGACCACTGTTGGAAAATAGGATACTGGGCTAGATGGACCATTGGTCTAACCCAGCACGGTTGTTCTTATGTTCTTGCTACAGGCTGCATTCTCGCTGACAAAGATCCTGGAGGCAACCTCTGCTGTGTCAGTCCAGGTAGAAAAGCTTGCAACCAAATGTTCAGAAAATGCCCGGTTTCTTAAAACGTGGCGGGATCTTCTGAAGGAAGGGTATGAATCTCTGAAACCCAGTGACTGATGCTGTGCAAACACATAGGAGGGAACCTCAAGAGGGTACATGGGCAAGCTGAAGCTTAATCATCCCACAGCATTTTCACTTTGTTACCCTTGTCTTGTAATGCCAGGACTTGACTCTCGGCCATGCTGTATAAATGAAGACTTTTAACAACTTTTTTGTGCCCCCCTTTATTTTTTTTTTGATGGCTTAACAGGGCTTTTCATCAACTACCCACCTTCAAGGAAATGTTTTGTTCTGTGTACAAGCTTTTTCTGTGGAGAAATGCCTGTTGATACTGGTGCATGCATGAACATCATTCAGAATCTGTTGAATAATAGAATAGACTGTTTTAGTTTGGCTTGGGAAGAGGGTCCAAGTTTGAATTTTTAAACTGTTTGTTTCCTTGCAGTTCTATTGATGAGCAAGTACATATGAAATGTACTAAATAAATTTTTTATTAATGTTACATTTGTGTTCAGATACTATACGTAGAGAGGTATCACATATCTCCCTAACTGACCACTGTGATTCTGTAAATGAAGAATTCCCCAAGTGGTGTAATCACTTGCAGACAGCTATATTTTTTTTATCCCCCTGTCCTTCAGGAATGTATATAAGCTTGTCACTGCCAAAATAAGTCTTTTTAAAATCTCGTTACTCAAACGAGACTACTTGTGAAACTTTCTGCTTTCACTTAGACCTGTATAAACTCCATCCTTACTCTGCCTTTTCACAGATATTAATACAGATATAATTGAGTCTAGAACTTGGTCTCTTGTTTTTAAGACTGTAGCCCAGGTCCCTCCCTACACTGACGATCATCTTAGCCAGTTTTTGAATACTTTTCTACATAAGTTACATTTTTACAGATTATTTGATCACTGCAAACCCTTCTACACCTGATATTTTTATGTATTTTGGTTACTAAACTATATTTAAGGTGCCTTATTGTGTGCTTAGATCATATTTTTTCTTACGATAGGAACTCAGCTGTATTGTGTATTAAAAGATTGGGTTGCTGTTTGAAGTATGCATTTCAGTTTCAATAGTATCTGCTAATTCTCCATTTTCTGCAATCTTTGAGATAATAGGCTGTATTAGAACTTGTTCTGCATTTCCTCCCATTTAATGAACTAGTAGGTTTGTGATTCAAACCCTATAATCTGACATACCATTGTAAACAAGGATCTACTGGCTAAAAGACGTTTAATTTGTGGTAAATATCTGGATCATAGCTACTGTACCCAGAAACACATGAAATAGCAGCACTGAAATGAGTTGGGAAGCTATAGAAAAATTTAGTGGTGTACCATTACTGAGTAGTCATTGATCCCTATTTCTAGGTGTCTCCCACCCTAAGAAAATCTATTTTTTTTTTAATTTAAAGAATAAAAGACATTAGAAAAAATATCGAGCAGCTAATTATGGGAGCTTGTTTCTTCCTTCCTCCCATCTGTCAAAGCATAGAGAAGGCTGTATGTAGTACATATTCTCTTACTGTTTCTTGATTATTTAGCTAATCAACATGATGTTCTCAAAGTGGAGTAAAGGAGAGTTAATGCTGAAGACATTCTGCATTATCCAGAGTATCAAGTGAGGACGTAAAATGAAATATGGTGTATTTACTATTTTCATCAAGGGGAAAACAGTCAGTTTGATCAGGAGGTAAATCTTTATTCCAAATAAATCAATATACAGTAGCGGGAACATGATACACATCTGTTCTGTATTTGATTCTAACATTTCTGAGTTTTGTAAACAGTAAAGTGTGAGTCACACTATATTTTACTTCTTGTATTTTTTAAGAAGTTGAGTGCAAACATTAAAAAACATCTTTTTGCTTTTTTTAAAATAAAGCTTCAAAGTGTAAATGCAGAAGAGCATTTCCTCCAGCTGTGTTATCTTGGGAACTCAGCTAGCCACAAGCCAGTTATTGAAAATCTCCTTATCCAGTATCCCTTACTTTTTGATATTATGAAAGAATCTTAAAAAAAAAAAAAAAATCTGACACACACATATGGAGAATCTGCCTGATTGCTCCAGTTGAGATCCCCCCAAAAGTTAGCTCAACGTTGTACCTTTTTAAAATATTCATTAAGCTGAATCATTGTAATTGGTGTCCAGTGCCCCATGCCTGACCTATGAGTAACTCTTGAGAAAAATATTGCAACCGACTAAAGTTTAGGAAGCTGCATAGCCATTCATAGTTAACTTTTATATCGCTAGCAATCTAACAATAGACTGCATATGAATTACATTTTAGAATTTAGAAAGATACAAAGTGACAGTTTTAAATTTTGACTTTCTGCTCAGCCCCAAAAGGGGAAAAAAAAAAATTGGAGTGTTAGTGGAATTTTATTCGCATAAATATTTTCTTCCTATGGCTACTACTTCCTAAGGCTCTTCAAAAATGTATGTACTGTTAAGTTCACTTTCAGTTGTCTCTTTCTGATTTGACTTCTTGGCCATCACTGATGCGAATCCATGTTACAGCTTTTTCCTTACTGCTATAAAACAGTGAGTCCACATCAAAGATGACTGTGCAAATTTTATTGTGACTATTCAAAACATTTATCTGTATGAATTCAGTCTTGTGGAATGTGTGGATACTGATGTTTCAGAGGAGTCTGTATAAATAGCAGGCTTTGTTAACTCTGGTGTGATCTCTTGCATTGGCCACATCTCTACCCAGATAAATGATGGGCCATATGTTTTCTGACTGCTGTTGCTTCCTATGGATCTTCCTTGTTTGTAATTATACCAAACCTGCTGTATCATTTCTTTGAACGGTCGTGTGGTCAGAGTGTAGAGGAGAGGATTCAAAGCACTATTTATAGGCAGTATAAAAATCACCACCCAGGAAGTTATAGTACCTTGAGGAGGGAAAAAAAAGAAATTTAAATATTCAAAAGTGTATGTATTCAATCACATTGTATTAGTATATAATACTTTATGGTAAAAGCAGTGTACAAATATTAACTGATATCTTCACAGTGTTAGCACTTAAGCTTTCTTTTTCTAGATGATTTTCACACAAGCCATTTAACTGAATTTTTTATTTAGAAAAGAAACAAAAAACATACCTGGTATTTCTACTTGAAGTAAAGAAAGCAATTTCAAAATAAAGATGGGAATCCAGCATAATGCATCAGTGAAAACAATGAAGAAAAACCGTTTAGCAAGGGTCATCTCTTTTTTAATATGATTCCGGATTTCAGTTGCTGTGATGGCTGTTTGGTGAACACTGTAAAACATACTTCCATAGGAAAACACAATGATGATAAAAGCTGCCAAGTTTACACCTGTTAAGAAGTTAAGGGATGTTAGTGATTTAAGACATGAATGATTATTTTCAGGCATGCAGCTTACTGGCAAATTGGGGAAGTTATAGGGCACGTAGCAAAGGAGAATCTTTTATCCAAACTACTAGTACAGCTGGAATTTAGATAGTAGGTAGAACTTGAGTCAGACTTTATATAGGACATTGAGGTTAATGCCTCTTTATTCAAAGTATATTTATTAATTATCACTAAATGGTGAACATTCCCTATCTAAACCATGTAGTGAATCTTGTAGGTCTGTGTTCTTTGGTTTCAGCATTGCTTAACTGACAGTCTTCAACCTCTATTTCCTGTAGTATCTGAGCACCTGCTAACTACTAATAAATTTTATGCTTACAACAACCCTCTCACATCAGTATTATTCCCATTTTACATATGGCTTATCAAGGCACAAGATAGATTAACTGACTTGCTCAAGGTCTCACAGGCAATCGGCAACTGAACCAGGCACTGGCTCTAGATCTCCTAAGTCCTAGTGCAGTGCACAGTCCACTAGACTATTCTTTTGACCCTAGAAAGTTGTGGCCTAGACAGGCAAAGTGTGGGGGCTCAATCCCTGATTAGCATATGCTCCAACCAACTGGCCAGTGACTGGTCATCACACCATCATCAAACTAAGCAGCAAATGAGTAAGCTCATGTATAATTCTGAGATTTTAAAAGTAAATATTTTAATAAATGCATGGGTCTCATACTTTCACAGAGGGCCCATTTTCAAACATGAGTAAATAATGTGTTCAAATCTAATTCTTGGGTGCCGATCATTGTACCTAAGTGCATAAAGTGGGCACTTATATACTAATCAGAGCATCCAAATATGGGATTTGGGCAGCCTAGTAAGGCTGCCATCTTCGTTTGAAAGTTGGGCTCCCCCTGTAGCTCCAGCAAACATATGTAAAGGAAGAAACACAACATACTTACCTAAAAAAATAACAACAGAATAAATCTGGCCTCCTGTACTTTCTGCCTGTTCTGAATGAAGAGGAAAACAGACTCCATTGGTGCCATAGTAGTTTCTGAAAAATTCCTTGTGGCTTAGTGGAATAAAAGCAACCAGAAAGCCAATAACCCAGATGAGAATCAAAATGGAAATTGTCCTGCATTTTCCTGGCTTCAAACACCTAAAAGGATAAACTATGCATATATATTTTTCCAAAGTCAGGTAAGTCAACAGTAAAACAGACACCTCTGTAGACAGAATAGCCAATGAGCCCACCAATTGGCAGTGGATACTGTCCATCCACAACTGAGCATGCTTGTTGTATTCTCCACGATATTTAACGTCAAAGGCTCCAATCACAAATAAATATATTCCCATCAGACAGTCAGCACCTGTAGAAATAACATTCAAAGAATATGAATTAATAGGGAATAATTTGGTTTATATATCTGAATTATCCTTTGTTTTATAATATATGTATTTTAATAATATACTTAAAGTTCTACCAGCAACTATAGTTAAGATTACAAAATTCTCAATTCTAACTGGTTTTCAGTGACTACTGCCTTTCTGAAATTTTCACCATTTGGACTGACATATTTTATTCTTGCTCTCTGCCCTAAGGTGATTTTCCTTTTAAGTTCATGCAAAAACCAGTTGTTATAAAGCATGAATAAAAATAATATACATTTCCCATTATAAAAATACTTCCTGCAGCTTTTTATGAATAGTTCTAGTTCCAAAATGGCTAGAATACTGAAACTTTGTGTGCAAAGTGTTCACATTGAGTAGAAGTGTCTTTGCTAGTGTTACAGAAATTTGGTTTTGATTTGCCCAAGCTATGATCCTATCAAAAATCATATGCTGGGCATGCACAATACAGATTGCACAGAGCCTTTTGCTGAGGTTGAAAAATTATCAGGTAAGGCAGGCCACACTCCACATGTGTGGCTGACTAAATAAGTTCCACAGTGAAAAGTAAAATATTGTGGGAGGGTTCCTGCACACTTTTCAAAGTATGCATTAGGGAGTTCCTCTCTGAGCCACCTTAGGCATTGTCAGGATTAGAGCTGTGTAAAGAAAGATAATTCCATTTTGTGGAGGATTTCTGTATTTTGAAATTTGGTTTAATTATGATCTGGAACAAAAAGCAAACATTTTGAAATACTCCAAAAATGGGAAAGCCCTGGAGTCAAATTCAGGGTCACATTTTCAAAGACAATCCTGCATTTGCACACACAATCATTTGGTCATGTAAAGAATAGCATTTTCTCATAACAGAAATCACAGAATGTGTGTAAAATTGAGTTTTTACAACCATTTTGCAAATTGGAATGTTTAGAACACAAATTCTGCTGGTGTGCATGAATTACTATGTGCTTATAATTGTGCTGAAGCTGGGTTAATGTTCCTTTGAAAATTTGGGGCTCATTCCTGTTCTTATTGAAGACAGTAATTTGGCACTCAACTTCGATGGGAGTAATATCAGACACTTGGCCTTCAGTGTTAACCCACTCTCCACAGTAAGTTAAAGGTAGACTCCAAGAACCTTTGTGTTGTTTGAGGTATAGCATTTTATAATTTGGCTGAACTTTCTCTTGCAATCTAGTGCTATGGGTGTGTCACTGCTATATAATAATAAAATTTAGAGCCAGACATACTAAAACCAGATTTTTATATGTGTTTGAAACCTTTTATTTGGGGGTAATACTCACAGCAGAGAGACATTATTGACATGGCATGGAGCTTGTTCTCAGATCTGATGTAAGGCCGCATGCAGATAACAAAGATATTTCCAAAGCAAGTGACAGCAGAAACAACCCAGACAAACACTCTCTGTACAGTGCTAGCTAGGAGATTCTCAAAAGATGAAATCCCATCAGTATTTGGCTTACAGCTGCGCACATGGGGGGCATATCCACAATACTGGAATTTCTTAAAATATCTAGTTGAGGAAAAAAGAAAATGAGAAAAATGTTTCACTCTGATTGTCAAATTGGTGTGGTTTGGGATACATGTTTTTCACAATAATGTGGGCATTTGTGGAACACCTACTAAAGATCTAAAGCATAAAATGTTTTCTGGTAATAGAAAACTAGTAATAAAGGATTTTGATTTTTTAAGTACACAAATGCACAAATTCATTAATGGATTCCAAGGCTATAGAAGAGACCATTGTGATCACCTAGTCTGATCTGTACAACGCAAGGCATAGAACTTCCCCAAAATAATTCCTAGAACAGATCTGTTAGAAAGTTGTCAGTGATGGAGACTCTACCACTACCCATGGTAAATTACTCTCGCTGTTAAAAATAAACCTTATTTCCAGTCTGAATTTGAAATAAACTTAAAGTCTGTATAAAACCTGTCAGGGTATGAACTGATTAGTTAGTTAATGTTTGTTAGTGGTTTGATGCTAAAAAGCACTATGTATGTGTGCTAAACATTAGTAATAACAGTACTTAAAACAAGTAATTATTTTAATTGAATCCACAGCGCACACTATAAAAAGATATGATTGAGACAGAGTGTGGAGACAATAGCTAGTCCTCACTAAGCTGGGAGTTAGCTATCTCTTGCCGCCGTTCCCCTTTCCCTAGTTTAATTAGGTCTGTGAAGGCATATAGGAATGTCTGCAGGGGAGTCAGAAAGCAAAGAGTATCTGTAGAAACAAGAGATCTATACTCAGCTGCTGAGTTGTGGTATTTCCCCACCTTTGTTTTACTTATGACAGTTTCTTTTAATTTATGCTGATAAAGGTTTGATCATTCTTGCTGAATATTGTTGTATTTTTTCATCAGCTGAAAGTGATTTGGTACGTTCTGAGAGCCACAGAAACGATAATGGTCTATATCAGAATACATTATACATATATTAGCATACCTAAACTGGTACTATTAACATTACTTTAGATCATGTATACATCAATAAGCAAACCCAGATAGGGTCAGTACAATATCTGTTTACAAGGAACTGAACTATGCTGTTTAGGAGATTTAATTATAATTTTAACTTTATCATTATGTTAAAATGAATCCTAACCTCCTCCCTGCATCACTTTTTCTTAATGATACTCTCAGTTTACCTGACAGCATCAATTGGTTTTTCAACTACTCAGCAGCCAGAAAGGCAGTGAATGCAAGTTCTCATATATTTCTATTTTTAAACATTCTGCACTTTGTAAAATTAAAAAATCAAAACACAGGAAGGAAAACTGGAATAATTTACTTACATGTGGGAGAGATTTCTAAGTGGTTTGAACATCCTTCTTTGGATATTTGTAATTTCAATGCCCTCCAGGCTGCTATAACCAATATATTCACAATAAAAAAAGGCAACATAAAATCAGTGGTAAAACACAACAAGCTTATTGTGGCCACAATTGTGTAGCTTTGATTACATGAAATTATAGATGAATGAGAATTGCATCTAGTCCATTCATATATTTGAAACTTCTGCAGTAGAAAATCTAAATAAAAAGCTAAAAAGTGAAATAAATATAAATTACAGTTAGTTGTGATAACCTTGCTGTCCTAATAGCACAAAAGAGTCTCTTTCAGTGTTCTCAGCAATGTTATCTATATTATTATTTTGCCTTTCCAAAGTACTTTTCTATTGATGTTCTTCCATTATCTCAGGGAAAATAACAGTTCTAATAATAGTATTTTAAATTCATATTGTGCCTTTCCTCTCAGACGGTCCAAAGTACTTCACTAGCTATAGTAACAACCACAGGAATTCACCCAATGACTGGCACACTGATTTGACAAAGACTGAGGAAAATCACAGAAATGTAGGGCTGGCAGGGACCTTGAGAAGTCATAAAGTCCAGCTCCCTGTGCTGAGGCAGGACCAAATAAATCTAGACCATCCTTGACAGGTGTTGGTCTATCATATTCTTAAAAACCTTCAGTGATGAGGATTCCACAACCTCTGTTGGAAGCCTATTCCAGAACTTAACTGCCCTTATAGTTAGAAAATCATTCCTAACATCTAACCTAAATCTCCCTTCCTGCAGATTAAACCCATTTCTTCTTGTCCTGCCTTCAATGGACATGGAAAACAACGGATCACAGTCATGTGTAGAGCAGTCCTAAACATATTTGAAGACTGTTATCAGGTCCCCCCCTCAGGCTTCTTTTCTCCAGACAAAACATACCACATTTTTCAACCTTTCCTCAGAAGTCAGGTTTTCTAAACCTTTCAAAATTTTGTTGCTCTCCTCTGGACTTTCTCCAATCTGTCCACATCTTTCCTAAAATGTTGGGCACTCTTTCAAAACTACCAAGGGATATTTTTTTGTTTTTATTTTTTCTTAATGTAAGAAAAAAAATGCATTAATATCTTCAACTACAATATTGTGTCACTGAAGTATACTTTCATAGTGTTATATTAACAGAATAATTACTTAATTCTTTCAGTTCAAACAGTGCAACAGTTAACTGTATAGTCTGTTTTCTAAATACACACTGTCATTTTTTGATTTGGACTGAGATGGATTTGGGGCCTATCCTACAAAGATTTTAGTGCAAAGTTCATCTGAGTTCACAGCAGATCAAGCCATAGGTGAAGAACAGTATCTGCCTTAATGGTTAGTAGCTGGGAGGGTCTTTTAAGGCCCTTTCCTCAGGGCTTTTTTTATTGTCCCCAGGGCTTTTTTTATTGTGCTTTCCCTTCTCCTCCCCACCAACTTTCTGCTTATCTCTGGTCACAGATGCAGAAGTTTCTCATCTGCTTTCTTCTTCTTCTAACACCTCTACTTGTCCCAGTGACCCAATTCCAACCCATCTCTTGATCTCCCTTATGTCCACTCTCATTCCCCTCCCTTATTCTTCTTATCACTCATTCTCCTCTAGCATTTTTCCCTTCACAACACAAACATGCTTTAGTGTCTCCCATCTGAGAAAAAAAAAACAACCTTCATCCCACTTGCCTCTCCAGCTATTGCCCCATGTCCATTCTCCCTTTCATCTCAAAGCTCACTGAACACACTGTTTACAAGTACTGTCTGGAGTTCCTCTCCTCCATCCTAGACACTCTCCAGTCCAGCTTCTGCCCCTTGCATGCCACGGAAACCACTCTTGCCAAAGGCTCAAATAACCTCTTGTCATAAACAGATAGCTAAGGGTTAATGTCTCTTTCACCTGAAAAAAAAAGTATCCTGAAACACCTGACCAGAGGACCAATCAGGAAACCAGACTTTTTTCAACTCTGGGTGGAGGGAAGTTTGTGTCTGAGTTCTTGGTCTTCTGCCTGAATCTCTCTCAGCTAGAGAAGGATTTTTCTATTTCCTGCTTTCTAATCTTCTGTTTCCAGGTTGTGAGTACAAAAATGGTTTGTTGTTTTGTATTTACATGTCTATAGTTGCTAGAGTGCTTTAAATTGTATTCTTTTTGAATAAGGCTGTTTATTCATATTTCTTTTAAGCAATTGACCCTGTATTTGTCACCTTAATACAGAGAGACCATTTGTATGTATTTTTCTTTCTTTTTTATATAAAGCTTTCTTTTAAGACTTGTTGGAGTTTTTTCTTTAGTGAGGAACTCCAGGGAATTGAGTCTGCAGCTCACCAGGAAATTGGTGGGAGGAAGAAGTCAGGGGAGACCTGTGTGTGTTAGATGTACTAGCCTGACTTTGCATTCCCTCTGGGTGAAGAGGGAAGTGCTTTTGTTTCCAGGACTGGAATTAGAGAGGGTGGACTCCCTCTGCTTAGATTCACGGAGGTTGCTTCTGTGTATCTCTCCAGGAGCACCTGGAGGGGGGAAGGGAAAAGATTTATTTCCCTTTGTTGTGAGACTCAAGGGATTTTGATCTTGCGGTCCCCAGGGAAGGTTTTGGGGGGACCAGAGTGCCCCAAAACACTCTAATTTTTTGGGTGGTGGCAGCAGTACCAGGTCCAAGCTGGTAACTAAGCTTGGAGGTTTTCATGCTAACCCCCATATTTTGGATGCTAAGGTCCAAATCTGGGACTAGGCTATTGACATGGTGTGCAGCGTCGTGGGAAAGATAGAATCCAAAAGCCAGTAGGAATATTATATTTTTCTTTTCTCTGCTAGGGGCTTTTTAGCAGAGAGAAACAGTTTGATTTTAAAAAGGAACCAGAGAGAATTTTTTTTTCTGCTCTCTCTGGCAGCTGTGGCTTGCATATTAAGCAAGCAACCATTAAGAGACTGTTAAGGGTCTTTTGTCACACAATAGCACTCCCATTAGGGGGAAAATACCAGCACTATATACCTGCAAATAAAGTGGTTTTTCTGGTTTACTTTACATTGAAAAAATTAGCTAGGAAGAAAGGGAAAAAGGCTCTGTTGCTAGGCAGACCCCAGGAGGCAACAGAGCCTGCAGTTCAGAAGATAAACACCGGAGGGCACCCCAACACAAGAAAACAGGAACCATGCCTACCAAGACAAAAATGGAGGCTAAAGAACAAATCAAAGAAGCTGAACAAAGGCGAGAACTGGAAAAATGACTACAAGAGATGGAGCTGAGAAAAAGAGAAAGAGAGGCAGCCTACAAAAGAGAGCAAGCAGCCAAAGATGCAGACCACCAAAAACAGCTGGAACTCCAGAGGGAAGCCCACCGACAGGCCATGGAATTAGAAAAGGCTAAGCAAAACACAGCCAACCCTAACAACCCTGCGCCAATGATTGTTCCACAGCACAGGAAATTTCCCACCTACAAGGCAGGTGATGACACCTAGGCCTTCTTGGAAAATTTTGAAAGAGCCTGTCTTGGGTACCGCATCCCTGAAGACCAGTACATGGTAGAGTTGAGGCCACAGCTCAGTGGACCTTTAGCAGAGCTGGCAGCTAAAATGCCTAAGGAGAACATGAACGACTATAAACTTTTTCAAACCAAGGCCAGATACAGAATGGGGATCACCCCAGATCATGCCCGTCGGCGTTTCAGAACCCAAAAGTGGAAACCAGATGTGTCATTCCCCAAACACGCCTACTATGTTGGGAAAAATTATGAGGCCTGGATATCAGGACACAATGTTAAATCCTTGGACGAACTGCACCTCCTCATACAAATGGAGCAGTTCTTGGATGGTGTTCCTGAGGACATCACACGGTACATACAAGATGGAAAACCCCAAAATCTCACCGAGGTGGGGGAGATTGGAGCCAGATGGATGGAAGTGGCGGAAAGCAAGAAAGCTACTGTCAAGGGGAACGAATACCCCAGGGGGCACACCGACCATAAACCCTACAACCGAGGGTAGCCAAAAACCCCACCTACAACCCAAGTAAAGCCACAGACACAGTATTCTTCCACCTCACCAGTCTCCAGTAACTCACCTCGGCCCAGTGACCCATCAGATGGAAGATGCTTTAAGTGTAATGAACTGGGACATATCAAGGCCAACTGTCCAAAGAACGCCATCCAAGTGCAATTCATTACACCACCATCACACAAAAGATCCCCAGGCCCAGATGCCTCTCAAATACCCTTGGAGCGAAGGGAAAATTTGAGAGTGGGCGGAAAGAAGGTTACTGCGTGGAGAGACACGGGGGCACAAGTGTCAGCTATCGACCAATCCTTTGTAGACCCCAAATTCATCAACCCAAAGGCCCAAGTGACAATTTACCCCCTCATGTCACAAGCTGTAGACTTGCCTACAGCTGAACTGCCTGTCCAGTACAAAGGCTGGTCAGGAATGTGGACTTTTGCAGTCTATGACAATTATCCTATCCCCATGCTACTGGGGGAAGACTTGGCCAACCAGGTGAAGCGGGCCAAGCGAGTGGGAATGGTTACACGTAGCCAAACCAGGCAAGCTTCCAGACCCATTCCTGTTCCTGAGCCATCCACAGACGCCCCGTCTGTGTTACCAGAGACCCAGACAGAGGTAGTGGACCCAGATTCCATGCCAACCATTGAAGCAGCCACAACACCTCCAGTCCCAGACCCGGAACTGGAACAGCAACCAGCACCAGCAATTGCAACCACATCTTCAAACTCAATGCCAGTGGGCGCCAGCGAGCCAGAACTGGCAAAAGCAACAGACAGCCATACCCAAAAGGCTCAGCCAGAGCCTGAAATACCCTCAGGTGCACCAGCGGAGAGCGGTTCACCAGCAACGGAAACAACCCCATCACCTACATCGCTTCCAAAGGGACCAAGCCCAAGTCCACAGTCTGAGGAAGAACTGGTAACCCCAGCCTCAAGGGAACAGTTCCAGACTGAGCAGGAAGCAGATGACAGCCTTCAGAAGGCTTGGGCGGCACGGATCACCCCACCGCCTCTCAGCTCTTCTAATCGATCCCGGTTTGTTATAGACCAAGGACTTTTATACAAGGAGATTCTTTCTGGTGAACACCAGGAAGAATGGCAGCCGCAAAAACAGTTGGTGGTTCCAACTAAGTACCGGGGGAAGCTCTTAAGCTTAGCCCATGATCATCCCAGTGGTCATGCTGGGGTGAACCGAACCAAGGACCGGTTGGGGAAGTCCTTCCACTGGGAGGGGATGGGCAAGGACGTTGCCAAGTATGTCCGGTCTTGTGAGGTATGCCAAAGAGTGGGAAAACCCCAAGACCAGGTCAAGGCCCCTCTCCAGCCACTCCCCATAATTGAGGTCCCATTTCAGCGAGTAGCTGTGGATATTCTGGGTCCTTTCCCAAAAAAGACACCCAGAGGAAAGCAGTACGTACTGACTTTATTGGACTTTGCTACCCGATGGCCGGAAGCAGTAGCTCTAGGCAACACCAGGGCTAACACTGTGTGCCTGGCCCTAACAGACATCTTTGCCAGGGTAGGTTGGCCCTCCGACAACCTTACAGATTCAGGGTCTAATTT
This sequence comes from Gopherus evgoodei, assembly GCF_007399415.2. Classification (NCBI taxonomy): domain Eukaryota; kingdom Metazoa; phylum Chordata; order Testudines; family Testudinidae; genus Gopherus; species Gopherus evgoodei. The sequence continues at coordinate 79,817,649 of NC_044326.1, forward strand.
CCTGGCAGGGACCATGGAAAAACTGTGGGAAACTCATGGGGTGAATCACTTGGTTGCCACCCCGTACCATCATCAAACCAATGGCCTGGTGGAAAGGTTTAATGGAACTTTGGGGGCCATGATACGTAAATTCGTCAACGAATACTTCAATAATTGGGACCTAGTGTTGCAGCAGTTGCTGTTTGCCTACAGGGCTGTACCACATCCCAGTTTAGGGTTTTCACTGTTTGAACTTGTGTATGGTCACGAGGTTAAGGGGCCATTACAGTTGGTGAAGCAGCAATGGGAGGGGTTTATGCCTTCTCCAGGAACTAACATTCTGGACTTTGTAAGCAACCTACAAAGCACCCTCCGACACTCTTTAGCCCTTGCTAGAGAAAACCTAAAGGATGCTCAGGAAGAGCAAAAGGCCTGGTATGACAGACATGCCAGAGAACGTTCCTTAAAGGTAGGAGACCAGGTTATGGTCTTGAAGGCGCAACAGGCCCATAAGATGGAAGCATCATGGGAAGGGCCATTCACGGTCCAAGAGCGCCTGGGAACTGTGAACTACCTCATAGCATTTCCCAAGTCCTCACTAAAGCCTAGAGTGTACCATGTTAATTCTCTCAAGCCTTTCTATTCCAGAGACTTACAGGTTTGTCAGTTTACAATCCAGGGAGATTATGCTGAGTGGCCTGAAGGTGTTTACTACGACGGGAAAAAAGACGGTGGCATGGAAGAGGTGAACCTCTCAACCACCCTGGAACGTCTGCAGCGGCGACAAATCAAGGAGCTGTGCACTAGCTTCGCCCCATTGTTCTCAGCCACCCCAGGACGGACTGAACGGGCATACCACTCCATTGACACAGGTAATGCTCACTCAATCAGAACCCCACCCTACCGGGTGTCTCCTCATGCCCAAGCTGCTATAGAACGGGAGATCCAGAATATGCTACAGATGGGTATAATCCGCTCATCTACCAGTGCATGGGCATCTCCAGTGGTTCTGGTACCCAAACCAGATGGGGAAATACGCTTTTGCGTGGACTACCATAAGCTAAATGCGGTAACTCGTCTGGACAACTATCCAATGCCCCGCACCGATGAGCTATTGGAAAAGTTGGGACATCCCCAGTTCATCTCTACAATAGACTTAACCAAGGGGTACTGGCAAGTACCGCTAGATGAACCTGCCAAGGAGAGGTCAGCATTCGTCACCCATGCGGGGGTGTATGAATTTAATGTCCTTCCTTTCGGCCTTCAAAATGCACCCGCCACCTTCCAGAGGCTGGTAGATGGTCTACTAGCAGGACTGGGAGAATTTGCAGTTGCCTACCTCGATGATGTCGCCATTTTTTCAGACTCCTGGCCCGAACACCTACTACACCTGGAAAAGGTCTTTAAGCGCATCAGGCAGGCCGGACTAACTGTTAAGGCCAAAAAGTGTCAAATAGGCCAAAACAGAGTGACTTACCTGGGGCACCAGGTGGGTCGAGGAACCATAAACCCCCTACAGGCCAAGGTGGATGCTATCCAAAAGTGGCCTGTCCCAAGGTCAAAGAAACAGGTCCAATCCTTCTTAGGCTTGGCCGGGTACTACAGGCGATTTGTACCACACTACAGCCAAATCGCTGCCCCACTAACCGACCTGACCAAAAAGACCCAGCCAAATGCAGTTAAGTGGACTGATGAGTGTCAAAAGGCCTTTACCCAGCTTAAGGCGACGCTTATGTCTGACCCTGTGCTCAGGACCCCGGACTTTGACAAGACATTCCTAGTAACCACGGATGCATCTAAGCGTGGTATAGAAGCAGTTTTCATGCAGTAAGCAACGGATCACAACTTCCATCCTGTCGTGTTTCTCAGCAAGAAACTGTCTGACAGGCAAACTCACTGGTCAGTCAGTGAAAAGGAATGCTATGCCATTGTGTACGCCCTGGAAAAGCTACACCCATATGTGTGGGGACGGCGGTTCCAGCTACAAACTCACCATGCTGCACTAAAGTGGCTTCATACTGCCAAGGGGAACAACAAGAAACTTCTTCATTGGAGTTTAGCTCTCCAAGATTTTGATTTTTAAATTCAGCACATCTCAGGAGCTTCTAACAAAGTAGCGGATGCACTCTCCCGTGAGAGTTTCCCAGAATCCAGTAGTTAAAAAGTGTTCTTAAAATGTAGAAGTCTATTAGTTATATACTTAGTGGTATATATAAAGGTGCATGTGTTGTAGTAATCTGTTTATTTTAAAGTTCTAGAAGGAAATCGCCGCCAGTGAGCTTCCCCACTGTCTGCAATTTGGGGGGCGTGTCATAAACAGATAGCTAAGGGTTAATGTCTCTTTCACCTGAAAAAAAAAGTATCCTGAAACACCTGACCAGAGGACCAATCAGGAAACCAGACTTTTTTCAACTCTGGGTGGAGGGAAGTTTGTGTCTGAGTTCTTGGTCTTCTGCCTGAATCTCTCTCAGCTAGAGAAGGATTTTTCTATTTCTTGCTTTCTAATCTTCTGTTTCCAAGTTGTGAGTACAAAAATGGTTTGTTGTTTTGTATTTACATGTCTATAGTTGCTGGAGTGCTTTAAATTGTATTCTTTTTGAATAAGGCTATTTATTCATATTTCTTTTAAGCAATTGACCCTGTATTTGTCACCTTAATACAGAGAGACCATTTGTATGTATTTTTCTTTCTTTTTTATATAAAGCTTTCTTTTAAGACCTGTTGGAGTTTTTTCTTTAGTGAGGAACTCCAGGGAATTGAGTCTGCAGCTCACCAGGAAATTGGTGGGAGGAAGAAGTCAGGGGAGACCTGTGTGTGTTAGATGTACTAGCCTGACTTTGCATTCCCTCTGGGTGAAGAGGGAAGTGCTTTTGTTTCCAGGACTGGAATTAGAGATGGTGGACTCCCTCTGCTTAGATTCACGGAGGCTGCTTCTGTGTATCTCTCCAGGAGCACCTGGAGCGGGGAAGGGAAAAGATTTATTTCCCTTTGTTGTGAGACTCAAGGGATTTGGGTCTTGGGGTCCCCAGGGAAGGTTTTGGGGGGACCAGAGTGCCCCAAAACACTCTAATTTTTTGGGTGGTGGCAGCAGTACCAGGTCCAAGCTGGTAACTAAGCTTGGAGGTTTTCACGCTAACCCCCATATTTTGGATGCTAAGGTCCAAATCTGGGACTAGGTTATTGACACCTCTTATTAGCCAAAATCTCAGAACCAGTACTCCATCCTCATCCTCCTTGACCTGTCAGTTGCCTTAGACACAATCAACCATGTTCTTGTTGAAATCTTGTCATCCCTTGGCTTCCATCACTCCTCCTACTTCTCTAATTTCACCTTCTGGGTGCCCTTGCAAGGAGCCTCCTAATCCCTACTCCTAGTTTCTGTGGGAGTTCCACAGAGCTCTGTCCTTGGTCTGCTTCTCTTCTCCCTCTATATCTGATGTCTGGATAATTTCATCTATAAACACAAATTCAACTATCATCTCTATGCAGACAACTCACAGATTTACCTCTCTACTCCAGACCTGTCTCCTGTCCAAACTAGAATCACAGCATGTCTCTCTGACATCTCTTCATTGATGTCTAACCATCAGCTCTGGATCAACATAGCTAAAACAGAGCTCTTCATTTCCCCCCTCAACCCCTCTTTTCTTGATCATCATGGACTACACCAATATCCTACTTATCATTCAGGCCTATATTCTGGGTGTCATCTTTGACTCAGACCTCTCCCTTGGTGCTTACATCTGGGTTACGTCTATATCTTATCAAGTCTTTCTGCATAACATCTCTAAATACAGTCTTTTCTATCACTGGAGTATGGGGTAGGTCTTTCTCAAGCTTTCCTTTGGAAACTTTTTCACTGTGTATGAATAATTAAAGTGATTAGGACATTCACAGTTGCTCTATGGCCTA